>NC_142517.1:42664166-42973333 GCF_057876585.1 Rhinolophus sinicus | reverse complement strand
ATATATTCTCAAAATAGACAGCTTTTTTAAAAAAATGAAACCAGCAATATGAGATAAAGTTAGTGCTGAGAATTGTTTTCTAAGTTGTCAGCTCAAGGTAGGCAAAGACAATACAATCATGATTTGGTACGGTGATTGCATTTCACAAAGCAACAGGAGCAGACCTATTCACACCTTAATGATCACTTCTCAATCCAATTAAAGAATTAGCTGCTACCTGAAGTGCCTGTTTTGAGTGTTTTTATTTGAAACTTTTATGGCCCTTGGAACTTTTGAGAGTATTCAATATAAAATTTCCATAGCCTGCGAGCTGGGTTTCTGGATCAGCTGGATGCTGCCTCTCGGCACAACACAGGGTTGGCTGGATATGCCAGAGCACAGGAACGCTTTGGAACCGTGCCAGGCACATGTGATTGGACCCGTGCATGAGTAAGACCACCCTGACTGGTAAAGAGAGACAAACAAAAACATCAAGGTGTAACTGGTTAAAGGGCAGCCCAAAGAGATAGAGAAAATCCTAAACCAAAGGACTAGTGCATTTCCAGGTGCCTGGATCCATAGAGTGGAAGAGATTTGCCCATGGCGGGGGTGGGGGGGGGGGGTACTGTTGTGTGTAGCCTAAGTGAACCCTACTTCACAGAGTCCCTATCCTTATTTACTTGTTAACACTGTGTTCACAAATAAAACAAACGGTTAATCTTTTCATCCAGAAAACATTAAGATTGTAACACAGGAATAAAAACACAGCGTCTTATAGATGCAGCAGATTAAGGCCCAAACACGTTCAATAGCCTCCTTATAGACCCCCAAACCTTAATACTATAAAAAAAATTGCATAGCAAATATTTCCAGACTGAAGGTGGAAATTTCCCTCAACAAGCAATTCTGATCCGGGGCATTTTTCTGAACTTGAAAGTGGACAACAAGAAATGCTTTATAGGAGTATGGATATGTTTGCTCCAGGTCATCATAAAAATCATAACAAATCATAACATTTTGGAATTCAAGAAAATCTAATAAAGTTCAACTCCTCCTTTTTACAAATGAGGAAGACAAGGCCTCAAGGAATACAGTGACCTTCTTGAAGTAATGCAACCAGCAAAGTATATGAAAAAGCCAAAACTTACACTCGAGTTATCTGATTCCAACTTCAAACGTATCTTCAACTAAAAAAAAAAAAAAAAGATAATGAGCAACAATAAGAAAAATAATACTTCTGCGTTTTCAAAGCTAGCAAGCATTCTTACAAATGTCTGCAATATTGTGGAAATACAAGCCTTGGATTTATTTTCTTGAACAACATTCCCAGGCTATTACTCTCCTTGGTAAGTACCATTTGTCTGCTACCTGCTATGGAAAGTTAGGCTTCTTTTAATGAATATAATGGGATCCAGTAGCTCTAGCTTTCCAGGAATAGTCCCATATTCAATGCATCTTTATCATTCTTGGTTTTATTAATTCATTAGTGAAACTAGAAAATATCTTTTTTCTCCTAAGAAAATCTCTTTGAAGTTGCAACGTGGTGCTTTGAAAACACAGTCAGGAGAGAGCGGGAGTAAAAGTCAGTCAGAAACTAACCAGACCTCTAGCAGAATTCTCAGAGCCCATGAACAGAATGATGAGACATGTTGGAACTGGAAAAACTCAGGGGTGAAAATTCTCTGAACAAGGAGGGAAATAGGGCTGTCCCTTAAACGCCTATTGTGGGTGCCAAATGGAGGTGTCCATTCTGAGTGGGTAAAGGGTCAAGGCCCATGAGCTCAGTTTAGGGACCCTGTTTGGAAGTCAGCAAGAGGAGTCAATGCCTTTGGTGGCATTCTGATTCTCTTTCTACACCTGAGAGGGAAAAAAAGAGAGGCAAAGAGAAATATGTCTCCCTGAAAAGCACTGACACTATAATGCCACTATGTGGTCTAATCATAATGGCTCATATTTATTGAGTACTCCCAATGCATTTTACATACGTTACCCCATTACATACTGATAATATATTTACGAGGAACGTATTACCCTTTTCTTATGATACAGAAACAGAGGGTCATAGCAGTAGAGCTAGGACTTGAACCCAGGGATTCTGATTCCAGAGCCTGCATGCTAATCATTCACTAGACTGCCCCTTAGGAGTTAAGACAGGTTGGAAGCACTTGCCCAAAATAATACTGATGGAAGGGTGTCTAGAGAATATGCAGTCTGTCAATTCCCCCAGACATTTCAAATTTCATCTTCAGATCAAGCAAAACCACTAGCAACCTGTACAGCCATCAGCTTGACGTTGAAGGGCATTATAATTTAACACTGAAGGACAAAGCAAATCTAACACAAAAATGCTGTTGAAGACATCATCCAGTACCTCAAACAGTATCCTGCTTACCAAGACCCATGGGGAAATGTTCCCTGTTACTCTCACTACCAGGAAGAGCTGTGTTCGCCTAAACAGTCACTTTGTTTGCTAATGTAAACAGGGTGAATTCTGTTTCTATTTGGTTTCCATCTTTGTTGTGGCTGCTAGGAATTGTTAGGCCAAATTTATGTCCCCCATCCAGAAACTCTGCTGGACCATATATTTACAATGTGCCTTTTGGTATACTATGCTCACTCCCTGCTTTATTCATTTCTTACCTATATTCTCCTTTGGTCCCGATTGCCACAGCTATTTATTTTACCCTTTCCTTCATTTTTTACACTGCCTCTAATCTCTTATGGATTAAGGTGCCAAATGAATGAATAGTAATCAATCAGTTGTCTTATTTTAATGAAATGGAAGAGACACGTGACACCTGAATCAAGTCCCTGAATCCCAACACTGAGGAAAGCCCAGGCTTGATCACCAAGGTAGCGCCTGTGGGAACTTGAACAATAGAGGCAGTAGCAACACAGCAACTAAGCAAAGCCATTGTATGAGTGGAAAGCGAGAGTGACGACCTCCTGTTAGCAAAGAGAGGAACAATAATGCTCCTCCAAAACGTGTCTGAACCACCCTGGGAACCCTGCCAATGAGAACGGGAGAACTTTGGAGGCCTGGGTTTCCAGTCATGATGCTGGTAAAGGCTTAACCCTGAGACTTCTATTAGCATCATCTGCACACCCTTGAGTCCATCATTCCAGCTGCAATATCCTGTAAAACAGGATTATACACATTGCAAGACTGAGCCGTGTTTTTGCATTGGTTTGCCTCGCTGGTTTGCAATTTGCAGCACCAATCATAATTATGCTTTTAGGTATTAAAAGTTTATGCCAGGTCTACAAATCATTAGGTGATTTCACTTTTTAGGACCCCCTAAATGCTACCAAAGCTACCCCAATAATCAAGTCATTCAAATCTTTAGTTGTTGATCCAATAATACAGCCCTAGCAAAGCCAGGCTGATTAGTCTATTCCAAATGGTCGGCAGAGGAGAAGGACATCCAAGAGGAAGGTAGGTTTGGCTGAAGAGGAATCATGTGAGAGGAAGTCTGGTTACGGCCTTACTCAGACTGAGGAAGCAAATATACCCTGAATTCTATGTTCAAGCTACCCCCTGGATCCTGACTGACAGACTGATACCCCAAGCCTGAGGTGTGATCTGGAACTTAACAATGCATGATCATTCCAACACTTTCCCTAAATGATTATACCTGCCATAAGAAAATGTCCTGTGCTGAAAGCACCCTTCTGTTTCCTAGATGGGATGCTGCCCAACTTATGAATCTCTTAATGAAGACAATTAGATCTCCAAATTAAAAAACAATGAAAATGTCCTGTGCTATATTGGAAATATCTGAAGGAGACCTTCATGTTTCTGAATCAATCGGCCTGTTCACAAGTATTTATGAACCATCACCCATGAGTTCTTCCCTGTAACAAGTTAAATGGTGAAACCACAAAAGAAACCAAGACCTGATCGCTGCCCTCAAGGAACTTACTCTTTAATCGGAAAGACAAGCCACTTATTAAAAACCAAAGAATCCTTATAATCAAAGCATTGGCATTAGCGACAAAAGGAAGAAAACACTGAGAGGGGTTGTTCAAACGGAGGTAGAATATGAGCTGTACTTGGAAGTAAAATTTAATTAAGAACCAAAACTGAGAGAGCTCATTTCAGGTTGAGGAGAAGAAAAGGAAAACTGCAGACACAACTAGCCAAAATAGTTTTGAGCTGATCCTGGAGTTCTCCCATCACTCAGGTTAGCCTAAGATACTTGCAGATACTCCAGGAAAGGAAGAGCGACTCTTCCAAGACCAGACGACTTAAGCAGGTTTGTAGAAGTAGCTCCAGGTTTGGCTTTCCTTACATACTCATTGGACTTCATTTCACTCTTTCCCCTTCTATGTGAGTCTTACTTTCCCAAATATATTTTGAGCTACAACTTTGAAAGGCCATTTATTGGGGTTTGTAAAGAATGTTCAAACTACAGCTACTACATATTTTTCTACAGAATGTACTGCCCTTCTAGCTAGCTGTGCTGCAAGACTGTTTACACTCTGCATTGGGGTGAGTGGACACCTTCCAATTATAAAACTAATGGAATACAACTCCATTTCCCCCATCTGCTTCTAGCCACCTGGGAGATGTTCATTTTTCTTGCAGATGACGATGGAATTATCTAAGGAATGGGGAATTCACTTACGCTTGGGGGTGGGGACAGGAAGATAATTGATTCATAGCCAGTAGACATTTAGTCTCAAAGCAGCCGCGATGTTCCTGAAGAGGCGAGCTAACTGGAGCCTACATTCTCCTGTCAAGCCGAGGGCTTTAGAAACACCAGGGAGAGGGAAACAGCACATTTTGTTTCTTCATAATAAATCTCCCATCTTATTGTCTGAGACATTTTGCTCTCCTGGGGACACAGGGCCTGCTTCTCAGCCTTTCCAATTGGCTCTTCCCTGCCTCCCGCCCATTCCTATTAAATGGTTTACTGGGATCCAACCTGCCACATCAAGCTTTTTATTTTCTTTTTCCCCCTCCCTCACTCCAACCTCATTTAGACCTTTTTTTCTTTTCTCCCCCTTCCCCGCCTCCCCATCCTGGTCTTCCTCAGCCATCCATTACCCAAGGGATCTCTTTCTATAGGACTTCAGAGAGAAACAATTCCTGGATTGGCTTGTGAAGCAAAGCATTATGAGACTCTTAACTCAATCTCAATTACTATTTGGCACGACATTTTATGAGTGAGAAATGCAATAAAATAGCAATTTCTAAGTTTAACTAGCATTATATAATGCAATTATTTATTACAGAAAGCTGCTGTTTATATATCGCCTGAGCTATTGATGAGTACGAAAAAGGCAATGTACAGGAATCCATATAAATCGATCATTATTTAAAGTGGTTAAGCAAGTATCTCATTTGTTTCCATGAATTTTCCTCCAGAACTAATGCTGCATCGCACACAACGTACCAAGGGACGGTAATCCACTGCCCCATACCAACACTAGGATAGAATCTAGCAAGAGATGCAGAGATGCCTTCCTCATTCTATTGTTTGAAATGCCGGGAAAGGCAATTAAAGCAGAGTAAACCATATTTTTCTTCCACACACCCATCCTCACTTTGCTTCCCTCTCTAATAACCATAAGCTGAAACCACTTAAGGATTACAATTATCCATCATCATTATCGCCCATATTATGATGTAGCTGCTACCCATTGCAAACGATGCTTCTGAAAATGAAAGACACTCTTCTGAGAAATTTTTGTTTGTTTTTGCTTTATAGGCTCCTTTGGGCAGAATGGGGGCAGGAGGGAAAAAGAGATGGAAATTCAGTCAGGAAAACAATTAACTAGCACAGCTTCACTGCACAGTAACATCAAATCATACAGCAATTAGAGCTCTGCAAAAACCCCGGTTTGGCTTCACGTGCCTTTAAGGATGAAAACTGATATGTACACTGAGCGGATGCTGGACTGCAAATGAAAAAATCAAAGAGGTAAACATTGTAAAATTTCATTCTCTGCCTAATCACAGCTCAAGAATGATGATTTGGGCTAAGAGTATTTTTAGTCTGAACACAATTCACCTTTTGTCTCCTCAGGCCTTGGTAGATTGCCAGAAATTTATCTACCAGTCTTTTTTTTTCCCCCATACTGAATATTAAAAGAAAGTTAATGTTTGATGAAGACTATATTGTACTTATTGACGAATAAAGGGGTTATTTAACCCATTGTCCTCAGATTACCAAAGCCTTAATTGTTAGATCCAGGAAAGCAATAACTAAAGCCTTCCCAAAAGCAAAGTGACAGTTTTGTAAAGGCAGGAAAAATCCACCAAGCCTTCTCTTGTTGAGCTTTGCCGTGCAAAAGAAATTTACCTTTATCTTGAAAAAATGCCGTTATAGATAACATAACCTGCAAAATATGCATATTGTCTTTTCATATTTTTCCTAATTGAGTGCTTTCCCTTGCAAGGTTTTTGGTACAATAGGACTTAATTTCCCAATAAGAAGCAATTCACAGAGGCTCATTTTTCCCTGTCTACCTCTAAAGGCGTTTCTGTCATTTGACTATGGGTTTAAAAAAGAAATAATGTGATTAAGAGATCTGCTTCCTTTATTTTTTTTAAATAAATGATTCTGGAATGGATTTAGATTTATAGAAAAGTTGCAGAGGTAATTCAGAGAGTTCCCATCTACTCCTTACCGAGTTTCCCCCGTTTTCACATCTCACATTACACTTGTCAAAATTAAGAAACTGACATTGATAGGTTCCTATTAACTAATCTCCAGACTTTATTTACATTACTGTCCTCTCTCTGTTCCAGGATCCAACCTATGGCACCACACTGCATTGTATGTTTCCCCAGTCTCCTCTGACCACTGACAGGCTTCTCAATCTTTCCTTGTTTTTCATGGCCTTGACGGCCTGGTATACTAACCATAGGTCCTGTAGAATGTCCTCCAATGGGAGCTTCTCTCTTGCTTTTTTTTTTCTCAAGTTTAGACTAAGGTTACGGGTTTTTAGATAAAATAACACAGAGGCGAAGTTCCCTTCTTGTCACAGAGTTATCTGATAGCCACATGATGTCAATGGTGACATTAGCCCTCATCCCTAGTTAAGGTAGCATTTGCCAAGTTTCTCCTCTCTAGTTTTATTATTTTCCCCTTTATTTATTCTTTGGAAGAGAGTCACTAAGTCCAACCTACTCTCCAGAGGCGTGGGGAGTGAGAACCTCCTGGAGAAGGAAGTGTCCATTTATATTATTTGGGGGTGGGAGGGGAGTATCCAGGAATTACACTGTAAGAAAGACTTGTCTCTTCTTTCCAATTTATTTATTTATTCAATCAGTTGGTTCCCTTAATTTTAAAATGAGACAGATCACTGAAATGATAAACATCTTAACTGTCCAAAACACTAAGGAAACACATTAGGGGTTATGATTTTCAAAGAAATGTTGTTGTTTCCAAGGCCTTTTCAATAAACCAAATTTAATAAACACTTATTATGCCCAGGGAAAAATATACGCATGAGGTTATACACCCACTCTTGGACCACCACCAGAGATCAGTGTGTCTTATACAAATTAAGTTTATTTATCCCAGGCAGTTCATGAAGACAAGCAGCCATTTGAAATTTTAGCTGAAACATTTTGGTTCAGCAAATATCTCAGTCATCTCTCAACCTCACTCAGCCACATGATTATCTCTGCAGAAAACAAGGGAGAAGGTGCTCAAACTCTTGTTGGAAGGCCTCATTTGGCATCCTATAGCACTCCATGGACAGCATATGGGATACTTTCTGTGGCAATGACATCTATCATAACTACTCTCTTTCACCATTCATTACTCATGCCTTCAACAGGCATTTATTTAATACTTACTATATGCCAAATGCTGTGCTGGGACATGGGGCACCAAAGGGAAAGATTACAGTAACAAATAAGGTGCTTGGACCATAGCGGGTTGTACGTGAGACACATTGATGGAGTCCAAGGGGGCACAGAGGAGGAAATAGCCCATCTACCTGATGGAGGAAAGAATGGACGGCTGTATAAAAATGCTACTGAAACTAGGTCTCAAAAGCTGTTTCCCAGGCACAAAGCTGGAGAAGAGCAGGGCAGGGACTGTCAGTGGAGGATGAGCTAGGCCAAAGGACAGCCTGAGCAAAGGCTCTGAGAGGGCTGATGACATGGGATCACGCACCTCCTGAGGCCAGATGAGAGGGTTCAACTATTTCTAACAGGAATCTTGGAAGAGTCATGATCGGCTTGGTCCTTTTAGTCATTTGTAGAACAGAATAAGACAGAATACTTTACCAAGTGATGCATGGAAAGTACTTGGAAATCACGTATTCTATGAACATGCCAAAAGATTATACACCTCACATCTCACCCGATGTAGAAGAGAAGGAAACAGAATAAAACACACATTTAAACAACATTTATCAAACTTCTGTCTTCTCCAAGCACTGTGCTTAGGTACTCTGCAAACATTCTTTCATTTTCTTTGGAGAGAGAATATTTATTATTAGCATCATTTTATAGATGAGGAAATGCATTCTTAAAGGTTAGCATAGCAGGTTTTACAGCTGGTAAGGGAGGAAAAATAAGATTTGAATCCATTTCTGATTCTGATTGTTTGATTTCCCCCTCTGATTTTTGTTTTTGGGGGTGGGGGAGTAGGTAACAGATTTAATAAGCAAGGGAACTTATACAGAAGGCCTGTTTTAGGTAGCCACTGGCACACAGACAATGGGCGATGGCATTTAGGGAGAAATAAATAAATGTGACCTTAACAGGATGTTAGGAAATGAGAGTCTAGAACTCTGAGACGAAGTTTAATCAGAGTCTGTACACTTTGGCTCACATCTGAGTCAAACACCTAAGATCTAAGGGCTATTGATACAGGAAAGAAGACACAAGAACATGGCTTTCAAAGAACAGAGTCAATGGAAATGAGACAGTGGCCATGTCAAAACAAAATGAGTGTCAAACACTTCCAGAATCAAGATTAAAAATTCTGTCTGATAACAAGCCAAGGTAAATAAGCACTGAGCTCAGACCCCAGAAAACAAGGCCGGTAAGAAAAAGAGAACTGCCTGCTCTATCCCCAGACACACGAGGGGCTAACTGGGCCTGCTCCCTTTTCCCCGGGTGCCATACCTTACTTAGAAACAGAGAAATCCTTACTTAGAAACTGAAATCCAACAGCAATATCAACTACCCTGAAACAAAAAGTTAAGACTAAAAATATACGGCAAAGAAGAACTAGGAAAAATCATATGTGAATATTTATACATTTTTAAAGTGGAAAAGGACTCTTTAAGTGAAGAGGGCTGCTATAAAAACAACCCTTCTTTTGTTGCCTTAGTTTGGAACCTATTGAGAGGTAGACCCAGGAGTCAGAGAGAGAATGACCATTTTCAGTGATAAAGCAGATATCAGAGAACATGGCTTAAGTTACCAATGACAATGGACCTGCTAATACTTTATCTCAGAAATTGACTTCTCAGTTACAGCCAGTGCCAACCACCTGCAAGCCTTCCTCTTAGGGGCCGCCCTATATAACAAGGATATAACACGGATCAGAGGATGTGTGCTGTTTGCAGAAAGGGGACAGAGTCACGGAGAAGGATAAAAGGGGCTGTCTCATCTCCCAAATTTACCCTCAGGTAAGTATCAGTCCAAAGAGAATCCAGGTGTGTTACTCCAGAAGAGTTACCCCAAACAGAAACTATGAAGAGCAGAGAATAAATGTTCTCCCAATACTAAACACAACACTGAGGCACAATCCATAAAAAAGAGATTGAAATATTTGACTAGATAAAAGCTCTAAATGTCTATATGTAAAGAACATATATATATACACACACACATACGTATATGTATATAGATATATAGATATAGATATACTTGATTCTTATTATTTGCTGTAGTTACATTCTGTGATGTCACCATGAACACCAAATTATAAAATACTGAAGCATTTGTCCTGGGAGAAATACAACCCTTGGGTCCTGTGAGCCTCTGATCTCAACATTTTTGTCAACCTATCAATATATAACCTTATTTTATGTGTGTTTCTGTTTAAAGACATTTACTATCCATTGTTGATTCATGAACTTTGCACTTGTGCCCAATAACTACTGCACCTTATGCCTGAACGAAGCTTATCTGATATGCATTTGCTCTGTAAAACACACCACGGCTTTCCGGTGCTCAGGAACACCAGCCAGCATTTCAGCACTACCCTTGGGGGCCATTTGAAACAGGGAAATCACCTACAAAAAGCACAAAAATGTGAAAAACGTGGTGCTTACTAAACTGTGAGGACACTTGTTTACAGAAGGCAGAAGGTCGCCTTGCTCGACCTCAGCTGGGAACAATCATGTCACACGAATGCCCACAAAACACCACAAATATGGATTTACAGGTAAGTTTTAGTGAGTAGCAAATTTGCAAGTGCAAAAGCTACGAATGATGAGAATAAACTGCACGCGCGCACACACATTTAAAAGGCAAATGACAAAATAAGAATTCCTCTCCCTTTGACAGATAAAAGATGTATTAATAACTACATAAAGAGATTTTGTAATAAAAAGAAAAGGCAAATATCCCAATAGAAAAAACAAAATCAAAGGACTTATTCAGGCAATTCATGCTTGAAGAAATACGCATATACACCATTTCTAGAGGAAAAAAAACAAAACTCTTTGCAACTTTGAAATGAAACGCCACCCCTTCCTTTATACATGCTTTATACATGTGGGTGGGAGTAGAGCTCGGCATACCATTCTGGAAACAATGAGGCAAAGCTTTACAAAGCTCATCTCTTTTAACCCAATAATTCTCATTTTAGTAAGTAATGTTAAGGAAATAGATATAAAAAAATAGATTACTGTAAAGATACATGTCAATTGATATTCTTTTATACCGTATATAATAGTGGAAGGCAATCCTGTATTTTTAAAAACAAAATACTAGTTAAATGAATTCTGATATATCCATAGAATGGTATACTATACAGACATAAAAAATGATGTTAAGATATATGCCTTGATATAATTCAATACGTGTGTGTACTTTCTTATGTGATTTTATTTTAATTAATTACAAAATACATTGTCATGGAGAATTGTTGCCAATCTATTTATAAGTGAAAAAAAAAATGTTATAAAACAATATTCACAATATGGGCCCACTTGTATGGGTCCACAAATATATTCATCGAATTGTGATAAATAGCTGTGTCAGGGCTTGGACCATCAGTGTTTCTTAAAACTTCTCGTCTTTCTTTCCAAACTATTTCTGTACTTACTATGGATAGCTTTTGAAACAAAAACATTTAACATTCATGTCATAGCTCAGCAATGATCTTAGCATTCTTGATTTAAAAAGAAAAGCTGATTCTTTCCTCAGTGCTTCCAAGATATTTAAGGACTTTTATTGTTTCACAGAACCAGTTAAGATAAAAAACATTAGTGGGCTTGATAAGTAAAGTGACCTTTTGTGGCTGGCTTATGAGAAATTGTGGTTTTCTTTACTTTTTCTCTCCTGCCTTCAGACATATACCTGGTTCCCTTTGATTTCAGCTGTAGATTCCCAGGTGGTAGGCTGCGCTTCACACACACACAGGACAACACGTGGGTGTGATGACATTGTAAGTGGGATTTTCCTGCTCTGTGTGTAGAGCATGAATACATAGCAGTTCAGCATGCAGTGGGGCTTTTGTCATTCTGCAGTGTGCTGTTGGCAGCTCTTTACTACAAGTCTATCAGTTTAGCTGTTGGGGAAGGTGTGGTAATAAAAGATCTCATCTTCCCCTCACCATATGGAGCAATTCTACAGAGTGTATGCCCTGCCGTTCCATTAACTATTAATAGAGCCATGCTGCTTTCTCCTCCATGCTGTCAGTCTCTTTAAAAGACGACGCCTAGATTTTTATGCAGATATTCTGATTCCCACAGCTTTTCCTTTCCTTCAACCTTGCTGAGCATAATCTCTACCTTATTTTCAAATGTGGAGTAGTCTATTTTCTTATGACAATATTTCCTTTGTGGATGTGGCTCCAGCCAATCTGTATGACAATGGCTAGTGCTTCATCAACAAAAGCTTACTGAGCTGGTCTGGTGAGCTCTACATACTCTGAGCCAGGAATTATGGGGAGACATGTCATCCCTGCCCTGGAGGAATTTTTTTTATCCTAAGGGGAGCTCACAGTCTGCCTGAGTTAATATCCAACATCCGAAGGAATTCTCCCACGCAGGCACTCTGTATTCTGTGTTTATCTTCCAGGTTGCATACCTCTTTCTATTGAGAAACTGAGAACTTACCTTGGAATTTCAGGGATAAGATTTATCCAAATAAACATACTCAGATCAGTCTGCCATGTCCGCCAGGCACCTGGGCGTTTCCCTGGATGCTCTTGAGCTTAAAGTCTCGAGTTCCAAGGACATTTCAGACCCTGGTTATGTGCTCCTGTTTTTTGTGTTTTTTTCTTTCCTCAGTTACAGTCGACATATTAAATATTATATTAGTTTCAGGTATACAACATAGTGATTAGGCATTTATATAACTTACAAAGTATTTACCCCAACAAGTCTAGTAGCCACCTGACACCAGTCATTACAATATTATTGACTATATTCCCTGTGCTGTACCCTACATCCCCATGACTGTTTTGTAACTACCAATTTGTACGTCTTCATCCCGTCCCCTTTTTCACCCAGCTCCCCAACACCCCTCCCCTCTGCAACCATCAATTTGTTCTCTGTATCTATGAATCTGTTTCTGTTTTGTTTGTTCATTTATTTTGTTCTTTAGTTTTCACATATACATGAAAGCATATGGTATTTGTCTTTCCCTGTCTGACTTACTTCATCGTGTCCTCTCCTCTTTAGCATGCTAAAAGCTTGGTGGATGCTGAATGTATTGATTACTATACAGGAAAGATACTGAGAAAATTTCTCTCCCACTAAATACAAACAGGTGGCATGTACCCAGATCTGGGAAAGTCAGTGTTTGTATCATAGTCTATTACATGTTATTGAAAGAAATGTAAAGAGGCAACTAGATAATGACATTGTAAGATGTGGTTTATTTTTTTCTTTTTTATAGGACTACGAGTAACTTAGTGAAATAAGCATGGCTTCATAGTCAAGCAGAAAGGTTTCATTTCCTGTTCTGTTACTTACTAACTCAGTGATAGTGGACTTGCTACTTAATATCTCTGAACACAGTCTTATAAATGAAGGTGCCGATAAAATAATACCAACCTAACAGAGTTGCAGTAAGATTAGATAATGTAGGTAAGTGTGGAGTAGCAAGTGCTCAGTTGGTCACACCCCTTACAATTGTGAGTGACTTTGAAGGAGAGTAACTTTCTGCCTCACTGGTGTACAGTAATACACGTACTGAACAAGCTTAGTGAACTGCTTCTAAGAGCCAGCTGATGTAACTAGCACCAGGGAATGAATGTGTAGGGTGGGGGTGGCAGTGGGGGGCAGGGAAGAGGAAGGAGGAACCAGTCCTTGTGGCATTGAATTCACAGTCTCACTGTCTAACCGGAAGGGGTAGGCTTATCAACACATAAATGGTCAGTAGGATAAGTTCTATGATAGATGTACTCCAGACAGAAATTTACAGCAGGGTTGGTTGAAAAATGGCTGATTGTTGCATTCACGGAGGGCTTCACAGAGGAAATGAAGTATCAGCTGCTTCTCACAGCATAAACAGAAGTTCCCAGAGGTGGAAACAGGAAGACCCTCAAAGTTATTTGACCATGAACAATGAATGGAAGCCCCGACTTTGGCAAGATGCCATGCACATGGTAGGTACTCGATGAGTACTTAGTGAGCTTACCATCTAGAGAAGGTAAAACTACATAACGGTGCATATGTAGTGAGTACTAATTTCACAACTCATGACGACTGGTATGCAAAAAATAAAACTATTTTTTCCCTTTTTTGTCGAGCTCCACACTTTTTGATGCAGGAATACAGGATCTAGTCACTGCTAGCTCATGGCTTCCAGTTAATTCCGTAATTTTTGTCACCCTCATTTTAGGACACAATTTTGCACATTCAGGATTCCGCCCTTTTCCTGGGATCATCTTTTTGATCTGTAAAATGGGGCTAATTATACCTACATTGGTATAAGCTTTAGAGGTAATATTTGTAAATCTCAGAATACTAAAGCAGAGAGTATGAGCCCCATATGTGAGAACAGCAGCTGTTACCATCCTCACTCTGATCTAGATCAAGGACACTCTTGGCTCCCTCTTGCCCAAGTAAAAAGTGTTACTTTTTTATAAAAGGAAAATAAGTTGTAATGGGCTGTAGAATGTCATAGAGATACTACAGGTTTCCTCTCACCACACACCCTACAATTCCCTCCTACAATTGTACGGTGTTTCCTCAGCCAAGCAGAACCCCATTTACTGTGCTGCTTGGAAGAGAGCTCAAGTCACAGCTGACTCGGTCAGTCTCCTTTTTCAAAGTGCAGCACAGTGAAACATAAATTTGCTTAGCACTTTTCTGTATAGTTATGAACTGTATATCAATAAAATTTCAACCACAAGAATTTTTTCTAATCTATGTCATCATTCCATTTAATAGTTTTAAGGAATACCTATGGTCGAGAAGGTTTTTGAGATTCCCTAATGAATTACTTAAACCTTCTGGACGCAGAAAGTCATCCAATGTTAGCAGACATAAATCAGCCCAAGATCATTGGCTAGGATTTTGGCCAAAGCTCCAAGACGCTATCAGATTAACCTTATAATGTGGCAGAACAGTACCACTGATAGATAACCTTAGACTGCACGAACAAACAGCTAAGCAAAATATTGGCTTACATAATAAACTGAGGTTAAAGGGAGTAAGATTCATACATTTTGCAAGCTTCATAGTCTTCCAGTAACCCAACTATAAGATACTTTGTGTGTGACTAGGTGGTAGAAGACCTAAAAATAGTCAATTAGGTAATAATGATGATGATTAAAGAGAAAATTGGAAACCAGAAAATGAGCCACAGCTGACAAACCCAGAAAACTCTCCAACATTCATGTTTTATTCAGGCACACCATGGTAAAGAGACAACCGTGGGGACTCACCAAAACAATGTTAGAACTTTAGGATTGTCTCCAGGGTCCATAGAACTGGTGACCACAGGCCCCAGGCTTGATGAGAAATCTCAGGTTACCTAAGTCTTTTGTGGTTTCATTGAGGTTATATTGAAACCAAATTAAGTTGTAGGATGAGATCTTCCTTTATTTGCATGATCCATCCTGCCTGGCTCTTCCTTGCCCAGCTTATTGTTTTCTAAGACTTGGAACTCAAAGGGAAAAAAAATGGGACCAATGCCTAACACAAGAGCTGTGTTGCTGAATACCTAGTCATTCCAGCCATTTCAACCCAACACCCTAACAATAGGAGCATCTGACATTTGACACCGTTCTTTCAACCTTTCTCTCCTTCTCATCTGTTCAATGGAGAACAAACACCAAGTGCTCCAAAAACCAAACTTTCTCAAGTTTTCTAGTAACTTGAGTCCTTAGAAAAACATACAACAGCTTTCACAACCTCCCATAATTTTCTAAAGGATGTACAGGTTAAAAATACAAAGCAGCTTGCTTTTTAATTCACTGTAGATAAAATGCAGTTATTGTTAATGTTGTTTGATAGAGGCCGAGGTGAGGGCAGTTTGGAGGTTAAGATGCCTGATATTCAAAGCAAGAAACAACTTGTTCTCCTTTCTTCTCTTTCTTCCAGACTTACGAAAAGGAAGAATTCTAAAACAGAAAATAATGATTAAAAAATCAAAGTTCAATCTATGACTCATTTACGTATAACACTCTTTATCATGAAGGGGAGAGTATCTTCCTCCCCTCTTACCTTCGTTTGCTCCTGCCTGTTAAATTTGTTACCAGATTGCCTGATAAAATTATTTCTGGATCAAAATAACCATTTTGGATGTGGAACTTGGATTAGAATTGTGTCACCTGCGAACATAAACACACACTCCAACATAACCAATTCTGTGGTAACAACCTGTGAAAGAAGCAAAATAGCTAAAATAGCCCCTAAAGTAAAATTGTTTAAGCATTGCAATTACTTGCAAGCTATTCTGAAAGTGTTAATACCCAAATATTAAAATGTGATTCTGGAAAAGTCATTGGTGCCATACACACCTGTTATTCTGTACTCCAAGTATTAAATTCTTCATCCACTATTAGAATATTAATATTATCCATTTCTCAATCCACATACCTACCCCCTGCTGATTTAGGAGAGTCTTTTGCTATAATAACTCACATCAAAAATAATCTGAAAACAAAAAGAAATGCCAATTGATATCAAACTAAAGCCAATTCTTGGGCATCACACTTTGAAACAGACTCAGAATCTGATCTCCAAACATTTTACTGATTTGAGAAATAGCAAGGAATAAAAGGAATGTTTTTCTGAAAACCATTGTTCAGCATTCTCATAAATATGTGCATCTTTTAAATACCAAGGGTATGAATTTTGACTACAAGATATTCAAAATCAAGCTATCATTTGTGTGAGAGACAATTATTTCAGATATGTCCACATTATGCTCCAAAAATTATTTGTTAAGTTAAATGGATGGAAGTTGGAGATAAATTTTCTCATTGAAACAACATTTTATAATAGCAGTTATTCCCCCCAGACTAGCCCTTCAGAAGTCAATATATCTTATGATATTGCTGAACTATTGATATTTGCAAGGTATTAGCTAATGCTGCTGTATTTATCATTTCAATAGTATAGTAGCTACTGTAATAGTATCCAATCTCATGACATAACTAGGCATGGAAAGTTTCATTGTGAATAGGACACGATAGACTACAAATAATATTGAAAATCATTTTTGTTTCTAGAAAGCATATGTGGGTGATATTGCTTTTTTAGGCTCTTGCATTTCTATTTCTCTCGCTTACAAATGATGATTTGGCTGAGCATTAAGACTTTGACTAACAACTGTACCCCCTCAAATCCCACAGACATTGTTTTTTGTTTTATTTTTTACCACCAACAGGTTAAAAATACAAAGCAGCTTGCTTTTTAATTCACTGTAGATAAAATGTAGTTATTGTTCATGTTGTTTGATAGAGGGCAGTTTGGAGGTTAAGATGCCTGTAGGAAATTTTATAAGAATATGTTACATGTTAGTGTTGTGGTTTTTAAATCTGCAAATTCAAGTCTTTCTTCAGTTGAGAAATGGGGTAATTACACCATGTCTTTTACTATTTCCTGTTTATTCCACCAAAAGGATTTAGGCAGAGAAGTAGCATGGTTAGACTTTATTTTGTGAGCATTTTTGTGGCAGTGCAGGGAATGGATTTTGAGTAGGACAAAGACAGATGCTGGAAAATATATTAGGAGTCTCCTGCAACGCATCAAGAGACAGAGGGCATTACAAACAAAGGGATGGAGTAAAGGATGTAGGTGAAAGAAATATCTAAAAGGTAAAATCTGAAACTGCTTAACTTAGTAATTAATTGGCTATCAAGGAAGAATGAATGTTTATATCATGTATGGCTAAAAGTGTCACTTATCCCATCATTAATTATGATTGAGCATAGAGGGGAAAGGTGTTGAGGTGTCTGTGTGTTCTAGCTATCTATTGCTATATAACAAACCACCCCAAAACTCGAGATTTTAAAATCACAATCTTTTTTTTTTTTTTTTTTTCTCACCAATCTACAATTTGGGAAGAGCTCAGTGGGGAAATCTCATCTGTGCTCCACATGGTATCAACTAGGTCAGCCTGACTGGGAGCAAGAGGACCCACTTTCAAGATGGCTCACTCACATGGCTGGCAAGTTGGTTCTGCCTGCTGGGACCTCTGTGGACTCTTATGTGGCTGCTTGATTTTTTCACAACAGGGTGTCTGAGTTCCAAAAGCAAACATTCTAATACATGACAAGTGGAAGCTGCCAGCTTCTTAAGGCCTGGGCCTAGAACTTGGTACCATGCTGCTCCCACTATGTCCTAGCAGTCACTAAGCTCAGACTCAAAGAAAGGGACATAAACTCCACTTCTCAATGGAAGGTATGTCAAATAATTTGGGGGCATGTTTTAAAACCTCCACACTGTAGGATATCTTAAGTTCCACTATGCAACAGATAGGTCCAAAAAATAATTTAACTTACAAATCTTAAGTTTAAAAAAGTGGTCAAAGAAGATATACCAACTTGGGAGTCGTCTATAGATGTAGACAGAGACACATTTACTGCAATTGTAATGAAGCTTACGTTTCACACCCCTTACTTCCAAGATGGGGCCCTATACCTAACTTTGTATTCTTTTTCTTAAAGAGAAACCCCCAAATTTTGTAAGTTTCAGACCCCAGAAAACCTGGGTCTACCCCTGGGTGATGTTTAAAACATAAGAGTAGATAAGATTATCTAAGGAGATTGTATAGAGCAGGGAGAGAAAGAGGAAGGAGCTTATAATGAAATTTTTAGAATACAATCAGAGAGATTGGAAGAGAGCAGAAAAGAATTGTGTCACAGAAGACAAGGAGTAGAAAGCTTCAGGAAGGAGTGACTGGTAAACCATCTCAAAATAAAGTATAAAGGCCAAAAGAAAAAAAAATTATAAAGAATTCTTTTGAGTTGGCAGTCATGGTGATCCATTTGCACCCTTGTCAAAGCAGCTTCGAAGGAAGCGGAAGACACCTTTCTGCGTGTTGAGAGTTAATGTTAATTGAAAAAATGGAGGTAGCAGGAAATTTTTCTTTAAAAAGACATTTGAAATAGATGCAGGAATAAAGGAGATTGGAAAGTAGGAAATATGACTTTCTGAGATTTTTTAAGCAAAAATGCAAAGCCTGAATAGTATTGTAACTCATAGAGAAATTGAAGCAATATTTTTAAATATTCCCACAACGAAAAACTAGGCTCAGATGGCTTTACACAAAAATTCTCCCAAACTTTCAAAGAAAAAAAATCATCTGTCTTGTACAATATCTTCCAGGAAATAGAAAGAGGACATATGCTCCCAAGTCATTTTACACAAACAAAATCATCCTGATATCAGACATTAGTAGAAGGGTATTTTTTCAAGTTTCTAATTCATGAATAAAGGTGCAAAAACCTTAAACAAAATACTAGCAAAATCAACTGGAACAGTACAGACAAAAAACAATACACCACAATCGAATTGCTTTTAACCCAGGAATGCAGGGATAGTTCAATATTTGAAAATCTAAAGTAATTCAGCACATGAACAGATTTTAAAAAGGAAACCATATGACCATTTTAATAAATGCAAGAAAAGCATCTGATAAAATTCAACATAATATGATCTGATACTAAAAGGAGGACAGACTAAAAGCATAGTACCATCATCAGGAAACGTTGGAGGCATCCTCTTTACAATCAGGAATGAGACACTGTTCTTACTTCTTGCAACTTTGTATTGAGGGCTCCACTGATACCAGACGCCTAACGAAGCAAGCCTGCCTGGTTTCTGTGCTAAGCCTACCTCTCAGTCAGCGGTGCTAACTCAGTCTCTACCTGATACCCACAAGTACTCCTTCCTAGGCACCTTCTTCTCAGCGTGGGCTGCACAATGAAATCATCCAGTCCTTAAATGTATTGATGCCTGAGTTCTACCCCTCGAAACCCCTATTTGATTGATCTGGGGTATGGCATGGACATCTAGATTTTCAAAATCTCCCCAGGAGATTCCAATGCGCAGCTCAGGCTGAGAAGCACAAGAGGAGAGACACGGAGGAGAGGGAGGAGGAGAGCAGTGATTCTTAATCTGGTTTCACTATAAAATCACCTAAGGAGCTTTTAAAACTCTTGATGCCCCAACTGCATCCTATACCCATTTTAAAATCAGAATCTATGGAGTTAGGGTCCCCAAAGCTTTCTTAAATACAGCCAAGGTTGAAAACCACAGCTCTCCACTTTCTCCTTAGGTGATGTCATCTTCTCCCCTGGATTCAATTACTAAACACATGCCAATGGCCTCAAAATCTATATCTTGCCTACAGTTAACTTCTAAACATGAACACTTTAAATCCAGTAGCCAACTCCGCATCTCCTCTTGGAAGTGCCAAGGCTACCCAAAGGTCCAGAGCTTTTCCTCCATCACAATTGTGTCCACATACTCGATTCTTCCCAATAAGCAGCAAGCTCCGCAAGGATGAGTTGCTACTCTCTTGTGTGCTGTATGTGAGGATTGAAGCAGAGTTTCTCAAATCTCCCTTAGCTAGAAATAGGATTGTTTCCACATTATTGGCATATCCTGCAAGCAGAAACTAAGAGGCACGGCTAATGAGAAGTCCAGGAGCAAGAACCCAGCACAGTGTAGATATTACTGATTTTAAAAGATTTCTGAAAGGAAAGGAAAGGGGGTAGGAGTCAGCCCACAGTGAAAAATGCAATCGAAATAGACCAGCACTCCCACATCTAGAAGTACAGAACTGATAGCAAGAACAGTCTGCCTCCACTCCCATCCATCTCTGAACCATATTGTCCAGAAGTGACTTTATGCACATTTTCTTTCACCCCTTTTCCATCAGTATTAAAGGGGTGAAAAGGGACCTAACCATTATTGCCATAGCAATAAGCAGAGAAATCTTCCCACACCCCTGCAACCCACATAATAGGAAGGGACTTTCCTGCCTAAGTGACAAGATGGGAATCCCCTGCCACATAAACATCTGGAAACTAAGGGATGTCCATCGTAAATGGAATATGCACCTCTCAGTCAAGGAAACTGATCTTCCCTAAAAACCAGTTCGAGCTGTACTTTTCATAAGCTATCTAATGAAATCTGCATTATTATTCCTATTGTACAGATGAGAAAATTGAGTTTGCCCATGGTCACCAAACCACCTAGTGGTAGAACCCAATTGTCATCCCATATATGTCAGAATAATTCCAAAACAACTGTTTTTTCCATATTAAAATGCACTAGCCTATCCTTGTTAACTTATTTCAGTGTCTCTCTCTCTCCCTCTCTCTCTCTCTCTCCCCCCCACCATACATATGTATATTTATACATATATATAATTTATAGTATTATATATATATTATTCCTATAGCAGAAGCGAGAAGCAAAGGAGGTAGTTTTAAAAGGAAAACGCAAATGAAATTGCAAAGACTGAAAAAAATTGTTCTTGAAATATTTCCAAAATAGCCCTCACTGTCTTGAGACGGAATGCAACTCATCTTTGATCTCATGTCAAAACAACACAGAATAACACCATGAACTTTTTCCACCTACCACTATCAAGATCAAGGAACCTGGCATTTGTCTTTGTAAATAGTCTGTTAGCACCAAACTCCAGGCCAGCTGGGGAAACCCCTGCACCCACAGCCCTGGGGAACACATTTAACCTCAGCATTCTCTGGTTGATACAATCCAGGACTCGCCAGGCAAAAGGTGAAGGTGTGGAGAAGGTCCAGTCCCCTCTGGGAGACTGCCAGATAAAGCCGCCTTCTCAGGCCTACCCAATGGGGCCAAAGTGCAGATAGGGCGTCATTTAGAAGTAAGCGGAAAGGTTCTGCGTGTCTGGGCAAGGCAGAGCCAGCTCTGCAGTTGCTTCAGTTGGAATCACTCCCTGACTCACTGCTATGCCAATTTATTTTGTTGCTCATATTCATTAGATTAAAATGATATAATTAGGCAGCGAAGTGTGGGCTTGTTCGGTGTGCAGCATCACTCCTGCATTTTTTGGTTGTGTCCATGTACTTAAACCTCAGGGGAGAAGGAGAATATTTTTATTCCCACGGCACCCTTATAGAACAAATTAAATATTGTTTTCTCTTGCTACCTACCTCATGATGTCACTGCTTCTTAGATGTACAATGGGAAAGAAACCATGTCAGTAATTGCCATATTGTGAAGAGCCGTGGGGAGTGTTATACGTACTGTGTCATAGTACTTATGTTTTAGTTTATAAGAATAAAAATAGTACTGGGGAGTCCACAAATACATAGCATTGTTTTTTCAACGCTGCCTCAGTCTTTGACTATCTGTGCTCCCTTGACAAAAATGGCCAAGGATACCCAGACATAGGGCAACGCGTCTTTTCTCGTCCATGCTCATTTCAGGAGAAGCAGTCGTGAACATAAGGGGAAAACAGAATGGTCCAGGGCCTCGCACACAACAAATACTTGTGGATTTGATATTTAATATGATTTAAAATGCAAGTCTTTTCCAATCCCCTCAACATTAAAGACTAACACTTCTTAACAAAAATAACTTCTCTTGTTCCCCAGCAGTCCCCTCACTACCTTCCAAGCTCCATTCCTTCAATCCTTCTTCAATCCCTCAGGTCCAACCCTATAAGTCAAGTACCACCTTCTTTCTGATTAAGATCTCATGCGTCATTCAGCAGTTTCTGAAATCCTATGGCCCCCTAAGAAATGCCTGTTAATCTGTCTCCTCTACTCACACACCCTATCATGTCATTCCTATGACTGCTTGTCTCATAACACTGCACAAAATTGATGTACTTCTTTACCTATGAATAACAAAGATTTCATTTTATATGTTTGTTCTTTTTGTTCAATTGTTTTCCCCCATAACTATACAGCAAGAAACGCAGTAAGAAAACAGGAACCCATCTGCTGGGTAAGATCTCCATAGCCAGTGTTGCTCCCTGTCTAGTGTTACCTGCTATGGCACTTCCTGAATGAAGAGAGTCTAGAGAGAAAAACCAGATGGAAAACTTGCTACGTGAGTGATCTCAAGCAAGAACAAGGTGTCCTGCCTGCCTGACTGCCTGCCTGCCTGTCCTCACTGGAATGGCAGGCACAGGCTACATTTAGAAAATGTCAGGGAATGACTGAGGAAAACCAGGATCAGGTTTTTAAAATATAATTCACGCATCACGCTCATTAGATCACGAGCGCCATTAAGGTCCTCCTTGCCTGTGACAGCCAGGTGCTAGTGCTTTCACTTCATTGTCATTGTTGTTGTTCTGTTGTATTACCTTGAGTTGTTATAAAACCATCTCAATTCTTTCCTAACTGAGTCAGCTTCTTCTGTTCTACTCATGAATTTTGCATTTTATCGGGATCTAGCTCCAGGCCAAATAGCAACCAGGTGAACAGTCTCCTACATATATCCTTTACATGCGCAGGAGAGGACCTGCCTGGTACACCCTGCCTGGCATCCATCCATCCAGCCAGCCATCCATGCAAAATATGTTTATTAATACCCTACAGTGCACTGTCCTGGGCACTGGGGATCCCACCCTAAGGAAGGCAGACACACAATCCATTTTATAAACATGACCCTGTAGGACATTAGACCCTTTCCTGACTACTACACAAAGTTGCAGAAGCAGCACAGTTGTGTCCTTTCATAGACGTTTTTATAGTTGTCAATGACTTAGTCGGGGCTTCATTCTCCATCATTAGCCCTCTGTTTCCCCCTGCCACATGGAAGAATCAGGCAGGGTAAAATCACTGATTTGTACAAAGTGCCCACTTCTACTTTATTTTATAAATCTATGAACAGCTCACATCTGGTAATAGAATTTCTCAGACCGCAAAGCCTGTCAAAGCCGAGAGACATGTCCCTAATTCAACTGGATAGTATTTAAATATGTGTAAAGATTGTGGATTTTCTAGATAAGAAATATATTATAAGAATGCATGATTCTCTCTGGTTCAAAGTTCTTTAGAGTTGAAAAATCCAATCAAGCAAGGTGCTACCTGAGACCTCGTCTTAGCTTGATACAACCAGATATTGCAGATTTCATTTATAAAAATCAGTGAAATAGCAGACTGCCCATATAGACAAAGCTAGGAAAATTTTTAATTGAATCCGGTGTATATTGGCTACAAGGTCACTCCAAATGGAGGCCATTCATTCAGCAACTATGAAAAGGGGTACAACAAGATCATTTTAGTCCTAGATGAGGATTTACTTATGCCCAAGCCAACGTCTCTAGGCATTAAGAACATTTAAAAAGCTGAGAAGGCAAGTTCTAAAATAAAGTGGGAAGATAAGCCCCAAAATTCATCTAGGGTAATATATTTTTTCTCATAATGTATAGCATCTTTTAACCCCTGGAAATTTTAAAATTTAAGTGAATAAATAGTATTTAATAAAAGCAATAGTATTTAATAAAACCATAATATTTATAATTTTCTATTTAGGAATACATACATATTTGGGATTTTAAATATTCGTACAAGAATTTGGCCTGCTCAAGTAACATTTCAGTCTTCTAATTCCAATTTAAAATACATAATTAAGTTATTGATTTAGTTGTGATTGTAAAATACTATAATATTGGAAGATTTAAGAGATTTTAGTGTTCCTATATCTCTGAGTTTGACTTGATAAATTTATAATAGTTTTTAAAGTACTTAGGAAGGGTTTTGTCAGTTACAACATAGTCTATAAAAAGAAAATCAAGCACATTTAAATTATAAATGAAATTTTAAATGTTCCAGGATGCTTAGTTAAGTTTGTAAATGGGACCGAGCATTAGTAAAAGTCCCCTAAAAGTGATTAAAATTTGCTAGATTTATAAATTAAAAAAAAAAAAAATAAGATTTTTAAACTGAACTTTAAAAAGAGCTACATTTGTGGAGCTGTAGCAATTAATTATCAATCTTAAAAAAACCATGAGTAATCTTTTCTGCACATAAAAACTGCCTTCAAGGATATTTTTTAAAGCCACCCTTGAACAACATCATTAGGAGCTTAGGGAATGAATGGGAAGATAGAATTATGCTCACAAAGAAAAGACAGAAAACAACATGTACGTTATATGGCTGAGAGTGAACACTAAGTGGGACTTTTTGCCTACCCTCTGTGATCTTCCAGTAAATGCAGGAGACATGTCACAAAATAATTGGGTGAAGTAAAAGATCACAATTCCTCAGCTATTTATTATTGAGTGCCTACTCTGTTTAATACTGTGGGAAAATACAAAAGCATATGAAGTTTTTAATCTAGTAAGGAAGGTAAGATGCACAAACCTGAAAAATTAAAGAACAGAATGATTCAGTTCAATAAACAGTTATTAAGAGCCAACCTTGGAAGAGATACAGTGATTGGCTCCAGGGAGCGGGAGGGATCTGGGCTCAAAAACAAACAATAAGCTTTATAATTAAGTGCTAAATTGCCTGTTGCAGAAGTCAAGTGAGAAGCATTCAGAGACACCAAAGTATATTGGAACAGCTGAGATGCATGGATGAGGTAAGAATTGATCTGGGCTTTGAAGGATGGAAAGCACTGAAATATGCAAAGGGAGGCTGGGCTGGAAGGTAGAGTTATTTTGACCCTATTGTGCAAAGGAAACAACAAAGAAACCAGCAGAGAAGAGCTGCTTTACAGTGAGTGGTAGTGGAATGAGATTATGAAGTGATTTCTAAATTACATGAGACTAAAGCAAAGGTTAGTCACTAGTCTAAATTATTAAAGACTAGAACTAAAAACAATAATCATTACTACCAAGCATTGGGAGAAGGTGGCATAAATAAATCTTCATCTGTCATAGCAAGGAGCCATTAGATACTACTTAAATTTGATTAATTAAGAAGTGTAAGCAAGCACATATTATCGATAAATTCCACAGGAAAGATAAAATTAAAGAAGCTGTCTCTGGGAGTGGAAATAAGGATGAGGCGAGTTGGGGATCCGAGAATGTTGCTTTTCATCCTAGGCTCTTCTGCCTTATTTGAGTTGATACCACACAAATGTATCACTTTGAGCCAAACATGAAAAGTCAAGACAAATAAAAGCAGTTATTAGGCCACATTTGTTTGACCCAGAAGCACATTTACAATGAAGCTAATAAAGCTTCAGCTTCAAGGCCCCTTACTTGTACTGACCGTCATGCAGGGTCTCAGCTACCGCTCCCCACACAAGAACACAGGATATAGTGAGGCCAAAAAGGAACACCAATGGAGCCATGGATAGGGGAGTCATACCACTATATTCTCACTGGCAGCTGGGTTGGAGACACAGGAAGCAGGAGCCACACGATCCGCAATCTGCTGTCCACTTCTGTGCCAACCAACCTGCCCCCACCACAGCTACAGCAGTTATATTAGTGGCTAATGGCTAACTGGTTACAGCTGATGGCCATCTACTACCCGAACCAGCACCTTTCCACATGAGGTTGAGAGCCTGGAAACTGCTCTCCTGGGATTCTGTACCCACAGATTCCTTCCGAGACTTATACTGTATCTAATTTTGTGATTATTTGTTTTCTCTTCTGTTTTCTTAAAGAGAGTCCCCCAAATCATATTAAGCTTCAGGCCCTGAATGACCCTGGTTAGAACTGGGATCTTTCGCATTTCTTACATTCTCCTAGAGCCTTCCTTACATTTCCTAGAAGGAACCCAGTCTCACTAATACTATTTAATTTCAGTTTTCATCAAGGCACATGATCTTAGTTATGCTAATAAATAACTTTTACTCAAAATAAAATTTTTCACTTGATTCAGGAAGCAATATCTAGGCACTTAAGATTTTTAACCAAGGAAATGACCAAAGGGAGTGGTGATGTAAAAACATCCTCTTGACATAGTTAGATTCACGTTGGGAGGGACCAGAAGCAGAGCAACCAGTTGAGAACTGTGGGAGTAATTGGCAGGTAAGATATAAAGACTTGGAACAGGTGGTAACAGAAGGAGAAAATGAGATAGATGCAAGAGGCATTTTAAAATAGAATTGACCAGGCCTGGTTTACCAGCTGACGAGCTTCCTCACAAACAGTAATAGTCAGGATACTTCCAAATTACATGTTGGGATGGAGCCTGACTTTCTACTCTTCACTGGCAAATTTCTCTTTGGCTTTCAATGAAAATTTAACCAGTAAAACCAATTTGAATGAAAGCATCTTGCCAGTCATTTTGTAACTCTAGCCAAATATTTTGGATGGAATTCTATCAGCAAGATTTAAAACAGTGAACTTTCTTTTAACAAACACAATCATGAACTTTCTAGCCCTGCATATGTATTCATATTCTCATACATAGTCCTCAAGAGCTTGTGCTGACAAGAGAGGCTAATAAATGGACTCAGTTAAAGCCCTGACAGTCCTTTCGATTGGGGAGTTCTCACTTTGACACCATTTATATCACCTCCCATATTCCTACTGTGGCAGAATCATAACTAGTCCACATTCTGTGGGAGGAGACACATAACATTGTTCTATGATCCTAAAGCCATTGGCAAACAACAAGCTAGAGGATTTTGTGAAGGACATCTAAATATTTCTTATTGCTCTTGTTAGCCAGTATTATTTTTAATATCTCAATAGTGTATTTTAAAATAATGTTCAGGTGGAGACAACCAAGATGGTGCAGTAGGTACATGCTGTGCTTACCTTCTCTCACAACCACATCAAAATTACAACTAATCTACAAAACAACCATTATTGAGAATCGCCTAAAATCAAGCTGAACTGAAGCCTTTCAACTAAAGACGTGCAGAAGAAGCCACCTCCAAACTGGTAGGAAGGTCAGAGACATGGCACCAGCTGGCCCCACACCCATGTGTGACCATTAAAGATCAGGAGGGCTATTTTGGCTGTGGGGAGTGAAAGATACAAGCCCCACTCCACCCCAGGTTTCCAGTGCTGGGAAGAGTAGTCCCCTAATTTTTTATTGTGAAAAACAGCAGAGATTTTGACTGAGTGAGACAGTGTGGCTGCACTCACAGGCGCTCCTCTTAAAGGGACTGTGTGTGGACTTACCCACCAGTGGAATCACTCGCTCTGAGCTCCAGCACTGGGGCAGCAGCTGGGAAGGCGGCAGGGACTAATGGTGGGAACTGAGTTGTCTGGTTTGAGACGGGGGCTGGAGAGGTGGCTTTCTACTGGACCAGGGAACTGGTGGAGGCCATTGTTTCTTTGTTGAGCCCTCCCCTTCCTGGCGCATGAACACAGGTGGCCACCATATCTGAGTCTCTGTTATTCGTTCACCCCACCCTGGAGACTTGAGACCTGGCCCTGCCCAACTTTTGGGCACACCCAGGCTGCTTGGAGTGGCTTTTTCATTCAGCCTGCTTGCCTTGGCTCAAGCTGCATTTTTCTAGGGTCTCTCAAAGGTTCATGGAACCCAGACAAGCAGCATCTGGCTTGAGCATGTCCTGTACCTCTGCGTGAGCAGCCCTAAGCCAGCACTAGTGGCAGCCAGCATTGGTTCGTGGTTTGGCCTCTCAAGGGCACAGTACAGGCAGCAGACATCTGCAGATTTCTTTCTGGCTCCTGCTGGATGGAGAACAGTAGTGGCTGAAGTGGACCTACAGCGGATCCCCTCCAAGATGGTCCTGGGGCTGGCGCCCCCAGTGGCCAGCTTCAAAATGAGCTGGAGCATGACCCAGCTGCCTCCAAGTACAACACACTCAAGGGGCAGATTGGGCAAGCACCAGAGTCCTGCTGAGTTAGATCCTGCTCTGTAGGGTCAGCCCCTGCAGAACAACCCTTCCACTATAGTCAAGCCCAGTCCTTACAATCAGTGAGCCCAAGGGTCAGTACCTCACAGTGATGTGCAATTATCAACCAAAGCTACTACAAGAGGAAGGCACACACAACCCACACAAAGGATGCACCTGGAGTACATGGCTCAGGTGACCAGGGAGACTGTGCCACTGAACCCCACAGCACACCTACTACATAAAGCCACTCTACTAAGACCGGAAGACATACCAGCCCTACCTAATACATAGAAACAAACACAGGGAAGCAGCCAAAATGGGGAGACAAAGAAACATGTCCCAAATGAAAGACCAGAACAAAGCTCCAGAAAAAGAACTAAGCGAAACAGAGATAAGGAATCTATCAGACCCAGAGCTCCAAACACTGGTTATAAGAATGCTCAATGATCTAATAAAAATGGAGATGGAAACCATGAAAAAGACCCAGTCAGAAATAAAGGATATAATAATGGAAAGGAAGAATATATTACAGGGAATCAACAGTAGATTAGATAAAGCAGAGGATCCAATCAGCAATGTAGAAGATAAGGTAGCAAAAAACACACAACCAGAACAGCAAAAAGAAAAAAGAATCCAAAAAATTGAGGAGAGTTGAAAGGACCTCCAGGACAATATCAAGCATACCAATATTCACATTATAGGGGTACCAGAAGGAGAAGAGAGAGAGCAAGGAATTGAAAACCTATTTGAAGAAGTAATGACAGAAAACTTCCCTAACCTGGTGAAGGAAATGGACATACAAGCCCAGGAAGCACAGAGAGTCCCAAACAAGATAAACCCAAAGAGGCCCACACCAAGGCACATCATAATTAAAATGCCAAACGTTAAATACGAAGAGAGAATCTTAAAGCAGCAAGAGTAAAGCAGTTAGTTACCTACAAGGGAGCCCCCATAAGACTGTCAGTTGATTTCTCAACAGAAACTTCGCAGGCAAGAAGGGAGAGGCAGGAAATATTCCAAGTGATGAAAAGTAATGACATACAACCATGATTGCTCTACCCTGAAAAGCTTTCATTTAGAATTGAGGATAGATAAGGAACTTCCCAGACAAGAAAAAGCTGAAGGAGTTCAGCACCACAAAACCACTATTACAAGGTATCTTAGAGGGACTTCTTTAAGATGGGAGGGGGGTTAAGGACAGGTGAAAGGGGGAAGGGATTAAGGAGAACAAATTGGGTGTTACACAGTAGTCATGGGGATGTAGGCTATAGCATAACGTATATAGTCAACAATATTGTAATAACTAGGTATGGTGCCAGCTAGGTACTAGATCTATCAGGGTGATAGAGGGGAATGGGGTTGGGGTGAAAAAGGTGAAGGCGTTAAGAAATATAAGTTGATAGTTAACACAATATGGGGAATATAATCAACAATGTTGTAAAGATCATGTAAGGTGACAGATGGGCACTGGACTTATCAGGGGGATCACATCATAGACTGTGTAGATGCCTGACCGATGCCCTATACACCTGAAGAGCTGAAGTAGAATAATATTGAATGTCAATTATAACTAAATATATAGGTATATATAGTCATGGGATGTGGAGCACAACATAGGGAAGACAGTCGATGGTATTGTAACAGCTATATGATGTCAGAGGGGTAGTAGCTTGGGGGTGGGGGTGGGTTATCACTTTATGAGGGGTTTAAATGTCTAACTATTATGTTGCTTTGTACACCTGAAACTAATAAAAAAATAGAAAATAAATAAAATAAAATAATGTTCATATGCAGCCAAGCCAGCAGAGCTGACCTGGAAAGTGAAGCCAGTTAACAATGTACCTGGTTTATTTCCTGATCAATTCTCTTGACTGTAAAGCATCTGGAGAGATTAAGAGCCAGGCCTGCAACTCGGTAGGAACTGCTTTCCTCCATCCCCTGGCTGAGATTACTTTTTCTGTCACAAATGGAACCTAAGGCTCTACCCTTTTGTCTAATTTGTGTGTGTGTGTGTGTGTGTGTGTGTGTGTGTGTGTGTGTATAAATTTTTTGATGACATAAATAATCACTTTGTAATTAGAATGCCCACTAAGTAGAGAAAGTGAGTTAAGGAGTGGAAATACAGAGTTAAATATGTGTACTGCCTTCCTGCAGCAGCTCCAAAACTAGCGGGTAAATGAGACAGACAACCAACCTGTGAGGACAATGATAGAGATGGATTAGTCTCCACGTTCAGTTATTCCCCCAGTACGTAAAAGGAAGAGGAGAGACTTTCAATGCATCATAAATTTTACTGCCCTCTTGATCTCATCCTTTCTGACATTTTCTCCCACCTCAATCTATTATGTGTTCCTGTTCTTCACATCTTCCAGCTCTCGCTCTCCACTGGCTCCTTGCCACCATCAGCTTTGTAAACATGCCAATGTAGTCCCCTTCTTTAAAAAACAAAATAAATTCCTCCTATAAACACTGCCCTTCACAGCTCAAACATCATTAAAAAGCTGGGTCCCGTCACTGCTTTCTCGACCTCCCCAAGCACTCCCTTCTGATCCCCTACAGTTTCACACCTGCCCCTGCTTTTCCCTAGGACACTCTTGCCAGGATGGCTAGTGATTTCCTTAGGACAAATCCAACAGTCTTTTCCATGATCTCTTAGGTGTGTTTAATACTGGTGAACTCTCCCACTACCCTTAACCTCCTTATAAATCAGCAGTAATAACAAATTTTCTGTTTTTCACTCATCTCTGGCTACCTCTCAATTTATTTGCTGGCTTATACTTTTAAGTATTAGCAACTCTTGTTAAGTATATAAGTATTTAACAAGAGTCTTGGGATTGTTTTCTCGCTCTCTTCTATTCTCCTTACACATACTCTCCCAGTGATCTCCTCCTTCCAGTAGATTCAACCACCATCTACACATGCATGACTGTTACTATCTAGCTCTCCTAAGTTTCAGACCCATTGATCCAATGGCCATCACCATTAGGCTGTTCCAGAAGCAACTCAAGTTCAACATGTCGAAAACCAGACTCATCTTTCTGCTCAAATTTGTTCTCTCTGCTGGGTTTACCATCTTGGGTAATGTCACAACCTACCTAGCTTCAATACTCTGACGGACAGTATAGGCAAAGTGTTGGGTATCTTAGGACTTGTACTCCTACGATTTATTGCTGCTCTGATCCAATTAGTCCAGATTCCTTCTTTTCATCCTTTTGTTCTTGGAACTTTAAATGTCAATCATGTTATAAAAAGAAAATGTCTCATTTGGAAGATATTAAACCAGCCTCAATAGTTTAAACAAATAGTTTAAAAGATATTTTTCAGTCTTCAATCCCTTGCTGAAGTGCCACTAGAAATCCAAATCAATGTATTTTAGGGACCAGAAGGATGAGATGACCCCCTTATTTGGGATACTTTGACATTACCTTAGAAAATTTATTCACATGTAATTACATACACACTATTTTATAAAGTAGATCTATGCCCAACTTCTCCTCTTCCTTATAAAATGGGAAACTGAATTTGAGTAATAAGCATTGCACTGGTCAATCAGGAAAACACAGAGCAAAGGATGGCACAAGTGTTCAGCTTCCATGCTTTCTGAGACTTTCTCACCTGCGCAGTGGAATAATGACAGCTACCTCACATGGATATTAAAAGGATTTAATGAGAAAAGGTGTGCAAAATGCCTGACATATGCTGGGTGCTCAAAAATTTCAACAAAAATTTTATATTAAAAAATTTCCCACCATTCTCAATTCTGAGTCCATTTAAGCCTTCTAGTGCAGAATGAAATATATCTAGAAAAATTCAATATGATTCCAGATCAGAACTGTTCCAGGAGATTAAAGTGGTTTAAAATTATTTAGAATATTTCAAGTGTCCTGGCCTAAATTCTTCAGGCATACTCTATACTGGATCCAAACCTCCAGGGTATCTCAAGAATAGCCCTGACTTCTTGAGACCCTGAAAATTCTCATTGGTGAGATTAGATCAAATGGCCCGAAGGAGCAAAGACGTGCTTACCCTCCAGAGGCAACTTTAGCTCATATATGAAATTCTCTCAAAGCTCCAGAACTAAAAAGAGAAGAACAAGAAAGTGGAGAACAAAGGAGGACTCTGAATATTAACAGCTATGTCCTCTAAAAATTATTGGCTTACTTTGAGCCACCTTCTTCAGATCACCAAACTGGAGAGCTGGTTTGCACAATGGGGAGTGGGGAAGGAACTGGGCAGGGGCACAGCTCACCACACCAAGTGAAGAATAGGAATTATTCTTTAAAATCAGTCTAGGGGGTTGGGGAGTGAGGGTGAGGTGGAGGGGAGCACATTCTCACTAGAATCCCAGTGAAAAAGGGCGAACCAAGCTAATGGCATCCTGAGTATAACTGTGTGAAACGTCCAGGTTGCTGGCACTAGTCAATAAACACCATCAGCCTTCACGAGGAGCTGGAGGCTCTGAGCCAAAATCCCCTTCGCAATTTCTTTAGTGGAGTCCTGACAGGGAGCGCCCACAGAATGGGCCACAAGGTATAACTGGACCTACAATTCAAACATAATGAATGTTATTTAGTGTAATCACTGGCAGCGTTGACCTCCTGGTGTTTCCCTTTTACAGCAAGAACCCAGGCCTGACATTTCCCCAGGGCAGCCATCTTCAAACTGGGGTGCACACATACCTCTGTGGATACGTGACTTTCCAAGGGGCATACAGAAAAGGTTGTTTTTAAGGGAATCAATTTCTGTGCGTGCTATACATCTAATAAAGAGCTTGATGTCAAGGTGATCTCTACCTCCTATTGCCTGTTTTACTAAGGAAACGCATACCTTCTACCGGTTCCCAATCTTACTGGGGTCCACTGCCTTTGAGCATAAACATCTGCAGACCAAAGGTGTAGAGGAAGGAAACAATTGCTATCACTGGAAATAAATACCTTTGAGATGGTGCTTTAATCAGTTTGGGCCACTACAACAAATACCATAGTCCGGGTGGCATATAAACAACAGATTTTTTTTTTCTCACAGATCTGGAGGCTGGAAGTCTAAGAACAGGCAGACTCAGTACTTGCTTTGGTTCATCAAGGACTGTCTTTTCACTGTGTCCTCACATGGCACAAAGGAAAAGGGAGCTCTGTGGGGTCTCTTTCATAAGGATACTAATCCCATTCAAGAGAGTTCCACACTCTGACCTAATCACTTTCCAAAGGCTCCACCTGCAAATACCATCACACTGGGGGTTAGGTTTCAACATGTGAATTGGAAGAGGGGATGGGGGTTAAACACATTCAGTCTATAGCAAGTGTCTTCTTATTCTTTGCTCCCTGCAAGACTGAAGTCTGATCTCATCCCAGGGGATTTGGGGCGAGCCTTGAAATCTATGGCAAATTATTTAGAAAGAGATGAAGAATGAAAGTATGGCAAATGAAGAATTTGGAGACGGTACCGCTATTCAAAAATGACTTCCATTTCCGTCTACCCGTCTTGTGTGTACACAGTGTGTGAATAAAAAATTAGAAATAGAATTAATGCTCATTCGTGGATACAAAAGGTAATTGGAAGAAAAGCTATATTCATCACAATAACAGAGTCAATAAAAACTACCACTTAAGGACATACAATCACACAGAATTTTCTGAAATTAAAATTTACATTTACTTTGTTGGCCCAATAAGAATGGCTGTGTAAATTCAAGGAGAAAAAAAACACATATATAAAATAGCCTGTGTTAAAAAAGAGCTTGTTTATGTATTTTTTAAGTGAATGAGGATGCATGTATCTGATTACTGTGGTACTTGAATCCCACTGGATACATTTTAAAAAGTGATGTAACCGTTTTATTCTACAATGTCAATTTTTGAATCACACTGGATATTATATCCTTTGCAACAACTTCAACCTATCATGCAAAACTGTAGCTGTCATTTTTAAGAAGAGCTGAGGATACATCACATCTCAACATTCTTTTAGAGGGGACATGAACAAGAGTCTGAAGGTGAGGACAATTATAGAACAGTAGTTCTCTAAGCTTTTCATGAGGGGCATCCCCTCTTGAACATAAAAAGAAGGCAGTAGCTTTACTGTCTATATCTATGGACCAATAAAAATTAAGTAACAAAAAACTAGTAGTAACACTTACCAGCAATACTTATAAACTATTAAATGAATTTTTATATTCATCAAAATAGCATTTGTATGCATCTAAAGACTTTAACCCATACAGAGTTGAAATGCACTATCATTATAATCTAGAGAGAATGTTTGGGGCACCCAAAGATTCACAGAAATGCTATACTAACACCACAGGCTCAAAGCCACACTGCACTGGCTGGGATCCTTTGACCTTTGCAGCGTGGTCCTTCCCTATGAGAAGACTAGGAAAATACCGGACGAAGCCCATCTCAAGTAGACACCTTGAGAAGGGCCACATAGATTTAAATGCCTTTTGCAGCCAAGCAGGTAGTTTAAAGGAGTGACCCAGCCTATGGGCATGCTGAGCTTAAAAGAAGCAGTTGCTTCTCAGCTCCAACCAATTGTTGATGAGCTTGTGCTGTGGAAGCTTTTCACTTTTCAGGAAAAGCTGGATCTTTATGAGAAATATCTGGATTTTCAATCCAATTAAAAAAAAAATCTGTTTGGGTCAACCTACACACAAACGTGAACTGAATTCAGCCCTTGAACCTCTAATGTGCACCTCTGCTATGGTGCTTCTCAAAGTAAGTAGGTCCCAGATCCAAGAGCTGTTTGTTATATTCTACAATGAGGTATATCCACATAGCAACTGAGAATAACATTTAGAAACATCCACACTAGTTTGATAGAGTAATATTGTGAATATAATTTTCTGAATCTAATCATGAAAAGCTTGGGCTTGTATTTTTATATATTTTTTAAATTTATTTCTCTAATTTTTTAAAACCCAAATCTCAGTGGATGATGCACTGGAAATCTTGCCCACAGACAGCTTAAGCACTGCCATGGTCTTCATCAAAATAAAGGGTCTGCTTGAAAATGCTGTCTTTTCTAAACCAAAATTAAGCTTGATAACTGAACATCGATTTCTGGAATCTTTACATGGACTACCTGAAAAGACACAAGCCTATGAATTAAAATGCATCCAGTTCTAACCAGACGACAATTATTTGGCAGTAAAGGCCCAGAAGGTGACAATCTCTTTTCCCCAGAGAAATAGGGGACATTTCATGGCACTCCCACAGGCCTGCTGCTAGGCCTGTCAGGCCACCACGCTTCCTGTAGGGCTAGCTGTGAGAAGAGTGGTATGATGCCAGGGATCACACAGACTTCCTCCTCTCTCCACCTGTACACAAGGACCAACTCACGCAAGGCCCTCACCTTGGGGCAGAGGGCATACTCTCCTGCTGTTGTTTGTGTGTCTGCCTCTTTGAACATGCTGAGGTTTTCCAGGGCCATGACTCTGGCTTCTCCATCTCCTCAATATGGTTATTTTCCACTGAATGCCCCCCTCTTTCTGGCTAGTATAGGCCTCCTTGCTAGACAAAGGTGTCAGTCCTTGATAGCAGGCAACCAACTTCCTATCCTGGAGCTTCTGCCCAAGCAACCCTCTGACCTTTGTCCTCTGCTGCTTAAGATGAAGCTCCTGAATAGGAAGTTGGTTGCTAGCTATCAACACTCAACATCCAGAATGAGGTGGCTGACCTCCTGGCCTAACACAGGCCCCTACATATGGGTCAGTCGTGTCTAGCAGAGGCTTTGGCAAAGGCCAAAGGGCCAGCGGGCAAGAAACAGAAGTGCTTAGAGATTTAAGAACCTCTTCATCTTAACAAAGGGCCAAACTCTCTCAGGTTTGCACACTCCTCTCTGATGAACTGAGGGAAAGCCCCTAAGTAAACAGTGTGTGGATTGGTGGTGAGTCCCATCCTTCCGCCCTCTCCCTTTCAGCAGCTTCAGACTCCACAGATGGAACCTACCAAACCATCTTGGAGAGCTGGTGCACTGGACCTTGCCAGCCGTCTATACCTTGGAGGGGGGGAATTTCCCTGTTGCAATTGAGGTTGGGGGAGTGGTATAAGGCAAGCTTGGGGAGGTGATTTTAGAAGTGCAAACTTGATGGGGGAGTTTTTCTTCACACCATCTGGAGGGAAGTGGTTATAATCTACTACAAATTCTCCTGAAATGACCAAGTATTGTTACATTGTTGAGAAACATGGCTGCTTTGCTTCCTCCTGGGGAACTGTAAAGACTTTTACATCAATCTGTGATCTCTCCTGCCTGAGGTACAGAGGGATCAGACCAGGCCAGTGAAGAACTGCTCTCCCCCTTGTAATTCTCTAGGTAGCCAATTTTGGGCTGACTGCCATTTCCTACAATTTAAAATACTAAGAGAATTTAAATGAGATCAGCCTGAATGTGTAAAGAAAGAAATAGCCTGTTTGGCCAAACAGTAAAGGTACCATGTTGTGTGAGTTAATGAGTTTCAATTTTTCAACTGGTGTGTGTGTGTGTGTGTGTGTGTGTGTGTGTGTGTGTACAGAGCAAAAGTACAGTAGTCTATACAATTTGTTATTTAAGCTATTACAAGTACCATTACAGTAAGGGGGAGGGAAGAGAACATCTAAAATACATAAAATTATTTTCAAAAACTCATTCTAGGAAAAGGAAATGCCAGAGTAGAAAGATAAGGAGACTTAATTAACAACAAATTCATCTATTTCCCTTCTTCAAAATGAGACAACATAAATCTGGGACATGTTTTTTATGTGTGTTTGCTCTGCGTGAGGCTTAAGAAAAACACAGCAACCAAACCACCCAGTGCAGCCCTGGAAGGAAAGAGAAGACCTAATCACCCGTGATGGCGATTACATAATCGAGAATCGCACACACAAACCCCAAGAGTCTCCAAAGAATCAGCCTTTGGCTTCCTGTCATAAAAGATGCCCTTTTTCCCCTTTTGTGAGGGTCACTAAAAATGCTTCTTAGAGACCAAATGGATGTCTTTGGTAGAAACAGAGGTCACTTAAGAATGATTTATAAGTGCACCCCAAGCCAAAATGAAGTATGTATCGATATCTAAAGTGCATCTACATTTAGTGCAGTAAAAGCTCATGATCTGTTTTTAATCAGTGCCCTGAAGATGCTCCCCAACGAGGAAAAGGCCTGGTCTGGGGGTCGCCCCCACCAGCCCCGCGTCCAGGCCCTTTCTTGGGCAGCCAGAGTGCTCCTCTCTTAGATAATGCCAGGTACTCTGGAAAGTAGCCGTGTAATAATACACAAACCCCTGATGATGTCAGCGTGTTATTGACTTTCCAAGTCTGAATGACTGAGCAGAGGAGCGGGGGTGGGGCGCAATCCATCCGGCAGCGCGGGGACCGGCCAAGCGAAAATGGGTTCGCAGGCCCGGCGGGGGAGGGGCGTCGGCGGCTCCGCGCTCAGGCTCCGCGGCGGCGGCGGCGGGGTCTTGCAGCCGAGCCCAGGCGCGGCTCCTGGCTCCCGCTCCTCCGCTGTTTATGTTTGGTCCAACACTCCTCTGACAGAAATAACTGAGGCCGCCCCCCGCCCCCGGAAAGCCGTTACCACGTGGCAGAGCCGGGCTCCAAAGCTGGGAGCAGAGAACAAGAAGTGCGGGCGGGGGTCCCTGCTCCCTTCCCCTTCCCTACACTGGAGCCTTCCTCCCTGGCTGCAGTCAATTTGCAGATCCCAGGATTGCTTTCCGTGGTGTATTTCCCTCTGCAGAAGACCCCCTTGGAAATTGCACCTCAGCAGTGGTGACATTTTATGGGACGTGATTGACTTCGTTTATGGCGCTGGCAGTGCAGGTGTAGAGTAGTAGGCTCCCGTTCTCACCCTGCAAATTGACCACAGGGCAAGCTGTCATCTTCCAGGCTAGGTGTGAACCAGGCTGGGTTGCCCTTAAATGGAATTGCGTTGAGAGGCTGGGATCTGAAGGGAAGCACTCCAAACTGGGGCGTGCCATTCCCCACTGGGCATGGACCTTTCCTTCGGGCCACGGAACCCTAGCCCCACCTCATCCGTTCCGCCCACCCCGCTTTGCGGGGTGCATCTTTGGGACTAGGTGCCCAGAGGCCTGCCTGCAGGCCGGCAGAGCCCTCCGCCTCCCTCTCCTAGTCCTGGTGAAATCCTCCCAGTAAGTCCAGGCCCCACGCAGAACTTCTGCCCCACCCCCACTGCGAGAGTCTAGGGGGGCTCCTGCGTTCTGTCCCCACCAAGTTGGGTTTGTGGAAGCACTGTGTGGTGCAGACCACGCAGAGGCCCTGGAACCACCTGGTTCCAAATCCTGCTCTGTGGCTTTAGCTGTGTGGATAGAGTGCTTAACCTCTCCGGGCTCCTCATCTGTAAAACAGGGGTAGCAGTAATCCCTCATAACTGTTGTGAGGATTAAATGAAAGCCTTATTTCAGAAGGGACTCCTTTTTTAAAATATTCCAGTGTTTTGCCTTCATTGGCAAAGTTACACTTGTCAGGTGGGAGCCACTGTGGTTATTCCTGAAAACATGGCCTGCGGAAGAACTGGACTCATTGTTGCCCAAACTCATCTCTTCCCCATTCCTGGCCTTGTGGATCCTGCTGCCTCTCTAGACCCACTCCCACTGGGTTACTGAGAAGAGGCAGTTCTTTGCCAGGGTGGGGGTGGGGTGAGGAATGTGCCTCTGACCTAAACTCAGCCATTTCCAGCAGCTTCCAGAATTCTCATCTCCCCAGCCTTGCCACGTGGGGTTCATCCAGTAGTGAAGAGCTGACACATTTTGGTCCAATCAGAAGCCTTCTTGGGAAATTTTGAAACTGGGAGTGAAAAGGTCAATTTCTCCCAGGGGCCAAAACTGCAAGATAAAAAGTTGGGACTCTTCTGTATGACAGTGTTTCCCATCCTGTGGAGGAGAGGCCAATTTGGACAGAGATCAAGGTAGAGATAGAGAGCCAAAGACAGAGACAGGGTGGGAGAGCAAAGCTGAGAGGCCAAGAGAGGTCTGACATTGGCAGTGTTAGCTCCTGTGTCCCTGCTACAGTCCTGATGGCCCCACATTCCTTGTGACAACCAGGGATGTTTTTCACAACAAATTATCCTTGTTGTTTAACTTAGTTTGCATTTTTATTACTTGCAACCAAAGAAGTCCTAATTAATATACCAACATGGCTATTTATTAGTCTAACTTGTACATAGTAACTTAGTTATAAGTTCAAGACTAGCTTTCCAACTCTAAGCCCCCAGAGGGCAGAGCCCATCTTTCCCCCCTCTTTTCCCCCCTGATACAACACATGTATCAGTTCCTCATAACAAGGTGTCCCATATATGCTCTTCAAACTGAACTAAGCAAAGGTTTCAGGGGACAGGAAGTGCCCTGGTGGCTGTTGGAACAGCAGTCTTCAACTGGTTCATTTAAAGGGGGAACATTACCTACAGTCTTCTAGAAGCCCATTTATTCTTGCCCTAGCAGTAATTAGGGTTTATTCGAGTGAATAGAAAGAGAAAAAAGAAACTTTATTCTCCTAAATTGCATTTAATAAAAATCTTGGAGAAAATGAGTGAATTGTCAGGCTTAATAATTCCCTCTGGGTTTTTGTTGGAGAGAGGCTGAAGAAATGGAAATGTACAGTAGTTGACATTTATGGGACAGCAGATCCACATTTTATCTGAGAATAAAATGGGGGGGACTCCTTTCTTCCCCCCTCGTTTGTTTCCAAAAGGTTTTTTTTTTCTCCCCAGCCCATGAGTCACTTCCAGTCAGATCCAAAGACAAAAGCCAGCTAATTGTGTGTCAGTGAGTCAGGTTCCCACCCTGCCTTATCATGAACACCCTTTCTAGCTGCAAGAAGACAGAACACTTTTCATCCTATAAGGCTGAGTGGAACCTGTTACACACCTCTTCTGGGTAGGGCTCTTAAGGGAGTAGTGCTGGGCCCTCCCATCTCCTTCTGGCATCTGGCAGCTGATCTCTCAACTGATAGCATCTTGGGGTGGTTCCTTCCCAGGGTTTTTTTCAATCTGGAACTCTTCTGCAATCTAACCTGTTCCTAAGGCACCCTGTTGAGCCCAGGGATACAAAGGTGAATATAAAAGGAGACCCCAAACCTCTAACGATTTGTCAAATAATGAAGGAGAAGGGCCAAAAAGAATCACGATTTGACAAGCTTGGAGGTCTATGGAGGAGTTAGTGCTAAAACTAACTTCTCAATTTCCGTCTGTCATCAGGACTTTATCCAGCTGACTGTTTCCAGCTTCTTGAAGCACTTTCTCTGGAGGCTTCCTTGATGCCACTCTCTTGTTTTCCAACCAGTTCTCTTCTCCCATCCAACCGCTTTTCTTGATATAGTTTCTAGATAATAGTACGACATCCACCTGGCTGCTTATGCCAAAGAAGCAATCCTGATTTGTTCTTTCCTCTCATTCTTCATGTTCAATCCATCAACTTGTTTACCTGCAAAAGATGTCTCTGCGTCTGCACTTCTCACCTCTACACTGCCACCCTCGTCTCTCCACACTTGACTCCTTGCCCACGCCTCCTAGGTCTTACCTAATCTGGTCCCTTTATGCATTCATACCACCTTCCCTCACCTCTCACCAGTCCAGCAGCATTAGACCATTGTTTCTTCTTCTACTACTCCACCTCTTCCTACCTTGAGGCTTCTGTTCTTGGAGTTGATTCCCTCTGTCTGGAAGACTTCCTGGCCCTTTCTAGGACTGACTCCTCCATATCTGTGCTAGTCCATTCTGGCTGCTCTAACAAAAATACCGTAAACTGAATGGCTTACACAACAGAAATTTACTTCTCATAGTTCTGGAGGCTAGAAAGTCCAAGATCAAGGTGCAAACAGATTCAGTGTCTGGTCAGAGCCTGCTTCCTCGTTTGCAGACAGACACCTTCTTGCTGTGCCCTCACATGGGCTAGAGAGAGATCGTTTCTCTCATGTCTTCCCTTAAAAGGCACTAATTCCATGCATGAGGGCTCCACACTCATGACCTAATTACTTTCCAAAGGCCCCACCTCCAAATACGATCATATTGTGGACCAGGACTTCAACATAGGAATCATGGGCGTACAGACACATTCTGTCTTCATGTTTCAGTTCAGTGGTCCCCTCCCTAGAGAGGCCTTCCATGACCACCACATCTCACCTTCTCTCACATTCCCCAGTTCATGACCTACACAACACTTCAGGCTCTGTAGTGCTCAGTTACCTTATTTATGTATTTGTTTGTATGCTTCTGTATTCTCTGTCTCCTCGTTGGAATATAACTTCTAGGAAGGCAGAGATCTTATTAGGCTTGTTCGTTGTTCATTGATGCATTCATTGACCGGTGTCTATTTCATAGTAGGCACACAATAAGTGCTTTTTGATGAATAAGTGCAGATACTGTGTTTCCCCGAAAATAAGACCGGGTCTTACATTAATTTTTGCTCCAAAAGACACAGTAGAGCTGATTGTCTGGCTAGGTCTTATTTTCAGGGAGACATGGTAGTAGAGAAAGCTCCATATAGACATAGCTAACTTAGCTCCTCAAGAAAAAGTAGACATTCACCAAGTACAGGGGAAGAAAGGAATCTCAGAAAGGCACAAAGCCAGGAGACTACCCCGAATGTTCATGGAACCTGGTCTGGACCTCACCCACCCCTCCAGCAATCCCTTGTTACTCTGCTCCCTTCATGGCTACACAATGCTCAGAGGGTTTTCTCAACTTGCTATTCTCAAGTCCTCTTCTCCCATTCTCTCTTACCTACCACCAACCAGGCGTTTGCCCCAAACTATTCCACTGAAACTGCTCTTCTCGAGGTTACCAGTGATCTCCATATTACTATAGCCAACTGTCAGTCTTCAGGCTCATCCTAGTGAATTTATCAGCAGCATCTGATACAATTGATTACTGGTTCCTTCTGGAAACACTTTCTTCACTGGGCATCTGAGATACTACCCTCTACTGTTTTTGTTTTGTTTTGTTTTGTTTTGTTTTTTTATTTCTCTTCACTTAATGACTGCACTGTCCCAATCTCCTCTAATTCCTCCACTCTACCCATCTTCTGTCCCCTGAATATTGAAGGACTCCACATCCAAACCCTATAGACTCTGCTTTAAAATAGATCCTTAATCTGACTGCTTCTTACCACTTCCACCACCTCTACCCTGGTCTAAAGCATAATCCTCTCTCACCTGACTATTGCAATGGCTTCTCAACTGGTCTCCCCACTTCTACACTTCAGTCTGTTCACAGTACAGAAACCAGGAGGGTCCTTTGAAAGCATAAGTCAGATCATGCCACTCCCCTGCATAAAACCCTCCAATGGCATAAACGTCTCAAGGTAGGAAGAGGTGTAGTAGTAGAAGAAGAAACAGTGGTCTAATGTGGCTGGACTGGTGAAAGGTGGGGGACGGTGGTATGAATTCATAAACGGACCAGATTATATAAGGCCTGGGAACCCTGGGCAGGGAGTCATTTCCATTTCAGAGTCAAAGGTGAAGTCCTTACAGTGGCATTCAAGATTTACCATATATAGTCCCACCACCCACCTCATTTCCTCCTACTCCCTTGGTTTCTCACTGTATACCAGCATACCATCCTCTCTGCTGTTTCTCAAACACAATAGCAACTTCCTGTCTCTAGATCTTTGAAGTAGCCATTGCTTCTGCTTGGAAAGCTATTCTCCAAGATGTTTGCGTGGTTTGCTTCATATGGTAGCTATGCTACAACAATGCTGCATAATTGAAACATTCCCTTACCTTCTCAGAGAGGCCTATTCGGATTTCCTCTATACAAAATGCCCCATTCTCATTCCCAGCACCACTAAGGCTCCCTGTCCTGCTCTATATTTTCCCATAGTCCTTATCACTTGCTAACATGCTGCGTAGTGTCTATCATCTGTCTCCCCACACAATGTACGCTCTGTTTTATTTACTGATATATCCCCAGCACTGGTGCCTCACACTCATTAATCGGCATGCATTAAATATTTGCAGAATAAATACCAAATTTGAGAATGAAAGTTTATAGACTGGAGCTTAAAACGGAACCATAGAAAAGTGGTCAGTAATCAGAGCAGAGATAAAACTGGAGAAATAAACAAAAGCATTATTTTGCAAAGGCCTTCTATGCGATGCTAAATTGGACTTTACGTTATAGGCCATGGAGTAGCACTGAATCGTTTTAAGCAGTGAACTCTCATGACAGCGACTGTGCTTAAAGTGGCACTGGAAGCGTCAGGGAGTAGAGTAGGGTAGAGCCTGGTGGCCCAGAGCCCAGGAGGCAGGCTGTTGGCAGTTGGACTGATGAGCAGGGAGCCTTGTCTGAGCCTCTCAATTCAAGCAATTGCTAACTTTGCTCATTGGCCTACATGACAGAGACTCCTGATGGGTGCCAGAAAGAATATATAGAACAAAATGTTGGGAAGGAGGCCCTCTTAGCCAGACTCTTTCACTTGAATCTCAAACTATGGGTATCACTTGAGTGTGTATGATAAGAATAATAATCACTTATGTTTATTTAGCACCATAGAGCCTACAAACGATATTTCCAACTATTTCATCTGAAGACTCAAAGACCCAAAGTACTCTATATGTTTAAGTATCTAGCCACTTCACCAATTAAGAAACGTAATAACAATTTTGTCCTGAAATATACTAGAGAACGTTTCTGGTGAATGGCTAAGAGTACAGTTAAAACACAATTTGGGGTACTTCTTTTCTCCTTCTAGCGAATACTATATTGGACTCTAAATTTCCAAAGACTGAAGGTTGGTATTGTTCAGCCTGATCCCATAGTTTCTTCAGAACCAGTAAAATGCCTCTCCTCCCTGCAGTGTATGCACAAAGATGCACATAACGGCCCTGACAGGTACAGAAGGTACTTTCCCAAGTTACTTCTGCATAGAGTGAGAGATTGCACTTTGCTTCCCCCAACCACTGAGAAAGCATTCAGGCTTATAAGAACATATATAGGGCTACCAGGAGTTCCCCTTTAGTCCCCCTAACTCTTCACACACCCCTGAAAGGACTTTTGTCTACATAAATCGTCTTGGTACACCCCCTGCCTTTCTTCCTTTTCTGATATCCAACTTGGCCATGACTGTGTTTGAATGTTACAGTCCATACTGTAACATTAGTTTCATATATACATCGAATTTCAAAGCTGGAAGCAGCTTTAGAAATCATCCCATGAGTCTAACCTCTTCATTTTCCACATAAGAAAACTGAGGCTCAAAGAGCAAAGGGAAGGAAAAAGGAAAGAAAACTGATACTTCCTACGCAGATGCCATGATCCAGGCAGTGTTCCACACGTGGCTTCCTTCATTTCTTTGAGGTGGATGTATTAGTCAGAGCTCTCCAGAGAAACAGAACCAACAGGATATGTATGTTTGTGTATAGACAGACAGACAGACAGACAGACAGATAGATATATTTTAAGGAATTGCTCAAGCAATTATGGAGACTGGCAAATCCAAAATCTATAGAGTAGGTGGTCAGTCTGCAGACTCAGGGAAGAGCTGATGCTGTTCAAATTCAAAGAGGCCATCTGGCAGCAGAATTCCCTCTCATTTGGGGAAGGTCAGTGTTTCAGTGTTTTTTACTACCCAGGGCTTCAACTGAGAGGATGAAACCCACCCACATTATGGAGAGCATTCTGCTTTACTCCGGAGTCCATCCATCAATTTAAATGTTAATCTCATCTAAAACATCCACAAAGAAACAGCTAGAATAATGTTTGACCAAATATCTGGGCACCGTGGCCTAGCCAGGTTGACACATAAAATTAACGGCCACAGTAAATAACATCAAAATTTTACAAATGTAATTTCAAAACTAGTCCCTAGAAAGTTTGAATGACTTGGTCAAGGTCACCTAGCTGCTGATTAGCTGGGATTAGAACTTGAGACTTTTAAGTCCTCAAAGGGCCTCTTTCTGATAAATGTTTTGGGTGCTTCTGGGCCTGTATCACTTGCTTTTCCAAAGTAGTTTTAATGTTAGCAAATGTTCGTTGTTTGATTTGATTTTGGGGAAACAGCTCAATATCATCTGGTACCAAATCTGGTGAATGAGGTACATGATCAAGCTCATACTGTTTAGATAAAGAGTTAAGAAAAACATGAGGTGTGACGGTAAAAGAATGAGTGGTTTTCTTTATAGAGCTGGAAAAGTGCCTTCCAAGGCAACCCAGTCGCATTTTGAGCACTGACAGAAAAGTTGGAATAAAAGTTTAAGTTGGCGAATGTACTCTCTCAAGTGACTGACTACACAGGATAGACAGTAATCTGTCTGGTTTTTTCTATTATTCGTGGTCACTCACATGTTCAGGTTTTTTTTAAATAATCAATATTTTTAGAAATATTTAGGAACGAGATACTCTTACACACTCACTGGTTAGTTTGAGCTAGATGAAGATCTAGACAACAACGTCAGGAGATGTATCTTAGAAGTTATAGTTCAGAAAAAATGATTGAGAATTTCCCATTATATTATTATTATTATTATTATTATTATTATTATTTTGAATCCTGATAATGTGATGAGCTAATCAGACACAGGGTTTTTCTTGGAAATATTCTCTCCTTTCACAATAAGCACAAATAAAATGTATGAGAATAAAGATCTCACTCCCAAAAGCAAATTAGAGAACTGTAGGTCTTTGAAAGTTTAGGAAAGAATGTCTGCCTGCTGTACAGCTGGCTTTTATAATGTCCCCTCAATATATCCCTTGGAATCCATACATGGAAGTCCCCTTAGATTCCACCCATAATTAACACTTGGCAGTAATAAGACGAGTGAGCCTGAGGCTCTTTAAAATTTCATTTAAGAAATTCAGATTTCCATGAGGATGACTGGGGGAAAGGGAACTTAGGCCCCATTTCTCCCACAGTATTCCCAGTCACTGAATTTTACATGAATTTATAAAGATGTCCTCAGCCAGTCAATAGGTATTTATTGAGCTATGTGTAGGCACTGTGTCCAAGTGTTGAGGGAGCTGCAAAATGGTGTGAAACCAAGTTCCAAGTCTCACTCTTTTTATTGAGGTCACTCCAAGTCCTAAATAATATCTAGGTGTTAGGAGGGGAAGAATTGACTGAGGAGTTGGAAAGGCTTGATTGAGAGGTGAGAGAAAGGAACTGTACTGAAAAATGGTTAGGATACTGATGGCTGCGATTGGGGGTGGGGACAGGATGCCTCAGGCCAGCCACAGACATGGACATTGTGTAGTCCAGACAGCATGTGGAGACTAGATCAGGAGGCCTTACAAGAAAAGCTAAGGATGGAACCCTGGGAGGCTGCAGAAAGCCTGTTTGTCACTCAGCACATATTGAGGAAGTTGACTACAACAGGTCAGGCACCATTTTAGGCATTGGCTGACTATGGGAATCTGAGGAAAGTCTTTTGATGGGTCAGTTTTCTCACTGAAGTAAAAGACAAAACCATCAGTTGAGAATATGGGTTGGGGAGTAAGTGCTGGGGCTATTTGATTTGATTTCATACAGGTAATACTTGTGTATGATAATAAATACAAATGGTGTAAAAGGACAGAGAAAAATCATTCCTCTGCCTCTGTTCCCCAGCTACCTAATAACCTTCGTGGGAGACAACAAGGCTCCTAGGTCAAGATAGATGTAAAGAAAGCATTAAGTTAATTAAGAAGAATCAGAAGAATTGCTAGGGTACCTAACTTTTTGATCCTGGGCAGTCAGCTGACTTTTTGCCAAGAGCAACAATTTTGAGAGTGTTTAAATCTGTTCCTGTCTTGATCATCACAAAATTTACTTTTCCATAGATTGCTGTCGTATCTTTATTCTGCCTCTTCATCAAATTAAAATTTTGCAGCACTATAGCACCCAACACCTACCGTGTTTCTCCAAAAATAAGACCCAGCCAGACCATCAGCTCTAATGCATCTTTTGGAGCAAAAATTAATGTAAGACCCGGTCTTATTTTAATATAATATAAGACCGGGTATAATATATAATAGAATATAATGTAATATAATATAATGTAATATAATATAATAATACCGGGTCTTATTTTTCTATAAGACTGGATCTTACAGAAGACCAGGTATTATATTAATTTTTGCTACAAAAGACTCAGTAGAGCTGATGGTCCGGCTAGGTCTTATTTTTGGGGAAACACCTTACCTTTACTACCTTTATGGTCACCTTGGGTCAGTCCCTCCTTGGACACCTGTAACCGGCTCTTTCTGGGCATATCCCCTTCTGAGCTGTGTTACCAGGAGCCCCAGAGTTCTGGAAGCATGTGGGTGTGGACTGGTCTCTTCAGGCTGAGCCCCAGCCCCCTCTCACCAAGTTGGGCCAGGAGAGGAAGGAGGACTTCTCAAGGAGTTTGTTAGGATAGTTCAAGCACAAATTTCTCCTTGTGGTTAGCAGACCATGCTGTAGAAACAGAAGTCTGGAACCCCCAAACATACACTTATATCTTACACTTTTATCTTGTCCTTATTAATGAAAGTATTGAGGAATACCTGAGAAAACCATAGGAGGAAGTTGTCAGTTGAAATACATGCTATGTACCTCTCTCTGCAACTCATATTTAAAAAAAGAAAATCTGTATACCTTTATGCTGCCTGACGGGCAGCAGAACAGATACCTGCAGATGAAAAAGATCCCTCTGGATAGTTTAAACAGGAAGGGATTAAGATTATTGAAAATGCTGGAGGTAAGGTTCTAAGCCAGATATCCTTGAACTTGTGATGACACTCATAGCTAAACATACATTTTATGACTCAGAATACACATGCATAAATGTATGCACACACACACTTAAATCTGTAATTAATACAAGTTGCATAAAACAAATTTAATTTTACTAGGGGCAATGCACTTGGATATTTTTTCTATTCCATTTACTCTATTCCCTCCCTCCCTCCCTCCTTTTCTTCCTTCCTTCTTCCCTCCCTTGCTTCCTTCCTTCCTTTCCTTCCTTCTTTCTTTTTTTTTAATGCTTGTGCCAATTCACTAAATAGATTTCATTACCTATAGTTTGAAAAACATTGCTCCAGGCTGTGATCTGCCAGACACAACTCCCAGACCCTAGATCCAACTGCTGCTGCCCCACAGGGGAAGCCTGTTTCCTTTAGTGCAGAAGCAGCTGAATCAGGAGGTCTCCTGCCGGATCAGGAAGCCACAGCTCAGCTGCTGGCTCAAGAACCAGGCCACCTCCACCACAAACCTGCATCTCTCACTTCAAATTAAAGTCTATCGAGTTTATCTGATTCTTGGAACCCTACCTGCAAGGACCTCTGAGAAATGTAATTTTTAGCTTTCTAGCCTCAGCAAGCAGTGTGGAGCTTACAATGAGGATGGATGAATGGTATTAGCAAGCCGATCCTTCTGCGAGGTTGAGGGTGCCCATTCCATACTTTCGACATCCCTAGACCTTCAGGCCACCTTGTTCCCTGGACTTTACAGTGAGGAATCTTGAGCCCATGGTATGCTGGGGATCCTCACCCTGTGGGACTCCAAGAAATCTGACTCTGACGATACTTTCACCTGGGATGCCCTGAGCACACTGAGGTAAAAGTTCTCAGAGAATTTTAACCTGTTTGACAGTGTAGATGTTTACTAATAAAACCGCGTGCTCATCTGTAATCGTGTGTGTGTGTGTGTGTGTGTGTGTGTGTGTGTGTGTGTGGTAAAAATGTTTAGGACTGAATTTTAGGTTTAACCTGAAAATGGTGGCGTCACATAAACATGGCCTTTCAAAGAGGTGCATTCTACATTCACAAATCCTTTGGGAAATATTCATCAACCACCATTCTGTGTCAAGTGTTGTTATAGATGCTGCAAATCACAGTTAATCAACTCACAATCTCTATCTACCCTCAAGGAACTTACAGTCTGATGAAATGATAAATGAGTAAATCACATGAATAATACTGTGTGACAAAGGTTACGATGGGCTCGGCCACAGGCTGCTAAGAGAACACAGGCTGCTAAGAGAACAAGACTGTGGCATCATGGAGAGATTTTGGAGGCAGTGACCCTTGAACTGAGTTTCAAAGGACGAGCAGTCATTTCTAGGTGAAGAAGGATATGCCAGAAAGAAGAACGAGGCGTTGCAGCAGCACAGGTACAAGAAAAGGGTGTGCGCTGGAGGGACTCTGCACTGTTGCGTATGATTGAATAAAAGTCATAGGAGAGAACCTGGTGGTATAAGAAGCTAGAGAAATAGGCAGGTAGATCCCAGACCACGCCTACTCTGCTAAATAAAAAGCCAAAAAATGATACTCATGACTTACTTGAACATTCTATGTTTATTACTTCTATTTTGCCATTGTTTTATGAGATTTCTAGGGTAGAACACAAGGATTTATTTAGCGTTTCTTCCTCATTTATCAAATGTCATGTACTCAGCATTGTTAATTATATTGGGGAGGGAGGATTGGGAGCACAAAGCATGGTCATATATTGTGATGCAAATACCACGCTGAATGGACATCTGGAAATGGTCATTTATAACAGCACTATTATAGGTAAGTGAATCTATTTTAGAGTATTCTAGGGAACACATATCTATACATAGTTTATAAAAATACTCTTAAAAGCATAAGTAAATGACCCATTTGTAAGTGTGTCCTTGTTATCAGTAAGAGGATTTCTTCACATAAATTCACAGGTGTCACTTACAAAGATATGTTCTGAGGCTGAACTCTTATATTAGCATTATAATTTTAAACCGACCCTTGAGCTCCAAACCACTCAGAAACTTTTTGCCAGCTCTGGAATAGATAGCAAGCAGGGCAATACTCATTTAATTCCTTTGCACAGAAATCTGATGGCTAAATATGCTTCAGAGATTCTTTTAGGACTAGATGGGGAATGAAATCAATCATAATACATAAATTACAAGAAAAGTGCTGTTGGTGTCAATTATCTAAGCTCTGTGGATGTAAGTCTTCTAATTTCCTGTTAAATCAGTAATGTTACCAATCTCACTCTATTATTTTAAATAGGACGGTAGCTGCACTTACCAGGAGTTGAATGAGGGCAGACAGATGTGAATAGGTAATGAGTCTCACCAAGTAATAGCAAGTGGAAGTTGTCAATAACAGTGATATTATAACATGGATCTCAAAGCTCCACCCTGACGTCTGCAAAAGAAGGTTTAAATCTGTTTCCTTTTTAATTTGTTCCCCATACTCTCCCTAAATGCATTTTGTTCACAGCAAATGCCAGGTGACTATGGGTGTTCCTATTGCCATAGTGAGTCCCTATCTTCACCCAAAGATAATGGCCCTGACTTGATACAGGAAGTCTTGGCTGCACTTTCCCTCGTAATCTACCCACCCCCACTGCTCGCAGCTACATTTCACTGACTCATAATTTCCAAGTATGATCAGCATGTTGACAGGAAAGATACAGTCACCGGGCAAAGCAGGAGCTCTAGAGAGCTGGCCAAGGCCTATCCAATAACCTCCAGCACCATTGATGGCAAAACAGAAATAAGGACAACAATAACAACAACAGAACCAAAACCTAGAGTGCAAGAACATTTGAGTGTCAAACCCCTGCTGTTTTGTTGAATCCTCAGCACATTACACACTCCCATGACACACTGAGCTGAATAATTGAATGGGGGCAGTGTGGCTTTCCTTAGCCATTGGCTATCGGTTCATTTCCTATTCTCAAAAAATAATAAAATTAGCCAATGGTATATTACAGTGAGTAATATTACAGGAATCAAACTGGCTGGGAGCCGAGTTACAACTGAGGTTTACATAGACCTGGGTTTGAGTCCGGAGGTAGCACCATACTGTACGGTCAGGTTGGGTCTTGCATACACGGCAGTCCTCCTCCTGTTGTGAAGCATTCTTCAGATAGCCTGTCAACTACACTACTCAGCCAGTTCTTGAACAGGAAATACAACTCCACCCTTTTACTTTCTTTGGTAAAGTTTCATCTTCTTTGAGTCAAAGAAGTTCAACTTTCTGTATCACCCCATTCTTTTTCAATTTGCATTCCTCTGTTTGTTAGCATCTTGCAAATATAAAGGCACCTATAATTATCTAAATCCATTTTCAAGGGCCCCTTTATTTCCAATTACATTCACAGAATGTTTGATGAATGAAGGGGAATCCTATGACAAAGACTAACTATTAATGAGCCAATTGTCAACCAGCCAGATGAACTAAACAGCTAAATTCTAAGTACTTTTAAGGAACTGGTGAAGAACTCAAGCAAAGTCAGATCTTAAAGGTATGTTCTGTCACTTGTCAGTTTGCTACTTGCCTAATAGACATCCTCAGAAGAGAAGTTTCCTTCAGTACTATGGGAATTAAATGTAAAAATAAATGGATAAATGAATGGATGGGATGAGAGGAAAGCAGCCCCAGTCAACATCCATATAACTTGTCACTCTGGGAGCATTTGGTAGAATTGAAAAGAATTAAGAAGAAGGAAACTATTGGGTCTCCCAGTACATATTTCTTAGGTTCAGAAAAAAGCCACAGCAATCCTTTATGTGGCCCTGATCTACCTTGCGTCATGAGTGATGCTCATTCTACTAAATGAGATTGGGGAAATACTGAGAAAAACGAACTCAATTTGCACCCAAGGAAACTGGGTCACGGAGAAAACAAGGTGCTGTGGGAAGTCATAGGATTCATTAACAGCTGACTAGAAGCAGGGTCCCCGAGTCTAGAGCCCCTGCAATGTTTCACATTGCTTCCAGTCTCCTGGTTTACTTTACAGATTAGAAGGTACTTAAATGCTGATTAATTATCTATTTTCAACCTCTGTGACTGTAAATAAAATTAGAAAGTTTGTATGATGGGAAATTCAATGGTGCATTGTGTGACAGCAAGAGAAGAAATGTACTTATGATAAAATCCTCTCTGACACAAATAACTCGGCAAGCTGTTAAGGAAGGCCAGGTCTGTACACATGGTGATGTTATTATTAGCCAAGATGCTAGCTATGTTTATATTTCCAGTAAGGGGCAAGGAAAGAAGACACTAAATTCCTCAAGAAAGATTTACGTAGTGCATAGTCTTTCAGAAATTGAGTTATTTCCTGCATCAATAAAAAAAAATGTCTCTTTTTGTGAAATGATCTTTCCAGAAACATAACTATCAAAGTATATTGTAAGACTTATAAAGAAATTTTAAAAAACATAAAAAAAAGTCCTGATAGAGTCATCACATGTTTTTTGAGTACATACAAAAAAAAAAAAAAAAACACAAAAAACTTCTTATATTTAAAAGCCGGTACTTATTTTCAGGAATTGTTATTGTTGTTGTTATATGAAAGTCATTCAGAACTTTCAGATGGATTGTGGCAGCAGCCTGGTTCAAAGTCTGAAGGTTGAAAGGGCTGTTACTTGTACTGACAAAGGAGGGGAAGAGGAAGAAGGTGGGGTGGGAAGGAGGAGAGCCTAGTTACTCCGAACTTCTTTACTGCTAGAAACTCAGCCATCTTAGCACAGACTCGGCTCGTCTGTCCTGCCTTGGGTCTTCCCCATGGAAGCCACACACACAAGTACACATTTCTAAAGGACAGCAACATTACCAGCTAACATTAACCATGTGCTTGCCTCATATCAAATCCCAGGCCGAGTACTTTTTCCCTCCAACAGCTCTATGATTTTCACCATTTTATAGATGGAGGATCTGAGGCTAAGAGAAGTGAGGTAACCTGCCCAGGGCACACAAAGGGTAAAGTGAAGGTTCTAGCCTAGACACTGTGATTCCTAGAGACTAATGGAAGTCCAATGACATGGCCTTGAAAAAGTAGTAATTTTGGTGGTGGTTTTTTCAATGGAAAGAGGAGTGATTGGATTATGTAGCTTTGAGGCCATCTGCCCCATCAGTGTGACTTACAGTTTGAAAATTTTGAAGATTATATCATTTTATTGCAGATTATATTATTTACTATAACACTGCCTACTGAAACAAGGAACCCATGAACCTCAATAAATACAATAAAATACAACAAAAATGTATTCCTTGCCCATGTCAGAGTCCATTGAAGACACAATCACTGAGGGCCCAGGCTCCTTGCGTCTTGTAGCTCGGGCCTCCCCTAGATCCTTACAACCCTCTGAGCTCAGAGGGTGGATGGGAAAAGAGTGAGAACATTGTACAGACGGGACCGGCCTGTTTGTATTCTTTTGGCCCTAATTCAGTCCCACCAAACTGCAAAGTTGACTGAGAAATGCAGTCTAGCTATGGCCCGAAGAAAAGCAGAGAACATGGATATGCAGGAGCACTTAGCAGCCTTTGCCTCAGGAACCAATATTTTCAATGCACTCTCTATTTAATTCTTTCTCCACTGAAGATTTCCTGAAGGACACATAATCCACTTATTTCAGAACACTGTGGTGTGTGCTTAGAGCCATTGTTTTGCTCCCACCCTCAATATCCTGGAAACACCTTTTCTGATTTGCATTAGTTGTTGTGCCTGTGGCTTGCATGGAGAAATATAATGAGAAATACCTGTATGAAATTCATGGCTGTATCTACTGAGAGGATGTTATTAAGGAAAGAAATTTCTCTCCGGTCTTAGTATGAGTAAACACTACGGTTCTCTTGAATTGAATTTTTTAATCTTATAGATATTCTGAATCATATAATAGATCATCTATCCCACTTTGCTGAAGCCACTAGGAAACTCAGAGCCAAAGCTGACAGACACCTTTTTCCAAATAATAACAGAGACTTTATAATATCTACTTCTGTGTACCTCTCTTTATTATTTTCCTACCAAAAGCAAAGCAGTTTTCCCTTTACCCTAATTGTTCCTATTATTTAGTTTATAATTTTTTATTTTATATATAGAGAGAGAGAACCTTGTGGTACCAGATGGGTAAAGCACATGAATTTGGTCATATTTGTGATTTGGAATCTATGCTAAATTCCAGCTTAGTTATGGGGGTTATTCAGAAAGACAAATGTGACAGATACTACCCAGCTGTCACATTGCCTCAGTGCACAGGAAATCCTGCAAGCAACTGACCCTCCAAGCTGATCTCAGGCCAACAGCATTCTTGGTGGTATCCCCACAAAGTCTTAGAAGTAAAAAGTGCTGGGTGTAGAATGTGTGACAAAACTGCTCTCTTAGGACTGTTGCTTAATGAGGAGCTGTGAAAACGTGCGACCTATGGGAATAGTTCAGGAATTAACTATGTGCTCACATTGCAACTCTACCGGGACTAACTAGCTGAGTGACCTTGAGCAAGACACTTAACCTCTCTGGGCTTCTCATCTATCTTTATACAGCAAAAGGCATTGGACCATCGGACTAGATAATCTCAAAAGCACAATCTCTTCTAGCACAATTAATCTGCACTGAATTCTTCTTACAAATTAAAATAACTATTAATTTCAGAAATTCCTCCAAGCATTTTAGAAATAAGTGACTATGTCTAGAGAAAACCAGCTAAAAGGCAGCCTACAAATGGTGCAGCAGACTAGTAGTAAATGTATTCAGAAACCACCATGGTAAAGTGTAGCTGCTTATCTTTCTTCTGTGAACAACAGGAGTCACAGTTCTTCTACACAGAGGTGAAAGTTTGTATAGACAGGATGCATTAATTTGAGTTGGAATTTGGCACAGTTAGTCTGTCTCTTGGCTTCAGGAATTGATACTGCTCTAAGAACACTGCTGCAGAATTCACAGGGCACACTGGACCTAGGGGTCAGCTTGCCCATGGGGGGCTATGGAAAGCTCGCCCAAGCAGAACGCAGCACATCCCCAGAACCATCCCAGTTTCCCAATAGCCCGTCAACAGGAGCAATGTAAAGCATCTTTCAACTGTAATTCAGAAAGACTGTGAGCCTGCCCCACTGAGTCTTTGCTTGCAGTTCAGGACCGTATGCTAAAAATTCATTTTATGGTGAAACAAAAGATTGGCTAATCTTTCGGGCTAACAGAGGGCCAGCTACAAATGCTTCCTGTGCGTATTGTGAAACCCTGAGATGACAGAGAAGTTCCTCGTTGCTCTCTGAATTTCCCTTCCCCCATGACTTCCACTGGTCACACAAGCCATTATCTGTGGCAAGCTGGCCAGAGCATGATGTTGTAATTTTTCTTGGTTCATACTTCTTACTAAATTAAATCTGCTTGGAAAAAGAAAAGACTAAAAAAATATTGCAATCTTGTCTTGAATCAAAGAGGAATTTTTTTTATTTTCTTCATCTATTGGCTAGTCTTATTTTTTGTTAACAAATCCATCCTTTGGATAGTCTGGGGCCAAAAACAAAGGAAAAAATAAAAACAGAAACAAAACACCATAGAAACTGAGCACTTAAGCCTTAGGTACTCAGACACTTGTGGATTGATACAAACACACTGGCAGAGAGCACAGGCTGCCACCCTTAAGTTTCACATACGCAGCCAAAACCAACGATCCAGTTTGATGAAAAAAAATGTTAATATTATTTTCTTTGACTCATAGTGTGTGCATTTAATATTCTCTTTGGCCTTACTTGCAAGAGAGTTTCTTTTTCTTTCTTTCTTTTTTTTTAAGGGTAAAGGCATGGGAATTTCCCAACCACAATGTTCCACTTCATATCTTCTTCTTTCTCTTCTGATTTTATTTTCATTGCAGACCACAGTGAAGGCACATGTGTATTATTTGGGGACCAAGGAAAAACTGACTTATGACTACTTATAGCCAGACATGTATCTATAACAACTAGGATGGCACAGTTAGATGTTACTTACTAGCAAAAGTCTAGGACTAAAACATCTACTTTCTTACAGCTATGGTTTATTATTGTTGTTATTTAAACACAGCTATAAGATTTCTGACATAAAAGAATAGATAACTTACCTTTGTGAAATAAAGGGGGAAATATGAATATGTATTAATATTTGCTTATATGTGTATAAAACTATTGGAAAATATACAAGAAATTAATAAATTGGCTTCTTGGGGGGAAAAGAGTGGATGACTGAATGTCGTCTGCCAATGATCGATTGCTGATTTTATCTGCCCTCTTTCTTTATTTCTTCAATAATAAATCTATTGTCATGCATTCAATTAGAAAGACTGAACGCCCAAAATCTCAGGCTGAAAATACACTCACTCATCCTCCCCACCAGCATACAGTTGTTTCTCATTAGTTTTGTTAGTGCCGTGAAAATTCCAAAACGATACTGTATGAAAACACTATTTTACATGTATCACACTACCAGCTCAGAAATCTCAATGTACTTCAATTCACTGACACCGACCATACCAGCAAAGCAAGCATGGAGTTTCAAAACTGAGAAAGTTGATGCCTCATAAGAGAAGTCTGTAGCCACAGCTTCCTGAGTCCTGTTTACATACCTCATTTCTTAAATCAGATTCCTCCCAGAACTCATCTCTCACCAAAGTCCCTTTTTTATTTCACTCTGGTTTCCATCTTTGTGAAAGCACTTTAGTAGCCAAGAGACAAAAGAGCCGAGCTGGTTAAAACACAGATTGAATCAGGAACTCCTGGCCTTCAGCTAGCTGGGGACAGAACAGTTAACTGAGCGCTAGAGCTCTGTGTAGACCCTCAAGATGAAAGGTGAAGAGGCAAGGTTTCAGTAGAATGTTTAGAAGCTTCGTACCACACAGCTGGAAATGAAGGCTGAGCTGTTTTCGGAGGAATTTGAATTATGTGTACGGTCAATCAGGAACAATAAATGGATTTGTGTCCAGTGATAATTCCTCAAAGTTATAGATTTACAGTTTATTCAGCATTTCCTATATATTCTTTCACACTGGGCCTCAAAGCAGCTCTGTGCAGCAAACAGGGCTGCTACTTTCAATGTTGTTTTAGAGATAAGAGCTTCAAGGCTCAGGAGATGAAAATAGTTTGTCCCTTTGAACCAGATACGATTGGCGAACTGGGGCTCACACTTAGGTTTTTCTGAGGGTTCTTTCCACTGAGCAGTCTGCCTAGGGTCCTCAAATCCAGTCACTCACGGACTAAGGAATTCACCCACTTAGCCACCTTTCCATTTGACAAATATAAGAGTCCTATTAATCTAATATTGAACTTCTATTAGTCTCTTTGCAGTGTACTGAAACACAAAAAACAAATTCCCATCATTACATAAGTTGTAACAGTGATGAAATGTATGTCTCTTTCCCACTCCTACCTGTGTTCTCTTTTCATTTTTTTTAATTGCTTTTGTAACTCAGGATGAATTAGAAATGAGAGGAAATTGAAATTAAGCACATGACAAAGTTTTGAAGGGTGGAATCCAGGCCCTCATTTCTAGGCTTTCGAATGGAGATCTGACAATAGGAGCAGTTGTGTCACTGCACTCTGTGCAGTCATTTTATTTTCCTGAAAACATTTGCCCTTGCTACAAGTGGATTAGAGGTTAGAATGCAGGATTGGCAGGCCGGATTTGTGGTTTCTATTATTAGCCCCGGCAGTTTTATCACACAAGGGGGAGTCTTACGTAGTGTGGTTCACTGGAGAAAGAACTTGATTGGAAGACAGCACTGGCCCTCCTGTGAATGACAGGTGGTGAGCGCCATAGCTGAGGGTCAGCGAAGGTAAGCGTCCAGATCTGGGTGGAGGTGAGATCCCTCCGTCACTGAATGATTCAGCCCTGTACGGGGGGAACTGCAGAAGAATCCTATTAGGCCTCCCTCCACAACTTTCCATAGTCAGAAGAGAAGCCGCATTTTTATGAAGGCCTACTCAAGGAAGAGGGAAGGACCCTGAGTATTGCTTTCTCAATGTGCTTCAGGGTCTGTGAACAAACCTACCCACTGTGTGTGTGTGTGTGTGTGTGTGTGTGTGTAGCAGACCAGAAGACAACTAAAGTTGGTGGGAGAAGCAGGGATGGGGATGGTGGTGATATGTTTTCAGATAATTGCTTGTGTTTCCTCGACTTCAGAAATCATGATCTAGGCTGGACCAAAGAATTTAGGCAGGAAAGGGGAGAAAAAAGAATCTTGTGTACACTCTTAACTCTGTGATCAGTAATTGCCTTCTGAGCCTAAAGGGATGAATTAAACCAAATATGTTCAAAGCTCACTGTGTAAGCCCTGCATTGTTTCCAGACCTTTCCACGTTGCTCAGAGCACCTATGGAACCCTAACCCAAAGCTCCAGCACCCAATATTCTAACCTCTAATCCACCTTTGGCAGGAGAGGCAAATAACTTTGATCCTGGATTCTGAGTCTCAGCATTGCTTTTCTGTCCCCTACCCATCTTCATTTGATAGGTTGGTGCAAAAGTAATTGTGGTTTAAAAGGTTAAAAATAATTGCAAAGGGGCAGCGGGTTGGCTCTGTTTGTTAGAGTGCAAGCTCTTAGCAACATGGTTGCTGGTTCGATTCCCACATGGGCCAGTGAGCTGCACCCTCCACCAACTAGGGTGAAAAGCAACGATTTGACTTGGAGCTGAGCTGCACCCCCCACAACTATATTGAAAAAACAACAACTTGACATCCTGGAAATACACACTGTTCCCCAATATTCCCCAACAAAAAATAATAATAATAATTGCAAAAAACCACAATTACTTTTGCACCAACCTAATAATTGTGTTTTTTGCCTTCTCTATCAAGAAAGCTCTGGGTGACAACCTGCTAACTCAGTGCCTCTGGGAATGCATGCAATGAACTCAAATTAATTCATTTACTCAATCATTTATCCAGTCAAGAAATTTATTTGTATGCTTATTATGTGCCAAACAGTGTGCTAAGCCCAAGGATAGCGTAGCAATAACAAAACAAGACAAACTGCATGGTGTTTGCCACATGGAGATAGAGTCAAAAAAAAAAAAAAAAGATCACACGTATATTTTTTGCAATATATACCACAATATATAATTATAACTTGTGGTAAGTGTTGGGAAAGAAAAAGTCGAGATTATCTAAGAGCTCTGAAGTTTCAATCCGATGGTAGAGGCCTGGCATCTAAATACTCCCGATGCCAACTGCCCACTTTCCTGGATTTCTGGCTATCGCCCATTCTCACTGCCTCCATTCTTGGGTTCCTCACACTTCTGAGGTATTCTTGCTCTAGAACTAGACCTCATCCTGGAACATGTGGAGAGCCACCTCCCTTCCAAGTGTGGGCCCCATTATTGTTACATCCAGTTCCATTGGACAACGACTTCACTTGAACTCAAGTATGAGATTTGGAGACCTACACTCTTAGCCACTAGCCCTAATACGAGAAAAAGTGTTCATTCTTTTCCAAAACTAAGTTTTTAAAGCAAAGCTAGTCCTAAGTTTGCGGAAATGGAACCGATCTATCCAAGGAAAGGAGCAGAGTTCTGTGGCAACACAGGACTGTTGCTCAGTAGACCCTTGTTCTGTGTTCTCTTTAAGATGCTTGGGTGCTATGGCAGAATGTCTGTGTCCCTCCAAAATCCATATGTTGAAACCCCCACTCCCATTGTGTTGGTGTTTAGAGATGAGGCCTTAGGAGGTGACTGGGTTTAAATGAGACCATGAGTGGGAAGTCCCCATGACGGGTTAATGCCTTTAGAAGAAGAGACCAGAGCTGCTTCTCTCTCTCTCTCTCTCTCTCTCTCTCTCTCTCTCTCTCTCTCTCTCTCTTTCTTCCTCCCACCCCCAATCACGTGATGACACAGTGAGAAGGTGGATATCAGCAAGCTAGGAAGTGGCTCTCACCAGACAACGAATCTGCCAGCACCTTGATTTTGTGCTTCCCAGCCTCTAAAATTGTGAGAATAAATGCCTGTTGTTTAAGCCATCCAGTCTATGGTAGTTTGTCATGGTAGCCCAAGTTGACTAAGACAATCGGGCCCTAAGGGTCAGGAAACCTGAGTGCTAGCGTGACCACTAACCTTGTCTCCTAACAGTGAGGAGGTGTGATTTGCTTAGGTCTGGGGAGAGGCTCAGCTGGGGGGTGAGAGCACATTCATGGATTCTTTTTTAAAAGCTGAAAAGTGTAGGGGTTCATTTTCTAGGATGTATCAAAAAGTTGCTTCTCAACTAATCAGAAACAGTTTTGGAAACATGGAGGAAAAACAGAGGGTTGCTAGAGGGGCGGGGGGGTGGGGATAAGGGGAAGGTGAGAGGTTTTGGGAACGTACAGAGAGATAGTGGATGGGGGGAGGGGGGTTCACACAGTGTGAGGGATATAAATGATAAACGTCTAAGTTTTGCTTTGTCTTGTGCACCTGAAACTAATTTAAAAAATAAATAAATAAAAATTAAAAAAAAAAAAAGAAATGAAAAAAAAAAAAGTTGCTTCTCTGTCAAAACCAGTTTCTAAATGCCATGTACAGTTTGTACATTATCTGTGAAAGGCTAGCATCTTGCTACTCTAAGTCATCCATCTGGTTCTTTGATAACAAGTGGAAAAACCAGGTGGGAGAGGGTTAGGGCTAAACATGGAAGAGGTTGGGTACAAGAAGGGAAAGAGCCCAAGACTATGTGACTGTGTTTGTAGTTGTGAATACATTTTTTTCTTGATTTTCCTTTTTCATATTAATAACATTTTGTTCAAGTTTAAATAATATTTAAGGAATGATGACAGGCCAGATATTTGGCTAGGATCTGGAAATCAAATGATAAACAAGATTGCCATGGTTCCAGCCTTCAAAGAGCAGCATATACATACAATAGGATATATTCAACCTCAAAGGCAGAATCTAGGACAGGCATCCAACCCAGATATGGAAAACAGAGAAGGGCCTAGGCTAGAAGAAGGGATGTCTCAGTTGAGGCTGTTGCCACCTTAATGATGACATAAAGGTGAATGACATAAAGTTGATGGGCCATAATTTACTCAAACACTTTTTAATTGTAGGAAATTTCTCTCTCTCTCTCTCTCTCTCTCTCTCTCTCCTATTGTAAATAATAATGTTTGTAAACCAGCCCTGACAAATCATTTGTCACACCAGTGGACCTCATTGTTATCTATCAAATGAGCTGGGCTGATTCTGATTTGGTTATCTGGGAGGAGAAAGAACTCCCTCATCTCTAAAGTTCAATGAAATGCATCCATATGTAGGTGATTTCACTTTGCAGATTGTACTCAGGCAATAACATATATTATTGGACCACTTCTGACCCAGAGTCTGACACAGAGATATTTCTTCCTTTCAGTATTTACCATATATACAAGAAGATTGAATTCATTGTAGTTTTCATTTAAGTAAAGCCTAATTATGATAGTACATTTTAATATGGTTTCATGAAAAAAAAAATCATATCATGTTTTCTAAGGACAAATATAAATTTTTGGATTAGCTGGATTTTTAAAAGTATCTGTGCCATTGTTCACTGAGTAGAAATGGTTTGGGTATTATCTGTGGTTTGTATTATCTATGCTTTTTTCCACTGGGACATACAGTAATTGAAAGTTGGGTACAGACTTTACAATTATGCTTTTGAATTGATCAAATCATCTTAGAGTTGCTTTGTAAAGCTTAATTAATGCTTCGCAATTGCTTTAAGATCTTATTAAAGGCATGGAAAGTTTTATTCTGAATTGTGATATATTAGACTTCCACATTATACCTACAAAGAATATGAGATTTCGTTTATGTCAAAATCTGCTAATGCAAAGTAGGAAAGGAAATAATTGAGGAGATGATCGTCTCCAAAATGAAACATAAATGATGAAATTTCCACTCTGCCCCTTTGTGCAATACATTGCCTAGGAGAATCATCCCTATCTTCAAAGCTCCTGTAATTTACATCTTAGAATTTATAATGCCTAGATTCATTGTGTGCCATGCTTGCCAAAAGATGACCTCCAACACTCAATCCGAGAAGTTTCAGATGCAATTTACTCAATATGCCTGTAAGCGTAGAGGGGAAAAAAAAGAGTAATGCTAAAATATTCTTCCTGAATTCTTATGTAAGTTTCCACTTGTATGATAAATGTGAAATAAAGAGATTCTAATTTCTCTGTTGATAATATTCTCTTTAAACAAATGGAATGCATATTCTTCAACAATAAATTAAATTGGTTAGATCTGATTATCAATTGTGAAGGAGAAACCATTTAATTTTTTAAATTATTTGAAAAACAGATCATTCTTCTACCTGGAATGGCTAAAAAAAAAATCATAATAATAACAATTATCTTCATTCATTCGATTCAGGATAAAAGCTTATGTTGAAATGTTAGCCAACTATTTTGTTTTCGTCATATTCTTCTTTTGTATTTAAGGCATTCATTGGAATAATTGTTTTTTAAAAATGACAAGAACATAATCTTTTGTAAGTAAAAAAAAATCTTGGCTCAGGACCATTTTGCTATATAGATGTGTACGTAGCAAGGGCTTTTAAAAAGTTAATTAAAAACTGAATTGCTAAAAGGGACTCAAAATCATGATGGTGATTCAGGAATACTAAATGGGAACATTTTTCAAGAGAGAAAACAATTAGTACTCAAAGGACCTCCACAGATCAAACTGTTTCTTGTTTGGAATACTCTCCCGCGGTACCCACCACTACCCCTATCTCTTCTCCAAGTCTCATCTCAAATGTCGTTTTCCTGCATAATCTTTTTTTTGAGGGTGTGGGGCAAACCTAGAAAGATTTAGAAATGTCCTTCTGAGAGCCAGGCCAGGGACTGAGTGCTAGAGATACCAAGACTAAAAGGAAACAGACTCTGTTCCACCCCTCAAATGGGGGGAAAGCCATAATTAGACAAATTGCAGTCCAACAGAGAAAGTGTCATTACAGCAACACGATCAAGTAGGATCCAGGCAAAAACAGGAACATGTATTTATAGTCTTGATGTTTCCACAGTATTCTCTCCATACTTCTACCATATCAGCTTATTTGTATTCAGGCCAATCTACAGACTAAACTGGGAATTCCTTCATTCATTCAAAAATACACGTGGAGTTTCCTCTATGTGCTAGGCATTGTGCTAAGCACAGCAAGCATCTTTTGGGTTCCGATCAAAAGGTAACCCTCACTAGCATGTACGCAGAGTCCAGCACAAGCCCAACAAACATATGACAGGAGTCTGGTGGATTTTTGTTGAATAAACAAATAGTGAATTACCGAATGAATTCATATTGGCAAATAGTAGAGACTTTTGAAAGCAGGAAGCAAAAACATACACGTTTGCTTTTGACTGGGCACAACTCAGAAAGTTGAAGTTGATGCATTACGGGGTGTGGGAAACCAGCTTTTCTGTTTTGTCCTTCTCAGTACTATACCTATAACTTACCAGTCACCGGGGAAAATTCAACATATTTTCAACTCCTGAATCTACAATTAAAGAAAATCAAAGAGAAATGAAGAACTAGGAAACTGTTTGCATCAATTACTGTAAAGAACTTTTTTTGCTCTTGGAGTATGAGTGTGAAAAAAATGAAAATTTAAATATGAATTTTAGTAATTTTAGGAAAATGTTTATGGCAGCCTTAGTTATAGTAGTTAAAATAAGAAACGACCCAAAATATCCACCAACACGGTGGTGGACAAATTGTAGTATCCACAAACCAAAATAAAAAGGAATAAATTTCTGGTATGATGCAACAACATGCATGACCCTCAAAAATTGTTATGTTGAGTGAGAAATGCCAGACACAAAAGAGTACATACTGATTGATTACATCTATATGAAGCTCAAGAAAAGGCAAATCTAATCTGTGGTGGCAGAACAGTGGTGGCTTGGGAAGGTGGAGCAGGAAATTGACTGGGAAAGAGCAGAGGGGAATTTCTGGGATGATAGAAATGGTCTGTAATCTTGTTTTGTGCAGCAATCATGGGTGCATACAGTTGTCAGAATTCATTGGACTGAATCCTTAAGACCAGTACATTGTATATAAATTATACCACAATAAAAAAAATGTAGGAACAATACATATGAAAACCAAGAACAATTTTCACCATTGGGTGGGCCGCTGTATTTTGGAGGCAACAAATGGCACATTTGCTTATGCTGCTCTGACCGATTCAGTATCTAACCCATAATGCAGCCCATTTTGAGTGGTGACCAAGTAAAAGAAGACTCTACAACTAGGCCAGGTTCTAATTATCATTTCCTTTCTAGAATTTTCATTTAAAATGTAATCTTAGAATCCTCAACTTCACTTTGTAGACTTTTAAACATGCTTCCTAAAAACTATATTACTTTTGTAAATTATACTACACTATGTGTACATTACATGTATAATGTTTAGTGCCTCTAAGATATGGCACTGAACCAACTAATGATAGAGCCTTTTGTCATATCAGCCTCTACTCAGAAATTAGCAGAATTTCGTTCGATATGTTTATTTTTCGTGATTTAGTTCATTTGGCCCCAGTGTGCTGTCTCCTTCATGAACACGCACACAGATTACAGGGATGACAACAGGACATGTTTTGAGTTTTTGCCCTCGGAGGTGGCGAGGTTTCGGCCTGACTGATTCACACCCTCTCAACTGGCTTCCACAACCCAGCACACGTATTTGTAAGGCAATATGTGCGGGTTAGGGATTTAACAGTCTGTGGTGACTGAAACTGAAGTTCCCGCTCACTAAGTGGATTTGACTCTATGGGAATGAGAACCCTGACCTTGGCCTCATTAGCACTCCCTTCCAAATAGCTAAGTGAATCCGCCACTGGCACATGCCAATAATAAACAGAAAACACGTTGGCTTGACAGTGACACTCAGGTGGCTATGTGGCCCTTCTTTCCCACCTTTGGTGATATGAAGCAAATTCTCAAGCTCTCTGATCACCAGAATCACAGTCCCATCATCACTGCTGCACTGCTTTTCCCTTCTGTGCCCTCCAACAAATATGCAAGTAGGAGGTAGGACGTTATCTCTACAAACAAGGGTTTATGAGAAATATCGCAATGCTTCCTTTTGTTCCAAAATCAAAATACATTTGAGTGTAAGTCCTCATCTTACTGGGCCTCCCAGGGTTGTGCAAAAGCCTCTGGGAACTTACCTAGATCGACTTACATCATTTAGACCAAGCCTTCTTGTCGTCAGTCCATACCAATCATCACCCATGTGCTCAGTGTCCAAGCTGTCATGCTCCCTTAAGATCAGACAGCTCTGCTGATTTCTGCCAAGGTTGGCACAGAAGTCTTTGCCAGGATTGAAAGCCCTAGAGCCTAATGTCCAGCCTCTCTAGGTATAATGCACGGTCATTCCTCTCCAAGTTCTTCCCCAGTGTGCTTCAAGGGAGCTGGGCATGGGCATCTGCTATGTGAAGAACAAAATGAAGACCACCATTCTTTCTCAGTCTTAAAGCGTCTCTCCTTCTTTCTGCTTCTATCTTCCTTGGGGTATGGTGTGAGGAGGGGGAAAAGAAAAGAGAAAAATAAAATAAGAATATATAAATTAGGGGGGTGGGGGGTGGGAGATGAGGATAAGGGGGATCAAATATATGGTGATGGAAGGAGAACTGACTCTGGGTGGTGAACACACAATGGGATTTATAGATGATGTAATACAGAATTGTACACCTGAAATCTATGTAATTTTGCTAATTGTCACCCCAATAAATTAAAAAAAAGAATATATAAATTAATATTTCAACTATGCAAACATATGCACATCTCCTAACAATATCACCAATAGCAATATATTAATCAATATAGCTGGTTTTGATTTGAAACTCTATTGCTGATCAGCTGTGAAAACTCAGACAATTTACCTAAATACAAAAAGCCTCACTTTTCTCATCTATAAAATGGGAATAAAGTTTAGCCCAACTATTTTACAAATCTATTATGAGGACTAAAGGAAACGTCAATGACCTTGTACCATTTACAGAGCCTAAGTGTTTTCCATTATTAATTCATATATTTTCTATATAATCTTTTAAATATGTGACAGTGTTTTATCATCAGCAAAGAATGGCACAAAAGTTATTTACTGTTGTACTTTTATAAATGAACACCCAATAATCATATCTTGATATATTTTCAAAAGTTTCTTCCATGCCTGCTCCAAATCACCACATTATATACCACATATTCCCACACTGTATTAATTGTAAAGAACTTTATTCTAATTATTTTCGCATTATCATCCAGACCCAAGTCCAACCTTATATATGATGGCCTTATGTTTCAGCAGCTGTTAATATGACTAATGCTTTTTTCTCTACATCAATTTAAAATTTTAAAAGACTACCAGAAAACACCTTCACTATCTTGTTTTAGGGCTATGTCAAGTCACTCGTCATAATCCAGTCTGCAGGGACCTTGATCCCACAAGACATCAAACTTGTGTACTGCATAGAGGACATCATGATGTTTAAATCTGATAAACAATAGGTATGTACATTAGATGCCTAAGGCACATGCTTGTTAGAGGGTAGAATTTACAGACCATGAAATTTAGGAGTCAGCCACCGAGATGAGGTTTCTAGGGGTCCAATGTTCCGGATCATACTGGATATTCATTCTGGATATTCCCTCCAGAGTGAAGGACAAGTTGTTGCACTTTGCACCAACTATAACCAAGAACAATTTTCACCATTGGGTGGGCCACTGTATTTTGGAGGCAACAAATGGCACATTTGCTTATGCTGCTCTGACCGATTTGGTATATAACCCATAATGCAGCCAGTTTTGAGTGATGACCAAGTAAAAGAAGACTCTACAACTAGTCCAGGTTGTAGACTGTAGACTAATCTAGTGCAAGCTATACTGCCTGGGCCTTATAAATCAGTAGCTCCTACAGCACTTGATGTTTCTATGGTAAATAGGGATGTTATATGGCAAACCCCAAGAGGATGCCCACGGTACACACTCAGGGTTTGAAGGAAGGCAGCGCTCTCTCTTCCAAATAACTGTTCTCTTTTGAGAGGCTGTTCACGCCTTGCTATTGAACCTTATAGAGAAGGAACTCCTGGCCCTGTTACTTGAACTCCTCATAGTTGACTGGGTGTTATCTGATTTATGAGGCCACACAATTAGGCATACGCAGAAACACTTCATCACCAAGTAGAAATGGCATGTGCAAAATCAGGCTCAAGCAGATCCCAAAGGAACAATACAGTCACATGTGCTGATGGCTCAGGCTCCCGTGACACATTCTTCTGTTACATTGCCATCTTTCCTTCATTCAGTGCTAGGTTTTTATGGAGATCTCCCTGTGAACAAATGACTGACGAAGTGTCTGGTTTACAGATTATTTTTTTTCCAATGTACTGGCAATCTAGGAATAGAGCATTTGACCCACAATCAGAAGTGTACTACAAAACAAACAAACAAAGACTAGGGAAGGGAGTCCTTTCTGTGAGCAGAGCTTTCAGCAATATACCTCACTGTCCACTTTGACTGGACTGAGAAATAGCCCAAGATATGGACAGACCTGCACTGTATCATGGGTAATCACTAATGGTTTGGCTGGGTCGTCAGGGATTTAGAAAGAAAGGATCCAAAAATTGTCTGCAGAGCAGACTGTAGATGGACCTCTTAAATTGGCACAGAGCATAAGGATATTTAGGTGAATGTTAAGTGCTATGTGAATGCTCACAAAGCCATCTGCTACAGACAAAGCTTTCAATAATCACGTAGAAAAGAAAACCAATTCAATGAATGTCTGTCAGTTTCTTTCTCCAAACACCCAAGTGAGGTACTTGCTCACTTGGTTTGTGCACACAAGACATGACAGCAGGAACTGAGGCTGTGTGTGGGCCCAATAACATGGACTTCCCATCACCAACTGTGATCTGGCTACCACCACTACTAAGTGCTCACATTGACAATTGCAAAAGCCAACACTGGCTCCTGTTGGTGGGGAAGAGTGACAATCCAGCCACCAGCTACCTTGGACCCCTTCCATAATAGAGGGGCTGCAAGTGTCTTCACTGGACTAAGCACTTATTCTGGATGTTGATTTGTTTTGTAAGACCCGGTATTATATTATATTATATTATATTATATTATATTATATTATATTATATTATATTATATTATATTATATTATATTATATTATATCCAGTCTTATATTAAAATAAGACTGGGTCTTATATTAATTTTTTCTCCAAAAGACGCATTAGAGCTGATTGTCCGGCTAGGACTTATTTTCGGGGAAACATGGTAGTAGCAGCTAGCCTGAGAAAAAGATGGGATGACCTCCTAAAGATTTAGTTAGGGTTCTAGATGAGAGAACGTCCTGTGAGGTGGAATGAGTGTCCTACAGGATAAAGTATATGCTTTAAACCAATGACCAATATATGGCGCTTTTTCTCCCGTAGCCAGAATCTATGGATCTGTTAATAAAGAGGTGAAAATGATAGTAGTTCCCCTGTTACTCTTAATAATCCACTTACAGAATTTTTGCTTCCTATTCCCACAACTTTGTGTAACAGGCACTTGTTAGAGAGCTTAGTTCCTAAAGGAAGAATGACAATTGTTCTATTGAATTGGAAGTTGAGATTGCCATCTGGCAATCTGAGTTCCTCATGTCAGTGAACCAACAGACAAAGGAAGGGGTTACTGTACTTGGTTGGGGTGATTGATTCTGTTGACCTGTATCAGTTACTACACAATGCTGGTAGGGAAAACTAAGTCTAAACTGAGAAGATTCTTTAAGGCATCTCTAAGTAATTTGTTATGTCCAATAAAAACAGGACTGGGGTAACCGGATGGCTCAGTTGGTTAGAGCACCAGCTCAGAACAACACGGTTGCCAGTTCGATTCCCACATGGACCAGTGAGCTGCACCCTCCACAACTAGATTGAAGACAATGAGCTACCACTGAGCTTCTGGGGCGGGGGGGCAGAGGGGAGGCTGGATGGCTCAGTTGGTTAGAGCGCAAGCTCTCAACAACAAGGCTGCCGGTTCAGTTCCTACATGGGATTGTGGGCTACGCCCCCTGCAACTAAGATTGAAAACGGCGCCAGGACTTGGAGAGGAGTTACGCCCTCCACAATTAGATTGAAAGACAACTACTTGGAGCTGATGGGCCCTGGAGAAACACACTGTCCCCCAATATTCCCCAATAAAAAACAAAAAATGACAGGACTGAAAAATAATTCAGACCCATCAAAAATAAAGTTATGGGTCACCTGGTCTCCAGGTAAAGAATACTGACCTGGTGGCTGAAAGCAAGGGGAATGCAGACTGGGTGGTAGAAAAAGGAATGTATAAATATTAGCTGTGGTTTTGTGACCAGTTCCAGGAATAAAGAAAGAAGCAGATATGAATAGTTTCTTCCTCATTTGTTTCCATTCCTTTTCTTTCTCCCACTTCCTTATTATTTTATATAAACAGTGTTGGTGACAATTAACTTCGCACTATGTAGTCTAGTGAATAAACCAAAAAAAAAAAACACGTTATAACTTGGAGATGGATGTGAAGAGCATTAGAGACTTGTGTCTCCATTTTGGGGGGAGAAAGTGAAAGCATGTTTTCACCAAGTGACGTGACAACTTGCTAGACCGAAGCATGACATAGTGACTACTGTAGTATACAAGTTTTAAAAGGGACAGGAGAGAGAGAGCATGCAGATAATTGATAACTAAAGGGGGATCTGTGATAGTTTATCCACCGATTGCCTTTCACACCTTCTACACTGTGCTCTGTGACACTGGGGCTGGGGACATGAGGACACATTTCTAAGACACTTTGGACAGCTTGTTCCAGTTAGATTCTACCAGTGAGAGGCACTGGGGAGGGAGACTGGAAGACTCCAACAACTGCCTCTAGCACAAATAGATGGCAAAGACGTTAGCATCATCTGGCACGCCAGGACAGCCATGCAGTGCCCTCTTAGCTATGAGGCAGCCCCTCAGAGATGTGAGCCAGCTGAGCGGGGCCCTTGATGGTCTGAGCACAGCTCCACGGCCCCCTCTCAGCCGTCTCAGTACAGCTAAGCAGTGGCCTCTGCCACACCCACTGCAGGCAGCGGCTCCTCACCTCTGCTCCCTGGTTCAGGGATCGCTGCCTCTTCCTTGTTTGTACTCCCAGCACTAGAGATGGTAACTACTTCCAATTTATTAATCTTTGGATTAGTGCACCACCTCCCCCCCCCCCCCTTTCAGGCTATTAATTTCTTGTATTGAATCTTCTGTACTTAAAATGCTTGGTGTGGGTTCTGTTCTAACTGAACCCTGACAGATACTGGTATATATTTTAAAAGTTGATTATAAAAAAATGTTAAAACACATAGCCAAAAGGAAAATATTTCATATTTATGAACATCTGTTATTATCCTGAGTTTTAAAGAATTAGACCCCTTCAAGAATTCAACCTCTTTTTGTCCCTGTGTAGTGTGAAACCTCAATTTCCCTTGGGGTCACATAACTATACATCAGTCTACCAGGTGGCATTTTGCCCAGTTTCTTGTCTTCCTCCCCAAACACAGGAACAGGATATATAGCCCCACCTAGAGTGCTGAGAGCAGAGACTAAAAGCACTATTTTGCTGTGAGTGTCAGGAAGTCAAAACAACAACCTTTTTTCAAACATTGCCATCTCAGCATATGCCCATTACACAGAATGCTTTCCCCTTCTCAGTTTCTGTGCTATAGAAACATAGTGACCTACTTCCTGCCTTTTGGTGGAGGGGTCAACATGGGTTAGTCTTTAGCCTGACACGTGAACTTCCCAGTTCTATCACATGTCATGAAGAGAATGGGGATTTAAGCAGACATGTGTGCCAATGCTACTTGAAAGAAATTCTCTAAAGGATTGGATGCGAAGAAAAACACTCTTCCCTGAGAATGAGACATTTATAGACTACCTAAAAGTTCTGAACAACTGAGGTAATTTCAAAATGAAACAGTGAGCCAAACAATGACGTGTTCCTCCTTTGTTTTCCAGTTTATTTCTGTGACACTCCCCCATCAGCATCTGTACAAAGGACATGAAGTACGTTTCCATTTGTGGGCTTCTTTATAAACCAGAATCAAGTGAGGGCTCCCACTACCACAGGTATTGGAATTTCAATGGCAAACTTCTTAGAAATATGCTTTTCTATCATTATTCAGTTCATCCCACAGAGATGGAGACGGCCACATTCCACTGCACAGGGAGACCTGAGTTTGGGTTAAGTTTCATCCCTGCTTCCGCAGATGTGCAACAAGCAAATACAAGATAATGCAAACTTTCACTCTGCTCTCAAGGGCCTCCCTTAGCGCATTTCCAAATGGGTTCTTATTTTAAAAGAGGCTCAGACCATCCTTTCATTTGAGGCCTCCTATTATTCACACCAGCTTTAGGAATTGTCAGGCTATAGGAAAAAGAGTGAAAAGGGGAAAACATCAGCCATTTTTAAATATTTTGAAATGCAAAAAAAGGGGGGGGGACAGTGGCATCATTTTGAATGTGAACTGCTGCTTATTTTAAGAACAGTAGTTCTTAAAATACCTCAGCCCTACAGATGAGGTAGAAGAGGAAATATATATATTAAAATATATATATTTTCACAGGAATATTGAGAAAGGGTTCTATTATTTCCTAGGGGGCTAGTCTTTGTAGAGGTACTTTGCCTAGATCTCCTTGCCCAAAACCACAGGGACAGAATGAACTGCCCCACTGAGTGTGAAGATTTACAATTTGGGAGAACAAAAAGAATCATTGGAACCCAATAGAAATATCCCTTTCTCCGGGGAGAATTTGTTTCCCCTTCTCTGTACTCCTACGTTCACGTTTGTTGTAATTATTTGCTTAGATCTGTCTCTTTGCTGGAAGACAGGAAACATGCTTATTCATCTTGGTGTAGGCCCAGCATTAACCAGTGCCTGGCACAAGAGGTTCGTATGAATGTTTATTGAGTAATGATTGAAAAAAGGAGACATGCTTGGAAACTAGGTCTTAAATTAACCTCAGTAATGAACTTGCCTGGACATGCAGAATAGAATTGTTGGCAGAGGTTGGTTCAGAACATTCGTAAAGCACAATACCCAAAGTTTCAGGATTTTAGCAATAAGATAAGGAATGATAAAGAACATAATGAAGGAAGGGGACGGTGGGGAGAAGGGCTTTTTGCTGACTATGTGTTCCATAACCCCCAAGACCTTATCTCTGAAAGCCATCTCCCTCCCTTTGAGTCTTAGGTTGTCAACCGCTAAGATAACTCCAAATGCACAATGATACGCACAGACACACACACATTTGTGCAAAATGTAATGTCTTTCCCATTGAGGAGTCAACCTTTTGACAATGAGAGCTATTTAAGTATCTACCAGCAAAACAAAACAAAAAACCTCAGGCAGCAAACGGTGAGAAAAAAATAGTGACTTGTTGAAGTCCTGAAACAACACCCATGCAAAATGATCGAGTGTTCGTTATCTAGAAAGAAAGAAATGCTCTTTTGTTTTTCTGGATAAAAGGAGGGCTCTCACAGCCAGGCCAGAGGGGGCTCTCCTGCATTGATCTCCTTCCTGTCTGTCAATACCACCATAACTTGATCTGGAAATGAAGACCCCAATGACTAGCAGGAGACTGAAGTGCTGCCATTCAAGATCACTCCAAATTATGTTCCCTTTTCTCAGGGCGGGCAACTGCTTTGGTTCTGATCATATTCTTGCCAGCTTCTCCCTCAGGTATTAGAGTTCTGTGCCTCTCTCCGACAGGTGATTAGAGCCTTGTGAGATGGCAACCAGGTTGCCTGACATCAAAGTACCATTCTCTTTGGATTCCCTGCTCTTTAATCCTATTGTCTGTACCTGTCAAAGACAATCCGCAGAAAGAAATCACGACAAGTAGCTCACTTATGAACTATAGATTTAAAACCAAAAAAGCCTAAATAAAATAGTGGCCAATCAAACAAAGCACTGGATTAAAAGACACACAAATAATGGGGAATTTTTTAATGGATGGATCAGACTGCAACACTTGAAACCATTGATCAATCCTGACATCACTAAAAGTCGGACAACCGGATTTTATGTGCCTCCTAATGTGATACAAAATCAAGGATACAGCACCAATTCTGAAATATTCTTGCCTAACATTTGACCTTTAGTCTAATCAAGCCTCTATGTCTAACTACCAGTTAAAGGAAATACAGTGCAAAAGTGACTGTGTTTACAACCACAGGATGCAATCAATCAAATCCTGAATGCAGGAGATTCAACAAATAACCCCATGTATTCAACAAAGGACACACACAACAAAAGGGAGGGCTGCTGTATATTAAGAGACTTCTTAAAACAAACCAAAAATTGGGCAGCCAGTTGGCTCAGTTGCTTAGAGCACAGTGCTCATAACACCAATTTCGCCGGTTTGATTCCCACATGGGCCAGTGAGCTGCACCCTCCACAACTACAGTGAAAACAATGACTTGACTTGAAGCTGAACTGTGCCCTCCACAAGTAGATTGAAAACAACAACTTGACTTAGAGCTGATGGGTCCTGAAAAAACACACTGTTCCCCAACATTCACCCCTCCAAAAAAATTTAAAAACAAACAAACAAACAAACCAACAATCAAAAACCCCAACATTTGAAGCAACTGAAGAAATTGATCTTGGATAGGTTATTAGATAACTCCAAGAAATTAGTGTTAGTTGTTCCTTTTGTAAGATGTTTTTAAAGTCCTTATCTTTTAGAGAGCTATATGATTTATGGGTAAAATGATAGAATGTCCTAGAATTTGCTTTGAAACACTCTACCCAAAAATGGGAGGAGGAGAGAATAGATGAAAAAAAATGTTGATAATTATGGAATTTGCATGTAGGTTATATGAAGATTTTATTACGTTATTCACTATACTTTGGAGTTGGCTCATAATACCAGCATGGGCCAGGGAGCTGTGTCCTACACAACTAGACTGAGAAACAATGGCTTGAACCAGAGTGGGGGGTGGGGGGAGGCAGAGGTAGAAGAAGGGGAAAAAAAAAGTCAAAGGCCCTCTTGAAAAACAGTGTTCATATTAAACGCTTCAAACTACCCTGAGATAATTAAGTTATATCAATTTATTTTAAAAATAATTCCTATTTTACAACTCTGCATGCATATGGCATAAAGTCAGAGAAAATACAAAAATGGAATTAGCTTTTATATGGCAGGAGATTTAGGAATTTATTCTTTATTTTTGTGATGATGTTATGAAGGACAAGAAACTATGTAGTATGTTTTAGAATGATTTGTATCCAAACTGAATTAAATTGTTAAACTTTCAGTAAAAGGGGTAGCTTCAGTTATCACACACACTCCAAAAATAAAGTAGTATTTCATGAGATACAACTTTGCTTCAAAAGTAGGAGAGATAGACCCATAATTTTCTTAACCAAAAATAAATGAATTATTAGGAAATGGAATTAAGGTTTATTGTGAATTGTGTTGCTGAAAATCTGATTGTTGCATGTACCATGTACTGGTAGTTCTAAAGTACTGAAAAGTAAACGTGAAGTAAACGAAAAGGAAACCAAACAGCCTCCTAAATTCTATGTTTTCCAAAATTCTGTCACTGAGCCTCATTCTTCAGTTCCATTCATAAAGCATATTGAGATTTTTCTCTATGAGTAGACTTGGTTTATTTTCAGTCTATTTACATTGTATAGTAGATATAAACTTGTTTATAAAAAGGTGTTTTCTGACAAAAGTTAAAATTTTATAATTAACTTGTAAAATAAGCTCCAGAGATATTATTGAGCTGAAGGAACAATATGCAGGCTATTGTCCTCAGTCAATAACTAAAACCCTCCAATTAGCACGAAGGCTATTGTGACTTCAGAGGGAGCATGGCCTAAAAAAAGGTTAGTTGGACTGAATGCTAAATGAAATGCAGGGATATTATTTAGTATTGAGTAGTGACCGTCCTCCTATATTTAGTTTTTTGCATGCCTGAAAATTCAAAACTATCTTTAAAATGCTCATTTTCCAAGTGGGTAGACTTGATATGAGAGAGAGGATTCTTGGCTGATGTGACCTGACAACCTTATTATACTATGTTCTGTACTTTTCTTCTAATAATAGAAATATTCTGGTCCAAGTTCTCATATAATTGAAGTTAAATGTATCTAATTTCTGCAAAAATTATTGAACTGCTATTTTAGATTCATAGATTTTACCCTATGTTTTCTCATTCTTGTGACAGGTTCCAAACCACCAACTGGAGAAATATATAATACTGAAAGTAAAAATTTATAATACTGAAAGTTTCAACTTGAGCCAAGTTTTGACTAATACCATAAGACTTATATTAATAATGGTATCGTTTATTCATTTAATTCTAGTGAATTTAAGAGCTACATGATATATCAAAGAACCTAACAAACTGCCATTTTTTACAGCAGTCTTATAAAATATTTGATATATATATGTTATACTGGAGTACAAACATGCAACTTTAGAAACTAAAAGAAAAGCAGAACATTTAGCCTTCTCTTTTTTATTGTAAATTCAAAAGTAGAGTTGGAGATGCCAGTCTCTATGACAGGATATTACAAAAAATTATTTAGGGTTGAAGTTTTTGTTTCCTGCAAATCTAAAATTCATTAGGTAAAAAGAAAATACACACATACACACAGTAGTGAACAGTACCAACAACAGTGTCAATATCACAGTGTAAACATCAATAAATTATTTTAGAGTGGAATGATTATATTCATTACCAAGTCGCTCACATTTTATTTCTATTCACAAAACTTAAGATAAATAGTTTTTTTTTTTCAATTGGGCACTAGCCTTTTTAGGAGGGTTGCTCCAGAATCCATGATCTCTCTTTCCTGAACTCCAGATCTATATTGCTACCTGCCTCCTGGTCATCTCCATCTGGATAACCCACATGTCATGTGCAAACCTGGAATTCGTTTTCCCCAGCCCACACCCAACTCTCTTCCTCCCCTTGCACCCCTAAATTGAGAAAATGGTATTGCTATCCATAATCATATGACCATAAGTGTTGGAAGTTTTCTCTCACTGCCCATGCTTAATTAGGCACCAAGACCAAGAGAGCCTAAGACACATCCTTCAAATGTATATATTCTATTATATTTACAATGGCTTTGTCCTATTCAGATCATCTTTCCGGTCGAAAATAATATTTTAAAGGATTCCAAACTGACTTCTGTTCCTGGCCAACATGAAATAATAGTAACTGAATTTAGCCTCCCTCCTGAAACAACTAAACAACTGAACAAATATAGGAAGCAATGGTTCACAAAACCTTGGTCATTATGCAACAAAAGACAATGATTCCTGAGAGATGGGAAACAAATAAGATAGCCCTATGAAGTTTTCAAGCTTGGCACAGGTTGGGGAAAACCAAGTAGAGACTGACCATCTCCCTGAGTTGAGGAGACAGAACTGTAAGTGTGAGGAAGTCAACACATTTAGGATTCACAGGGCAGATTACCAGAGGGAAAAGAGCTGGACAACTGCAGAGAGTAAGCCATGTGTTCAGCTGAGTATTGATCAGCACATGCAGGTGAGGAAACTAGCTGAGGCTGGGGGGAAAAAAAAACCCTGAAAATATTAAAGGGAACAATACCATACATAACTCATGTAGTCTAAAAAACAAAATTGCCTGTTTCCATTAGCCAAATTAGAAAAATCTCATAATTCATGGGGGGCATTAAAGTATTCAAAAGGATTTTACCCCAATAATCAGGTAAAACTAGTCTCAGACTAAACATTGCTTTGGTTCTACTCAACAAAGTTTTAAAGTGAGATACAAAAGGAGTTACTGTTTCCAAGGAACTTAGGTACAACATAGAACAAAGCTTAAGAATATTTATGGGACTATAAAAATATCCAATAAGGTAAAAATCACATATCTGGCATCCAACCAAAAGTTACAAGGCAAGAAAAGAAGGAGGAAAAAAATGACAGTAGAAAAATTAATCAATCAAAATTGATCCATAATTCACATAGAGGATGGATATAATGAATAAGGATTTTAAAACAGTTGTTATGACTATATCCTATATGTTCAAGAAGTTAGAGGAAAGATTAAGTATGTTAACTAGAAATATAGAATATATGAGTAGAAATGAAAACTACAATGTCTAAAATGAAAAATGTACTAGTTGGAATTAATGGCAGATTAGACATTGCAGAAAAACACATTAGTTAAAAATACATAATAACACACAATACATAAGAACACAATACATAAGGTTTCCAGTCAAGATGGTGGTATAGGTGAATGCTGTGCTTACCTCTTTTCATGACTACATCAAAATTACAACTAAACTACAAAAATACAATCATTGACAATCACCTAAAGTCTAGCTGAACTGAAGCTGAACTGAGAACACATAGAAGAAGATGCCTCGAGACTGGTAGGAGGAGCAGAGACGCAGAAAAGGCTGGTCCCACACCCATGTGTGACCATTAAAAATCAGGAAGGATATCTCAGCTGTGGAGTTCCCCTGCCCCCCAGGGGAGCGAAGGGTACCTGCCCCACAGCAGGCTCACCAGCCCAGGGTTCCAGTGCCGAGGAGAGAAGTCCCCATAACTTCTGGTTGTGAAAACCAGCACAGATTGTGGCTGAGTGAGCCAGAGGGCGGCTACACTCCTAGGCACTCCTCTAAAGAGCCCACACACCGACTTACTCGCTCATGGAGTCATTTGCTCTGAGTTCCAGCACTGAGAAGCAGCTCCAAAGTTGCCAGGGACATACGGGGAGAAACTGAGTTGTCTGGCCTCAGGGCAGGGGCTGGAGGGGCAGCTCTATCCCAGATGGAGGAGGTGGTGGAAGCAATTGTTTGTTCAGCCCTCCCTTCTACCAGCAAGCAGACACAGTCAGTCGCCATATCTAAGTCTCCATCAACCTGGCTAACATGGTTTGCCCCACCCTGGTGATTATGAGACCCTGCCCAATCCAACTTTCAGGCATAACCAAGTCTCTTCCACGGGCTTTTCCAAACAGTCTGCCGTGGCTCATGTTGCGGACATTCCTAAGGTCTCTCAAAGGTTCACAAAACCCAAACAAGTAGCATCTGGTTTCAGTGTGTCCTATACCTCTGGCTGGGTAGCTCTAAGACCAGCACTAGCAACAGCTGGGCTTGGTTTGTGCCTTGGCCTCTCAAGGCATCTCCAAGCACAGCACAGGTGGCAGCCATTTGCAGATTGCTTTGTAACCCATGCCAGGTGGCCCTATGCAGGGCACAGGCTGTGGCTAAACTTGGCCTGCAGCAGCTCCCCCCCCCCCCAAGAGACCTGGGGCTGGCACATCAAGTGGCCAGCTTCAAACAGAACCATAGCTTCACCCAGCCACCTCCAAGGATGACACACACACAGGACAGACTGGACAGGCACCAGGGCCCCGCTAAAGCAAATCCTTCTCTGTAGGGTCAGCCCCTGCACCACAACTCCTCCACTGTAGTCACAGCCAGTCCTCACAACCAATGAACCCAAGGGTCAATTCCTCCCACTGACAAGCAAACAGCAACCAAGGCTCAACTACAACAGGAGGGCACACACAACCCACACAAAGGACAACCTGGAGCACACAGCTCTGATGACCAGGAAGACTGTGCTACTGGGCTCCACAGACATCTACTACACAAGGCCACTCTACTAAGACCGGGAGACATAGCAGCTCTCTCTACTTAATACACAGAAACAAACACAGGGAGGTAGCCAAAATGGGGAGATAAAGAAACATGTCCCAAATAAAAGAACAGAACAAAGCTCCAGAAAAAAGAACTAAACAACATGGAGACTAGCAAAATGGAGACCAGATGCACCATTCAAAACACTGGTTATAAGGATGCTCAGTGATCTCAGAGAGAACTTCAACAAAGAGATGGGAAACATAAAAATGGAGATAGAAACCATTTAAAAAGAACTAGTAAGAAATAAGGAATACAATAACTAAAATGAAGAATACATTAGAGGGAATCAACAGTAGATTAGATGAAGCAGAGGATCAAATCAATGATTTAGAAGATACAGCAGTGGAAAACACCCAATCAAAACATTGAAAAGAAAAAATAATCCAAAAAAATGAGGACAGTTTCAGGGACCTCTTGGACAACATCAAGCATGCCAATGTTTGCATCATTGGAGTACCAGAAGGAGAAGAGAGAGAGAGCGAGGCATTGAAAACCTATTTGAAGAAATAATGACTGAAAACTTCCCTAATCTGGTGAAGGAAATTGATATTCAAACCCAGGAAGCACAGAGAGTCCCAAACAAGATGAACCAGGGAGGCCCACACCAAGAAACATAATTAAAATGCCAAAAGTTAAAAACAAAGAGTCTTCAAAGAAACAAACAAAAAGCAGTTACCTACAAGGGAGCTTCCATAAAACTATAAGCTGATTTCTCAACAGAAACGTTGCAGGCCAGAAGGAATTGCCATGAAATATTGAAAGTAATGAAAATGTTTTCATTTATGTAAGATGACTGTTATGCCACAGTGATTTTATTGGTAGGAAAGATAAGAAAAATATGTTTGCCAATTGTAAAAAGATAAAACAATACAAAAATCTTTAATATGATGCAAAAAAGAAAGAAAGAAAGAAAGAAAGAAAGAAAGAAAGAAAGAAAGAAAGAAAGAAAGAAAGAAAAGAAAGTGATAAAAAGCAAGGACCTACCACCAAGATTACTCTACCAGCAAAGCTATCATTTAGAATCCAAGGACAGATGATGAGATTCCCAGATGAGAAAAAGCTAAAGGAGTTCCTCACCACCAAACCAGTATTACAAGGAATCTTAGAGGGACTTCGTTAAGATGAGAAAGAAAGTAAAAAAATATGAATGATAAAATGGCAGTAACTGTATATGTATCAACAATTACTTGCAATATAAATGGATTAAATGCTCCAACAAAAAACAGGGTGGATGAATGGCTAAGAGAAAAGGACCCATACATATGCTGCCTACAAGAGACTCATGTCGGATCAAAAGACGTACAGAGACTGAAAGTAAAGGAATGGAAAAAGATACTTGTGAAAATGAAAACAAAAACAAAGCAGCTGTGGTAGCAATACTTATACCAGACAAAACAGACTTTAAAACAAAGGCCATAACAAGAGACAAAGAATCCAAGTAATCCCAATTCTGGGCATTTATCTAAAGAAACCCAAAATGCGACTTTGAGGGTACATGTGCATCCATGGGGATATGTTCATTGCAGCATTGTTTACGATGACCAAGATGTGTAGGCAGCCTGGGTGTCCTGGAATGGGTGAATGGATAAAGAAGAGGTGGTACATATATACAATGGAATATTACTCAACCATAAAGAAAAATAATGAAATCTTGCCATCTGCAACAACATGGATGGATCTAGAGGGTATTGTGCTAAGTATAGTAAGTCACACAGAGAAAGACAAGTATCACATGATTTCACTTGTAAGTGGAATCTAAACGACAAAATAAACAAACAAATTAAAAAGAAACAAACTCATAGATAGAGAGAACATTTTGATGGTTGCCAGATGGGAAAGGGGTTGAGGGAGTGGGTGAAAGAGAGGAAGGGATTAAGATGTACAAATTAGTAGTTACAAAATAGTCACAGGGATTTAAAGTAAAGCATAGGGAATATAGTCAGTAATAAGGTAATAACTATGTATGGTGTTAGCTGGGTACTAGATTTATCTGGGTGATAGATGGGAGGGGATTGGAGGCAGGGTGAAAAAGGTAAAGGGATTAAGAAATACAAATTGGTAGTTACAAAATAGTCATGGGGATGTAAAGTAAAGCATGGAAATGTAGTCCATATGGTAATAACTGTTTAAAGTGCCAGGTGGATACTAGACTAGTCAGGGAGATCACTTCTTAAATTATATAAATGTCTGACCACTATGCTGTACACCTGAAATTAATATAAAATAATATTGAATGTCAACTACAATTGAAAAGTTTAAAAGGGAAGGCGGAAAGTAAAGGGGTATATGAGGTTCAAATTTCCATGTATAAAACAAACGGGTCTTGGGGATGTAATATACAGCATAGGAAATAGTGTCAATAATATTGCAATAGCATGGTATGATGTCAGATGGTTGCTGGACTTATCATGGTGATCACTTCTTTAGGTAAAAATAAATGTTAAGTAAGTATGGTGTATACCTGAGATTAATACAATATTGTATGTTAGCTATATTTTAATAAAAATCTCAAAAAAATGTTAAAAACCCATTAATAAACCTAATAAAAGTTGTGAAAAAAGAGAATACATAACAATAGGAACTGTCCAAAATGACACACAGTAAGATAAAAAGTGTGAAAAATAAAATACAAAAGAGCTTCAGGGAACTGTGGAACAACTACAAGAGGACTATCATACATGTACTTGAAATTCCCAAAGGAAACAGGGAGGGGCAGAAAAAACATTTGAAGTAATAGTAGCTAAAAATTTTCCAAATTTGATAAAAGCTATTAACCCACAGATTAAAAAATAATCTTAAAAATATCCAGAGACAAAAGGCAGATTATATGCAGAAGAACAAATATATACACATATATAAAGCAGATTTCTCATTAGAAACAACACAATCTAGAAGATACTGGGGAATCTTTAAAGTACTGAAAGAAAAAATTTGTCACTCTATAATACTACTGTGTTTTCCCAAAAATAAGACCATGTCTTATATTAATTTTTGCTGCAAAAGATGCATTAGGGCTTATGTTCAGTGGATGTCATCCTGAAAAATCATGGTAGGGCTTATTTTCCATTTAGGTCTTATTTTCGTGGAAACATGATAGTGAAAAAAACTTTCAAAATGAAGACAAAATAAAAGCTTTTTCAAACACTAAAAGGTTTTAAAATTTTATCAGCAGTAGACATGCACTACAATAAATATTAAAAGATGTACTTTAATGAGAAAGAAAATGATACTATATGGAAATCTATGTCTACACAAAGAAGTGAAGAGCAACAGAAATAAGAATTTTTGTAATACTTTTAAAGTATCTTTAAAATATAATTGATTGTTGAAAACGAAAATAACAATTTATTGTAGGTGTATAATATATGAAGATCTTAAATGTATGACACCAATAGCCTGGGAGAGGAGAAATGGAAACATACAGTAGTGAGATTCATATACTATATGTGAAGTGGAATAATATCACTTGAAGATAGATGGTGATAAGTTAAAGATGTATACCATAAACCATAAAGAAACCACTTAAATAACACATCGAGACACAGATAATAAGACAATAAACAAGATAACATTAAATCATAAAAATACTCAACTAATTCAAAGAAGGAAGTAAAAAGGAAACCAAAAACAGATTGAAATAATAGATAACCAATAGCACAATAGTGTATTTGATCCCAACATTAATAGTCATATCAAATATAAATGGTCTGAACACACCAATTAAAAAAAAAAAAAAGATTGTTAGATTGGATACAAAACAAAACCACACTATATAAAGACATACTTGGTTAAAAGTAAATATGTAAAAGGATAAACCATGCTAACACTAATCACAAGGAAAACTTTATTAATTAATTTTATTAATAATATTAATATTAAACAAAATAGAATTCAGAACCAACATTTCCAGGGATAAAGAAGTTATTTCATAATGTTAAAGGAGTCAATTAATTAAAAGGACATAGCAATCATAAATGCTTATGTACCTAAAAAAAGAACTTCAACAATACAAAAAGTAGAATGGCAAAGAGAAAAAAAGTCCACAATTATAGTTGAGATTTATTGAGAGAAGTATATAGAAAATACAGAGAAAGTAAAACATTTAAATGACTCTATCAGCTTGACCTAATTGAACTTATAGAATACTCCACCCAAAAACAAAAGCATACATATTCTTTATAAGTGCACATGATTTTTACCAAGATCATCCATATTGTCAGCCATAAAACAAGCCTTACTGAATCTAAAAGAATTTAGATCATACAAAATATGTTCTCTGATCACAATAGAATTTAATTAGAAATAAAAATCTTTGAAAAAACTCCAGATATTTAGAAACTAAATATACTGATAAATATGCGATGGGTCAAAGAAGAAATCAAAAGGCAAATGAATTATTTTGAATAAGAAAATTAAAATGCAGCGCTGAAAAATATAAGATGCTGCTAAAGCAGTACATAGAGGGAAATTTATAGCATTAAACATGTACATTTGCAAAGAAGAAAGGTCTTCTCGCAATGACCTCAGCTTTCCCTTAAGAAACTAGTGGGAGAAAAAAGAACGAATCAAACCTTAAGTAAACAGAAAGGACATGATACAAATCAAAATGGAAAGCAATGAAGAGGGAAAAAAAAAAAGAGGGAGAAACTAAAGTTGGATCTTTGAGAAGATCAATAAAATTGATGAACATCTAGCAATACTAATCAGGAAATAGATTTAAAAAAAAAAACAAATTACCAACATCAGGAATGAAAGAGATGATACCACTAAGTAGATATTAAATGATAAAAAAAAAATATTTAAGGGGGCCAGCCCGGTGGCTCAGGCGGTTGGAGCTCCATGCTCCTAACTCCGAAGGTTGCCGGTTCGATTCCCACATGGGCCAGTGGGCTGTCAACCACAAGGTTGCCAGTTTGACTCCCGCAAGGGATGGTGGGCTGCGCCCCCTCCAACTAGCAACAGCACCTGGAGCTGAGCTGCGCCCTCCACAACTAAGACTGAAAGGACAACAACTTGAAGCTGAATGGCACCCTCTACAACTAAGATTGAAAGGACAACAACTTGACTTGGGGAAAAAAAAAAGTCCTGGAAGTACACACTGTTCCCCCATAAAGTCCTGTTCCCCTTCCCCAATAAAATCTTAAAAAAAAAAAAAAAAAGACTATTTGAACAATTTTATCCAATAAATTTGGCAGCTTAAATGAACTGGACATGTTCCTTAAAAAACACGAACAATGAAAGCTCACTCAATAGGAAATGGATAACCCAACTATTCCTTTTTCTATTAAAGAAATTAAATTCATATTTAACAACCTTTCCAAAAAGAAAACTCCAGACTCAGAGAGTATCATAAGTTAATTCTACCACACATTTAAAAAAATAATATCAATTCTACACTAAATCTCTCAGAAAATTGAAGAGGAGGAAATGCTTCCCAGCTCCTGTTATGAGGCCAACATTGCTACAGTATCAAAACCAGAAAATGGTAACACAAAAATTATCTTTTGTGGACAAAAATTTTACACAAAATTTAGCAAATTGAAATCAAAACTATAGAAGAAGGATGAGATATGATGACCCAGTGGAGTTTATCCCAAGAATGCAAGGTTCGTGTGACATTTGAAAATCAATCAGTATAATTCAGTATAGAAGCAGACATAAATAAATACATACATAATATCATTTCAATAAATGTGGAAAGATCATTTGACATAATCCAATATCCATTATTGATAAAAATTCTTAGTTAAATCAGAATAGAAATAAACTTTCTCAACATAAGGAGAGCATCTGTAAAAAACCTACAGCTAATTAACATACTTAATCAGGAACACAGCAAAAATGTCTTCTCTTTCTTACTTTTGTTCACAGCACTAGAGGTTTTAGCCAAAGATTTACAACAAGAAAAAGAAATTAAAGTCACCCAGATTAAAAATTAGAAATACAATTGTCTTTATTAGCAGATCTTCTATGTAGAAAATACAATTGAATCTACACAAAAGCTACTAGAACTAAAAAAGTAAGCCTATCTAAGGATACAAAATCAATATACAACATTCAATTGTATGTCTAGATCCTTGAAACAATCAGAAACAGAAATAATTTTGCAAAGAAAGATAATTGACAATGTCATAAAGATAAATTTGACAAAAGATGCACAAGGCATACACTGAAAACTATTTTAAAAAATTGCTGAGAAAAAATTAGAATCCTAAAAAAACAAAGAAATACATCGTGTTTTGGGATCAAAAGAACTTACAAAACTCAATGATAAGAAAACAACCAATTTAAAAATCCTCAAAAGATTGGCACACACGTGACCAAAGAAGAAAACCAGTTTTCATTAGGGAAATGCAAATTAAAACCACAATAAGATATCACTTCATACCCTGTAGGATGGCTAAAATTAAAAAGACTCTTGAATCTAGTTGTTAGCAAGGGTATGGAACAACAGGACCTCTCATACCCTGCTAACTGGAATGTAAAATTCCAAAGCTTTGGAAAACAATTTGACAGTTTTATAAATTGTTTACATACATATACCATTGACCTAGCTATTCCACTCCTGAGTATTTAGCCAAAATGAATGATAGCATATGCTCATACAAAGTTTTGCATATGGGTGATTATAGCCGCTATATTTGTAATAGCTAAAAATTAGAAACAACCCAAACATCTACCAAGGCGTAAATGGATAAATTGTGGTATATTCATATACTACTACTACTCAGCAATAAAAGAAATGAACTGTTGATATATGCAAAAGCACGAGTGAATCTTGAAATAATTATGCTGAGTGAAATAAGCCAGACAAAAAAGGAGTATTTACTGTATGATTGTATTTATATAAAATTATAGAAAATATAATCTATAGTGCCAGAAAACAAATCAAATGAGAAATGTGCGATTGATTATATATCAATTATATTTCAATAAAGCAGTTTTTAAAAAAAGGCTTCTGACTGATCTCTATGACCCCAATGTCCTGAATCACCAAAGTGTCAAACGTGAGAGTGACTAAGCCATCTTGAATATTCAACCCAGGCGAGACTTCTCATGAGTCCAGCCTCAGTCACATCTGATTACAACTGTATGCAAGACTCAAGGTGCAAAAAAACAAGCGGAGCCCAGTCAACCCACAGAACTACGAGCCACAAAATATTTTTTAATTCACTAATTTTGGGGGCTGATTTGTCACACTGCAATAAGTAGATAGATAACCAAAACAGTGGGTTTCAAGTTTTGTTATTTTCTCTCAGCAAAACCTCTTTCATATACAGAAACTATGGTTAAGCTGAATATAATAAACAGGTAAAAGCAATACTGCTTTGGTTAAAGTGGGAGTGGGAGAGCCTAGATTCCTACCTGCCCAGTCCCCTGAGTGGTTCCTGAGGCAAAAGTGGTTCTGTGGGCAACTTTGAAATATATGCTCCCACCCTAGAATTTCTCCTTTCACAGATGGAGAACTGAGGACAAAAATACTGACACACACAAGTTATTGACATGTGACTGAACACTTGATCTCTTTATTCACAATTAATTCCACTTTGCTCCTGAGAATAGAAAAATGTGAGAAACATATGCAAAATACCAATTGTTAAATCAGAAAAAAAGTGTAAAGAAAGTCAGAAAAGCATAATGTACATATCTTGACAAACCTAAATGCTAACCAAATTTTTACCCAAGATGAAAGCAAATATTGGGTATTTGATCTGACATTTCCACTAATGTTCATTAGTATTTGTTTTCCACAATCTATATTGGCCATTTTTTTATTTGTGATACATGAAGACAACCCAAGATGTGAACTTCAGATTTGCTAAACCTAAAATGAAAATGATTTATTAGTTTCAGTGAATAACCACACCACATCTGACGTGCCCTGACAAATTAGCTAGAGGCTGAGGGAATATCTAATTTCTCTAAAGAGACTTCTTTCTTTACCCCTTTTTTCTTTTTGTTCAAATGGTGCAAAGATGGTATAATAAATTCTATGATAATGGCCTTCCTTATAGTATATTGAAATCAAATGCTCCACTTTCAATCCTTGTTTCAAGTTTATTATGATTATCCTAATAAGTAGTGAAGAAAGTTCTATACAGGACATGCTTCCAAATTATATGATGGATGTATTTCAGTATAACATGAGTCCTAAAACCAAACACAACCAAATTATACTGCAGAAGTTGGCTATAAATGTCAGTGGATGGTTCCCTGAACTACAGCAGTAGAAATAATGTTTGTATAGTAAATATTCAAGCGTTGAGTTGAGAGGACCATTTCATTAACAAAGGTATGGCTCAGGATGGCAGCAGAGCCAAACCTGTGTATAATAAAGCTGCCATTCTCTATGTATCAGTTGTAGGTTCTGACGTCAAAATTTCACCTCAAGTTGACACTTACAGATGTACCCTACTTGGTCTTTTACTACTCCATTGCTGTGGCTGCCACTGAGTTCTGAAGTTGCATGCCAAGGAATATTTTATTGGCTTCTTTATTAGAGTAGGCTACGTGAAGGCAAAATCAACATTATCAACTTTTTAAACTAAAATTAAAAAATCAAAATCACTAGGTAAGTGATTTATTTTAAAACTTTTCAATCCAAAATTGCTTCTACCCAAACAAAGATTATTTTGAAAGTATGAATGAGGTGGAAAATCAATGGTATCAACGAGCTTATTTACCTGCCGGCATGTGTGAAGGTATGAAACCTAGTCCCATGTATTTACTGCTTTTGTAAATATGCAAAGGGAATTTTTTTTAATACAGGTGGAATAAATAAAATTTTAGTTTCAAAATAAAACTCATAAGCAAATAAATCATTTGATTTGCGTGATTCAGATTAGTTTTATTATAAACAAGGTTTATTACTCAGTCTTTGACTTGTGGTCAAAGTTTTCACAGCTCTTCTCCTTCAAGTCAGCAGAGAATATGTTTTGAAAAGAATCTTAATCAAAACTGAAAAAAAACAATGCAAATCTCTTAAAATCCAAAAGGAACCATAAAAAGAAAAATACTAAAATGTGGTTAATGCTATTAACTCTTTCATGCAAGGACTGCTTGAACATTTTATTAATATTTACAAATACATAGAGCAGCAAGAGAAACTTAGTCACCTGTCTTTCAGGTGGGTGAATGTCAAAACCTATTACTTCTCAATGGAGACGGGAGATGGAATACAGAATAAGCTAATAACATCTTTCAAACTGCATATTCGCTCTCCCTCTCAGAATAGGGACGGGGAAATAAGAATGTTAGGAAAAACTCCCTAGCTTAATCAGATAGACTCTTCATCTGGTAAATCTCCTTCCCAAGCATGCTTGTATAACCTTCTTTATGGTAAGCTCTACAAATAAGGATTCAATAATAATAATAATAATAATAATAATAATAATAATGACAACATCTTATATTAACTGTCACTTTGCTATTTACAAAGCTCTTTCATTTAATTACCTCATTTGAGCCTCACAACAGCTCTCTGAAGTGGTTATGGTGGATACCAGCATCCTATTTTGCGGCTGAGGAAAATGAGGGTTAAAGAAGTGAAGGGCTTTCCCCAGTTTCAGCTATATATGCTAGATCTGGGGGCTGAAATGTAAGGTTATCTGATGCTCAGTTCAGTTCTCTTTCCCCTGTACAATAGGGTCACGTGTCATAATGAGATGGTGCTCCCTAAATTTAAAAAAAAAAAAGTTTCTCTGACTTAAATACAAGTCAACTTCTTCATTTAGTTACCTCTCGTATCATTATAACTTCTGGGTTAATTGTTCTAAAAGCATATGAAAGAAAACGAAAGAAAGAATTTATTTGACCCCAACGCATAAAATTTGAGCAAAATAAAGATTTAGGAACCTTCTTCGGCATAGATTCACCAAAGGCAACCAAGCACGAACAGTGGTATAACCTGATACCATATTTCAAAAGTTAATGGCTAGAGAAAGAAAGAGAAAAATCCAAGAGAAACAAGACAGAGCCGGTCTAACTCAGCTAGTAACCCTAAAATCAGGCCCCCAAAGTCATACTAGCTTCAGAAAATAAATAGAAGAAAAAGTACTCAGCTTCAAACCCTTGCCCAGAGAAGAAATCACATTGGATTCAGTGGGACTTGAGTCAAGAAGTCTTCCACAGCATAACAGAGGCAAAGCTGGACAGAACTGACCAAGCAGGAACAGAATGAAAATAAATGTAATGGGAACTGAAAACATAATACTGGGGAAGAAGAAAGGGAGGGAGGGAGGAAGAGGAATAAAGGACAGAAAACACCCAGAAGGAAATCATTAACATTTGCTTCATGCCGTCGCATAAATTAATGAGAGTATGAATTCAATAAAGTATGAGCTTAAAGATAAGGTGATAAAACAACAGAATGAGAGCAAAAGGAAGATTTGACTAGTACTATGTCACAGAACTAACTGATAAACTAAGGATGGCAAGGATTAGACACCACTGAATATGAAATTTTAAAAGACAAAATACAAAGTCAATTCGAATAACACTAACAATACAGAGAAAATAAAATATTAAAATCCCAAATAATGGTAACTGGTGTTTCTATGCTAGGGAAAATACAAATGAAGCAGAAGCTGTGGTGAAAGATGTAATAGCAAGAAAAATCCTCTATATCAATACCTCAAGTCAAGGGAAAAACTGGATATGCAAATCAGTTCCAAGAAAATATTATACAGAAGTCTCAATATAGACACCAACTCGCTTAGCTACTGAAGATCAAGGACAAAGAAAGAATTCTTTAGATATCCAAGAAAGCATATTACTACTGTGATGGCTAATTTCATGTGTCAACTTGACCAGGCTGCGAGGTGCCCAGACATATGCCTACATATTATTGTGGGTGTATCTGTGAGAGTGTTTCTGGGGTGAGATTAACATTTGAATCAGTAGACTGGGTAAAGCAGATGGCCTTCTCCAATGTGGATAGCTTTCATTCAATCCATTGAAGACCTGAGCAGAACAAAAAGTCTGAGTAAGAGGAAACTCCTTGCCTGACTGCTTGAGCTTTAACATTCATCCTTTCCAGCATTTGGACTGGGACTGAAACATTGGCTCTTCTTGAGTCTTGAGCCTGGCAGCTTTCTGACTGAACAGCATACCATCAACTCTCCTACTTCTCAGGCCTTCAGACTCAGTTTGGAACTGCACATAGGCTCTCCTGAGTCTCCAGCTGGCCAACTTCAGATCTTAGGACTTCTCAGACTCCATAATCCCATGAGCCAATTCCTTATAATAAATCTCTATATAAATCTCCTATATATATAGGATATATAAGATATATATAAGATATACATATATACATATGGCTCTTAATGGTTCTGTTTCTGTGGAGAACTCTGAGAAATGCACCTACAAAAATGAAAAAAATCAAACTGGACTCATGTCTCCACAATAATACATAGTGGCAGAAGACTAGAGAAAAGGCCACAAAGTTCTAGTAAAAAAAAAAAAAAAAAATGTGACTCAGGAGCATTGATTCAGTCATGATATAAAGACAACAACAGGTATTTTCAAACATGAAACGACCAGGGAATATAGTGCCCATGTGTCCCTTTTGCAAAAATATCTGATAATGCAATCCAAACAAATAAGAGATGAATCAAAGTAAAGATCAAAGAAACTATAGTATTAAGACTGGTAGGGAACACTTCCATTTAAACAAAAAAGTTACAATAAAACAATGAAGTTATAATTACAGAATGTAAACATTATAAATCTGGAAATTTGAAAATAATAATAACCAATAACATTTGAGAGATAGGCAAAGGGGAGATGGAAGAATGACAACGTCAATGTTCTCATTTTATACCATATAATTGGGGGGAAATACTTTTAAATATTCTTCACAACCTCTTTATAACCTTAGAGAGAGATTTAGAAAATATCCCTAGTGGAGAAGAAACATGTACATGAAGTTCAACAATTCCTCCCGTTGTGTTTCATTTAATTTTTCAAAATTCAAAATTTGTTTTCTTATTGAGAAATAGCACTACACCACGATGCCATTTTTATAAGGTATATCTTCTTGAGTGTATGCATAGAAAGACGCATGTCCTTCCAGCCTTAACCGTGGTAGTTTCTGGGTGATTGACTGACTTTTCATTTTTACTTTCCTAAATAGTTTGAATGACTTTTAAACAGTAAAGCAATTTTTCTTTTAAAAAATACTAGAAACTAATAGGCAAAGATCTTAACAGTAATGGGAATCTACCCAGTTACTGTTTACTTGTTTTTTAAAATAAATTTTCAATTTCTAAAAATATCAAGTCACTCCCTAGCTATTGCCTTGCTATTAAAAATTTGACACAGTGCTTAAAAAGGAGGACTCAAAATATTTTCATGTATCTTTCCCTGTTCTCTCTCAAGAGAGCTAGAGATTGTTTAGAAGGAAGAAAATTAGACTTCTTACTTCCTTCCACTTAAAACATTCATGACCTGCATTTTACCTCCACAGTAAATAAGTAAAAATGACCCAGATATTGCCTTAGATAAGGCAGAATTCATGTAAGTATGGGCAGTGGCAGTAGGCAGTCCTAGGTTTGTATAGAGACTCCCTCACTTTCTAGCCATGTGACCTTGGCAAGTTATTTTTTCTGATTCTCTAGGGATCACTAGTGAACGTGATACATGATAGTAAGAATTGAAGAGACAACACGTGTAAATAAATTGTCACACATTAGGTCCTAGTAAATGATAGCTATTATTACTTTCAGAATACTTAATGATTTTATTTAATTGAAAGGAGGGATTGAAGGAAGAACCACCTTGGGGAACACTCTAGAAACCTCTCAAAGGGAAGCTTTTCCTGCTTCCATCGCATCTCTTAAGCTCTTTGTGTCTATAGCCAGAGAATGAGGGCCCTTGTCCGAGGCCCTGAGCATGGCCAGTTCCAACAAGGAAAAGTACTAGAAGGAGCCTCTTTCTTGCTCGACAATTTGTGGACCCACACACAGCTTGCCCCATCCTGGACTCACACAGAAAGCAGCCTTCTGCTCCTTCTTTCATTTTATGGTGTCAGCTTTGTAACAAGCATCTAGATTAATTTTTATGAGCCCTTAGAATATATCATTTACCAAGTTGTAAAATGCAATCAGGTTGCATGACTTCTCAGAAACTAGGTTCGTGAGATAGGGCTGAGGCTTTCCGGGTGAATGAATGACTGAAATGAAAACTCCTCCTATCCCTTCACTGATCCATGGCCCTCCAGGGTGTCACTGCTTGTATCACGGGGCCCGAGAAACGCTCTGTACAGGCCAGCTCTCAGTGTGTGCGCCTCTCTGCCATGCCTTCTCTTCTCAGGAGGGTATGTACAGGACACACAGCTGTTCAAAGAGAAGTAATTCCTTAATAAAATAGGCAGCGCACCTTGGGCTTGGCTTTTGTGAGAGGAGAATAAACACACACTTTGTGGAGATTAAAGATAAGAAAATAATGTGTTCAGGTCCAAGTCCAATCTTTATGCTCACAGAGCCCATCCTCTGAGTCACCAGTACCGAGTTTACCGGGTGTAAGGGCATTCTCTCAGGCTCGGGGACTAATCCTGAGATAGCCTAGAGAGCAAACTCACCGTCCCTCAGGAGCTGATAGGTTGTGTGTGTGTGTGTGTGTGTGTGTGTGTGTGTGTGTGTGTGTGTGTGTATCAGGTCCATAATTACTGGGATTATTTTTCCACTTTTCATTTGGATATTTGTCTTCTATTATTATGAGATGATATATGAACAAGGTACAAAAGCACTTGGTATCACTTTATTAGGCATGCAGAAAAACTCTGAATTCGGCTCAGTGTCAGAATTTGATGTGAGAGCCTCAGGCCTAAGTACTAAAGGCTGGGAAATACTTGCACAATATTTGCTGACAGTTCTTCCTCCGTACACATCTCCCAGAATGGTGGATGCTTTAGAGGCACAGTCTCCATTGTATCTCTCTTTAAGCTGCACAATGCATGGCACTTACGGAGGCTCGCTAAATGTCCAGTGAATAAAAGAATAAAGGAATTAATACGGAGGTAATTACAACAAATGTTCAAATGGATTCTTTGCTCCCAATCTTTTCTTTCCAAGTCATTCTGAATTGCATCGCAGCATCCTTCCCTCCAAATATTTCACTCCCTCATTCAAAAATCCTCATTGTCTTCCAGTTGCTTATAGAGAAAAGGCATGCCTCATTAGCCTGGCAATCAAGGCCATGCAAACCTTTTCCTACATAATATTTCTATAATTCCCTTCACATTTCCTGGGCACCTACCAAACTGGGCACCTGGGCCCACACTCTGTTCACATCCCTGCACACCACTACATGCTCCCAGGACAAGTCGTTCTATGAATCAGAGCCCCTTTTCACTCTCATCCCTACATGTCCAAATGCTACCTTGCTGAGTATTAACACCTAGCAGAAAGAGGCCCTCAGTAAATAATAAATAGTCACTGATATGTGGGAAATCAGTTTCTTCTCTCTTGTTACTCTCTTCAAGTAAAGAGCTATGTACAGCAACAGCCTCCAGGTTTAGGAAGAGCTCTGACTCGGCAATCTCTGTATAAAGTTTGGTTGTAGAAACAGCTTCTGTCTTAGTCAGAGTTCTCCACAGAAACAAAACCAACAAGGGGTGTGTGTGTGTGTGTGTGTGTGTGTGTGTGTGTGTGTGTGTGTGGAGAGAGAGAGAGACAGAGGGAGAGAGAGAGTGAGAGAGAGAGAGAGAGAGAGAGAGAGAGAGAGATTGATTTTAAGGAATTGGCTCATGTAATTGTGGAGGCTTGGTAAATCCAAATTCTGTAGGGCAAGCTGAAGACCCAGCAAAGAGTCCAAGGGCAGTCTGCTGACGGAATTTATTCCAGCTCAGTCTTTGTTCTACTCAAGCCTTCAACTGACTGAACGAGGTCCACCCACATTATTGAGGATAATCTGCTTTACTCAAAGTCCATCATTTTAAATGTTAATCTTATCAAAAAATAAAAAATAAAAAAAACTCTTCACAGAAACATCCAGAATATGTTTTACCAACATATGGGCATCGTGGTCTAACCAAGTTGACACATAAAATTAACCATTACAGCTTCTAAACACTCAATACCACCGCCTCCCTCTACCACCATACCAACCACAAAAGGGAGTTTCTCTTGGTCCTTGGAATTTTGTCATTTTTATTCTAGAGCTATCACCAAAACTAGCCCCATGGATATTAGGCTCCTCCCTCAAAATATGGGCACAGAAAGGCAGGGGGTTAGGGAGTAAGTGGGGTGGAAGTTCCCCTTAGCACAGGTAAAATACGCCTTTGCTTTCAAGAATAATACTGAGAGAAGTAAAAGGAAACGATTACAAGAAATGCAAACGGCACAAGTTGCTATGTTCCTAACAGATTTCTGGTTCTACAATTGCATATTCCTTTGTAGTTGTGTAGGCCTGGCTACACCTGACACCTGCCTGGAAACCAAACAGTTCTTACCCAAACAATTCCTCTTTTTAATTTCTAGAACTGTTTCTTTTCTTTCCCACACATTTTTTTCACTCCTCCTCCTCCCTCCTAGAAAAGGGGTGGAGACATTTGCAGACAGACCTTCCTGGGAAGGTTAGAGAGTTGAAGTTTAAGGTCCAACCAAACCCCTCATCCTTATCTCACTGTCAACTCTCATATAAAGAAATAGTCCAGACACAAAGATGCCCTCTCTTCCTCCAGGTCATGAGTTATTTTCTCATAGTACTTTTCTAACCATTTTTACCCTTAAAACAGGAACTCAAGAAGAAACCTGTGCTGTGTTTACCCCAGGCCTGAATAGAACATGGCTTACATCTCTTTTGGTGTGAGATGGGGAAGATTTGGTCTCCTTGAAAGAAATGACCCACAGAGTTTCCATTAATATACAATCATTCTCCTTATGCAGTTGAGCATAGATTCAGCTATTGTGTGCTTGGGGGTGCTTCTGAGAGACCACCAGTGCATGATACGGAGTCCACACCTACACAATTGTCTGCTTAGCACAACTTTTCTAAGAATGGATTTCTTCCCCACTCCTACTCTCACAGCTGTACTTCAGGTACATGTGTGCCGCAGGAGCCTCCATATGCATACATTAAGGCCCAGCTCCCTGGCTGTTGTTAATTCATCCACAGGTTATCATGGGACTTAAGCTGAGCCACAGTCTTTTCTGTGGCTTCTGGCCTTGGAATGAAGTATGAATTGAAGTACATTGGTCTCCGGTGGCTCCACACTTACATGTAAAACTCAGGTACTTCTGGTAAGCATGTCTTCCCCCACGTGGAGAAAGCCAGTCAGAAATGAGAGAGAATGAAGCCAACATCCAGAGAGGTGCATGAGACTGAGATAAATGCTGAGAGCTTTCTCATTCCTGGCCTGCAGTATGCATGTAGCCCTGCTCCATCTCGGTGCTACCCAGGTCTGGTTATGCAACACTTCCTACAAGTCTGTGAAAAAACAAAAACCCACCAGTATCATTCCAGTAAATGGCCTTTCTTGATAAGGTAGTTTATGTTGTATTTCCAACATGTGCACCCAAAAGTTCCTAAAAATTATGTAACGCATCACTTTTCTATGCCACATTGTGTACTGACGGCAGTATCAGCTGAGTGCTGGGACAGTTAAGTGAGATGATTAACGTAGAAGTGCTTTGTCATCTGCAAAGCACGATGCATGAATGTCCTTATATTCAATAAACTGGAAATAAAATGTATTGCTTAAAGAACAAAAGTTTTGCCATGCTTCAGAATTTTCTTATTTTTGCATACTTTCTGTAACATGTTATCAATTTTTTTTATCTTGAGGGTTACCTAATAGGAAGTCACCTTTACTTTGAATACAAAGGCCATGTATGCCATATAAGCATAATTATGGCATTTGTAAAATGGCCTATTGTACATCTCAATCTGTAACACCTGGATGCTTAGGGATCTGTGAAGTTAGCAAGACATCCTAGGGCTATTTTAAATATTTTCAAACTTCTAGAGACAATTGTACATGCCCCATGTATCGATTCACACAAGTTAGTTATAACATCTTATTTCTTTGCTTTGGGCTAGAATTATATCAGTTCGGTCTGGCAACTGACTAGCTCATATTGCTGAAAAGTTCTGATTGGCTGTTGATGCTGCCACAGGCATTCCTCTGATGAAACTGGGGGTCAGACTGTTATCAGGTTGTAATACCCAAACTGAGTACCCACAGCAGAATGCACCTAGGGGCAAGTACAGACTACAGCCAAAGTCAAGGAATCTGCAGCAGCAAATACTACTTATACATTCCTATGCTTGCATAACTTCATTTGATACAACTGTGAGTGAGATAAATTTGATTTTATTTGCTAGGAAATATGTTCAAGACATGAGATAAAATGGGGGTGGGGAAAGAGGAGTCCTGGGTAAAAAAAAGATGGTAATTTTTGATCTATAATGTAATCTTGTATCATGTTTCCCTAGATATGTTCCCCAGAATACTAATTCTGAGGTATTATTGAGACAGGTTAGTTAGTGTGTTGCTAGGTAAACAGGGGGGGTCCCTGGTGGAATAAACAAAAAGCAGCCATATCCTGAAACTCCAGTTTCTGGAATGTCTCCTTCACTCCAGGACAGAGACAAGAGAATACACCTTAAGGTTAATACATTATCTCAAATCCCTTCTGGCTGGACAAAGGAGCAGATCTGATAAATAGAAATGGGTTAGTTCCTTATCCCTTCAGGATGGACAAACAGGACAAACCTGATAGATGAATTCCATTAGAAGCCTCCAGCCCCCTTCCCCAAGCAGGCAAGGGAAGGTATAAAAGCAAGAGCTTTTGCCTCAGTCACCGGGCTTCCCAGTTTTGGACCCCCTCCCGCAAGGGAGCTGCAACCTCTTCTCCAGCCTCTAATAAACTATCTTCCTTTACAACTACTTGCCTCTCCCTGGTCTGTGTGTCCATTCTTGGGCTTCACGAGACACGATCCCGGCACACACCCAGAAACTCGACAGATCCTACATCATTTATATCATTATAATATAGTTATAAATAGAGGAGTTACACTTTTTAAATGATCCACTGTATTTGGGCAACACTGGGTCAAACAAACTTGTGTATCTTGCTGCATGATTTCTCAGAGCCTTTAACATCTTTGTGCTTTTGTGACTCTCTGAGAAGGCGCCTCCCAAACTTAGCTGACCATGGAACTCGTTTTCTAAGGCCTTTTATGAGACTAGTATTCTATTAAATATACTTTGGGGAAAAGGTTGTCTAATAAACTCCCATTAAATCATTCTTATTCTTTTCTTACCTGGTTATACAGAGATTTATAAACAGAGTTGGCCCTGTCAGTTGGCAGAATATATGAAATTAGAGTTGCTTCACACACCCACCAAAAGATCTCTTCCACCTCCCATCAAACTGCCTTCATTTCTATCATCAAAGTGCCATTTCTTTGGTTCTTGAATAATTTTTTGCTATTCCCAATACAGGTGATCCTGAGAAGAGAAGCAAATTAGGCCAAATTTCCTCAAGCACTTCCAGAAAAACTCCTCTACTAGCAGAGCAGGGTGAACTAAGAACCCTCAGGATGTAAGTGAACTAAGGCTGAAACAGCTGAAAGCTCGACATTTCTATCAAATCTCTTGTTGGATTTAACAATCGTACAAGTTTTACATGCTACAACATCATATGTCCAAGTTGGCTTTAATATAAAACTGCTTCAAATTGCTTGGCAGCAAACAGATTTGAAGCTGTAAGAAGATGAACCACATCAACATGCATCTTGCTATTCTCACTTGCTTCTTCCCTCTTCCGTTCGTCCCCCTGGTCCAAATGTAAGGTTTATTATTGTCTGTGCATTGGGGGTGGGGGGATGGGACGGACCAGGATAAAAGTTGCATCATCGCTTCATAGAGAAAGAAATGATTTCAGTTCCTTAAATTTCATGCCACAAGATCTAAATGGATGTGAACACAATGGGGAAGGCGGCGGGGTGGGGGTGGGGGGAACGAGTCCTGCTGCCAATTTTTTTCCACTCTGTTCTAACTGGTATTGATGCCAATGTCAGAAGTGGCTTTCGACAACATTGAGTTTTAGTGATTTTTAAGCTTTTCAGAATGAGACACTCTTTTTCCCATCAACTTATCAGGAACAAGGAAAAATACTATTATATTAGATGTAACCATTATGCTCGTTATTCAGCACCCATGAAAGGTAACAGAAAATAACTTTTTCCTTTCTCTCCACTGCCCCTGCAGGCCCATTGTTTGGGGCTGGTGTTCCCTTTCCTTTGGAGGCAATTTGGTGCCAACCTTTTCTGGTCTTTCTCAGATTTAATCAAGGGGGAGAAAGTCCTTTGCTCACTGTATTCCTGCAAGTAATTACAATTCAATGATTAGTCTGACGAGTTCAGTGTAACCAAACCTCGGAACTCCTTTCAAAGTTCATGCTTCCGCCCTCCCTAGTGGGAGAGATTCACGCTGGGCCCCAGCAGTGGGGAAGGGGCTTTGGGTTGCCTGATCTTTAGCTTTTCATTTTCTTCTTCTACCTGTTTCGCCCCAGCTAATTAATGGAGTCTCTGACATCTTCAGAATTAAAGGGTCAGGAGGGAGAGGGAAAGCAGAGGCAAGAGAAATCTTATTCAGCAGGGGCTGTCCTGGGTGGTGCTGGTGTACGCTAGGCCTCGTAAGTGTTTAAAGTTGACTTTTCTCTCAAGGGGTGTTGTCATAGGTTCTTGGGAGACTTTCACTTCTGTGGACTTTCATTTGCTATTCCTGTGACAAATGTAAGTGGAAGTCTACAGATTGGCTTCTAATGAGTCTTCCATTAGTCCCTACCCCCAGCCTTTTTCTACAGAGGTCTCTTTGTAAGAGGTAGCTGTCTTAGGTAGGATGTAAGGCAACCCCAAGCCAGCTCTTTCTCTTTCTTAGTCTGCACCTGGTCCACAAGAAGCATGCTCCTTTGGCCTTTCACAGCGAGTGCAGTTACTTCCTAAACCACAGTCCTCCACTCCACATGGAGGGCTTCAGCGAGCCACTTGCTCTAGACTTGTCAAGGTGGAACCGGATACAGATGCACAGAGTCTCCTCAGGCAACAGGGAGCACAAATCAAGTACTCCCAGTGTCCTCCCTAAAGCCCTATTCACTGACCATGGGGGAGGGGAAAGTACCCTTCCCCTCCACCCCCCTGCCCTATCCTTGGGTAAAGGATACTAACAGCATACTCAGAACTCTCTCTAAAGAAGTCTTCCAATTTCTATCCATCCTTGGCCTTTTCAACTTTAATCCTTTAGTATTCCATAGTGGGTGAAGGGTAAAGGTTGCAAAACTAGTTTTCAACATCTCTTTTTTGGTTCTGTATAGTGATGTGGTTTCTCCTACCATTTACAACATTTGAACTAAGAGGCTGTTTAGATGAAGTCAGACGTTTGAAAACAGGAGTTAAGAATGGTCAAAGGTTACCCTCCGCCTCCTTGAAGTCAACCAGGCATTTGCAGAATCTTTGAAATGCCTGCACGCAGCCAGCACCCCCTCCACCTCTCACCCCCTTCCCCCACTTCCCTCACCCCTTCCACTGACAAACACTATCTGGTCAAACTCTTCCTATGAGAAATGAGGAACCTGAGGCCTGCATGAGTTAAGAGATTTACCCAGAATCACACAACTACAGGCAGCAAAATAACAACCAAATCACCGTCCCTCAATGCCTACTCCTGTAAGTTATCACCACAACATGTTGGCCGGCTCCTTTGACTCTGGGAGAAGTATAGGAAACGTGCATAGGTTGGGCAGCCTCTGTGGCTCTACAGTCAGAAGGCTGGCCTCAAATCCTGACTCTGCATGTACCTCCTGAGGGATCCTGGGCAAATCTCTTGTCCTCTGTAAGCCTCGGGTTTCTATCTGTAAAATGGCATTGATAACGGTATGAGGAACATTATGGGTAATTTATAGGTCAGTACTTTCCCAACTGCCATGCCTTGGTCAAATGTTAGTTGCCATTATTATTGTGAGATTAGGGTTGAGGGGTGAACCCACTTTGTTCAGCATAACCTTAGAATTATTACAAAATTTATCATAAGATCACTAATTTGTGTTGGTGTTTGGTGACCATAAATGCATGAACTAAATAAGTTCCAAAAGTTCTTCACACAACCTTTATGCAACTGTAAGTTTATCTATTACCTAGCCTATCAAATATATGTATTATATATATATATAATATATATGTGCATACATATATATATTTAAAGAGAGTTGTACACATGTTATAATAATGTTACAGTGTTAAAGAACAGCAAAGGATGTATACACTTCATCTATATCCAAGAGTTGTAAACATACTAGATAAATGGAGATTTCAAAGCACCATGGAACAAAGCCACAGGTATCACCATAGGCCTGGGAAAAACTGTGTCCAGAGCAACAGGACTGTCACCTCCCAAAAGTGTGGAAGAGGAAATGGCCTTTCTCTGAGGAATCATTCGATAACAGAGCACGAGGCAACCACTTCAATACCTCACGATGCCTGATGGGATTTCTCACACGCAGAGGAAAGGTACATACCAGCTGCCTCCCCCACACAGGAGTCTCTGGACCTAATCAAAGTCAAAGGCACAGAAAATGTCAGGGCAGGACAGGGAGTGACTTACAGAGCCTCAGAGGGAAGGCTGCTGGCCTCAGAGGGTTCCCCAGCAGGAAACCCTGCCCTTTATCCTTGCTTGATCTCTTTGGATTGCAAAATATATGCAATGCTCTTGTCTGACCTAAGAGCCTTTCAGAAGTAGGGAAAGAGTGTGGGGAGAGAAGCACTCAATAGGGGAAAATACTTTAATCTTCATTGTTACCACTTCAGAGAGAAGTGAGGGATATCAAAAGAAGCTTCCGGTAGACTGGAAAATTCTGGTAGTTACCATCCAACTCAGCCTACCTTTAGGGGATTATATGGCCAAGCTTGCATTTGTTTTTATTTACATTTATTAAAAGTAACAAAAGCAAGTTTGGAATTAATCCTGTGTAAGTAAAAGCAGTGACATAAATGGTCAGGACGTGGGAGACTAATGCCTGGTGCGGCGTGTCGAAATGTAATACAGGTAAACCAAGGGTGTGGTGGTCCTGGCAGCGCTCCAGCAGGCAGACCGGGTCCACTTATTTGTGCTACTTAAAGCTACATCATTGTGTGTATCGTATTAACATAATCAGACTAAATCACTGTGTTCTCTGCTACAATTTAAAAGAGCTTCAATGGAGGCACACTTACTTTATCTTATTTTTTATTTACAAAGTCATTTTGCCTTCAGTACTAGGTTAGAGTGGTTTTGATCACTCTACTAGTCCACAAGTCAAGTAGTCTACACATCCAGTCATTCTCTTCTGAAAGGTCAAAGTGGTCTCAGTGCTGAAGAGATCCTGTATAATTTATTCAGGACATTTGGGAGACTCGAGCATCCAAGCAAGGTATGACTACCATGGTTCAGTGAGGAATAGGGAGAGCAATGAACATCCTGAAAAGTGGCCCGATTGAAAACTTACGTTCAGTCAGCATTCACTTGCCAAGTTAGGGGCCAACTCTGGATGCCCTCTGGATTATCAGATTTACCGAGCCACTCTCTCCTGTCTGCTATGAGCCCCACCACTGGAGAAAATAAGGTCTCAATGATCTATGTTCCCACAGGGAGGGAGGAGCCTCATTCTTGGAACACAGCACTGGCTCAATAGACATTAAACTGTATGATCATCAATCCCCAAATGTATTTTTCACCTAACCATTCCCCCTTCATTTACTGATCTCCCACAGGGATAGGTGCTATATAGGCAGGACCTAGTGAATGAATGTGTGAATGAATGAATGAGTGAATGAATGAATGCATGCATTGTTAATACATGCATATTGTCTGATTATAAATAAACGCATTTGTATAGTTTGTGAATGGGATCTTGTTTTTCCGAATGTTGTTTGCTTGAATATGGTGTCATTATTCATATTATGATAAATATACCTTTATATTTGTAAAACTTTGTGCTATTTATAAAATGCTTTCACATGCGTTATCTTATTTAATCCTCACAGCACTGCTGCAAAGTAGATATTATTATCCCCCACTTTAGATAAGGTAAGTGATTCATCTAACGTCCACTAATAAGCACAGCTCTGAACCTGAATCCAAGTTTTGCCACATATACTTAGCAGTCTTTTCCCTGGTTTGAAGAGTGACTAGGAAGGCAAAGGTCATGTTCATTTGTAAACAGACACTTATTTCTGAAGACGTACTAGTGTGCAGTGTCCAAAGAGGGGAAGTAGCATCTCTCAACTGACAAACTCTAGCACCAGGCACCTAGCTTGCTGCTGGCTACAGCTGCTTTTGAATGCACAGCTGGTCTTATGTCAGGTCACTCAACAGGACTTATATTTGATTATAGCTACTTTACAGTAAAATAACTACCAAAAAGGGGAACATTCAGAAAATCAACCAGTTATTATTTTGTCTATACAATGACAAACAACCTTTGGGGTAGATTTTTGTCTTTGAGTTGAGTTGCTAGATTCATGGAGAGACCACAGTTATTTCCTCTCCAGTTAAATGTCAGCCCATAACAAGGAAGCCAGCAGATGTGAACAGCAGGAGTCAATAAAAAAAAAAAAAAAAAAAAAAAAAAACTAGGCCTCAGAATGCTGCCTGCTTCCTTAGGCCCCTGGCGCTCTTTTCTGTGCTAATGACCTGTGTTGTTGGCATTGCTGCTACAGACACACTTAATGTCCTAGAGCTTTAAGGACCTGGGAAATCATTTAGTGCAATCGTTTTCAAACTTTGAAAAAATGGTACAGAACACTTATTTAAATGAAATCTAATGTAGAAGCCCAATGAGCAAAGCAATTCTAAGCAGATTTGCTTGGGTTAAAGAGGAGACTGTGATAGGCCTGAGTGGGATGAGCCTTCCCAACCGGACTCTGAAAGTAGGGTCACCCAGTGTTTCACATGTGAGGAAATGGGGCCCAGAGGGCAAAATGACCAAGGTGAAGACTTAGGGAGCCCATCAACATGGTTCTGCTTCTCTTTGAATTTTTCTGTTCCTCATCTGGGTTTAACTTCTGTGTCTGCCTAGATTCCAGTGTCCTCCTATAGCCCACCCTAAGTCCTTCACTTATACCAGTTCACTGGCCACAGAGCCACCCCAGCTTCGAATGTTGCTACCACTGCTTTGAGAACATCATGTTTCCCAATGCATCTGGTCAAAGAGTTAACAGGAGTCCTTGTTAAAGATGCAGATTCTTAGATCCCCTTCTTTGGCAGATTCTGCTTCAGTTGGCTTGGGATGGAACCCACATTATTCTTTTTATCAGTGAAGTTTGGGAAACACTTGTTGAATGAAAACGGCCAAGCATGTGCTCTTACATGGAAGGTAAAGAGTATACCCAAGTGGGCTATTCATTACCTGTAGCCAGAGAAGATCTAAGTATTGTCAGGAAAGTTTTCTCTCTTCTCCATAACAAAAAATGTCAGTTGTCTGGCATAAAGGACAATTTCAACCAAAAAGTATGTTTCCATTCACTTTTGTGACCCCAAGGTTTTAAAGGTGTGTCACTCTGTAAGGGCATATTTGACTTGCTCCAGGAGGAAGGCCGACTTCACGACATGCTGGCTGATCACTTCCTCCTGTCTACTTCTGCTTGGGCACTCCCCATGCCACCTGCTTTGTGCCCACAGGGTCTATTCCAGGTCCCTGTCTCCTTCCCACATGATAGATGAGCTTCATCCAACATGCCATTCCTCCCAGTGCAGGTTGGACTCCAGGATCAGCCATGTCCACAGTGCACTCACCTAACCCCTCTAGACTTGCCATCATGTCTTCATTAACTACGAAGGGTGCCAAAAACATGTATACATATTTTAAGAAAGGAAAAAAACTACATTAAAATTATGCTGATAGTAACTACTTTGAGCACCTCTTGTAATTGCAGAAGTCAAACATGACTTGTATTCATCTTTTGTTACCAGTGTATATTAAGTATTACAATTCTAATACAGGTTTTTCCTTTCTTAAAATGTGTATACATTTCTTTGGCACCCTTGGTACTTGTGGAACCCACGTGCCTGCTCCCTGGACGTATCCCAACCCTCTAGTCCACTAGTACCACCCAGTCTTTTAGCACTGAACTTGACACCAAACCCCTCTGCTTTGCTGATTGCTTTTCTGCTAATCCTAGTACTAGAGAACCACTTCTTTCCTTTGGAACAATGCTACCGCTGGTGATGGTGACCTCAAGGATGGGATCACAGAGAACACAGGCCATCTCAGCATCACATCATCCCTTAATCCCCAAGGGTACTATGTGAACAGACTGTACTGAAGATTAGGGGATAATTAGAGGGCATATATCTACAACTGGATGATGAATATAATTATTTCCAGAGTCCAAAGAAAGGGGATTTTAAACCCATAACAAAGGTTTGTTCTGGACAAACTCTGGTTACTAGCCTTGCTTCTGTGTCTTGAGGTCTTCAAAGAGAGCCCCCTCCATAATCCTTTTACATAAACATGCAGGGAATGATGGATCCCTTTAACCCTAACTGCAGCCCCTGCCTTCTTACCCACAACAATCAGGCTGAGTGGATTGCTCTTGTAGCATACTGGTGGTACCACATGCATGGGATTAAAACCAGTCCTGTGCTTTTTCGATTGGGTTATGATTTTATCCTTTCCCAAATGCTGTGAGGTGGGTGGAGCAGATAAAATATACTGCTAGTTATCTTTCAAAATCCACCCTCCCCTTCCATAGTAACAACTTCAGTTGGGTTCATGGCTACTTAGCTAAAGAATACTACCTTATCTAGCCATTCCTACAACTGAAGGAAGCCATGTGACCGCTGGTTCCTCCAGCCAATGGCGTGTGGTATGTGCCATTTTTCTGTTTTGCCCTTAGAAAGATTGAGGCTAAACTCCTGAATCTGTACTTCCTTCCTGCTGGTTATGGAACAGCTAGAACAAAAACAGAAACCTTAAACCCAGAGATGGACTACCTATCTCTGGACTTCTTCAGAGAAAGAAATAAGCATCTACTTTGTTTAACCCAATGTAATGTGGGTACTGTTTGTTATAGAAGCTGAGGTGGACACCTGTCAAATATAGTGGCCATCGTCATGAGTGCCAACCAAGTTCCTGGAAGGAACCATAACCAGCAAGAGGCAGAGCTTAGCCTTGGACCCAGTGCTTTCCCCATAGAGCCTTCCTCAACCATCCTAATGATGTCTTTGTCAGAACTTTTTAACAGAGTGGAGATATCATATTATGAAATGAGACATTTTATTCCATGTCCTCTGTAGTCTCCTTGTTTAGAGCAGTTACCAATTTTGCTTCTGTTAAGATAACACTGTCCAATGGTCATCAACGCCTCCTGCAACAGCAGCTTCCACCTCACCTGGAGCTTAGGAGTATAACACACTTTCTGGATGTAATGATTTCTTTCTCTTTAGTAGGTTCAGCGGGGAATGTATAGTTTTGAAATTTAAAGGCAGAAAACTTACAACCAATAAGAATAAAAGAGGCTTTACAAATAAGAACAGGAAATGGAGAATCGAAATAATGAGAGCTAATTCCTATTGACGCAATCCTTCTCCAAGAGCCCTGGTAAGACCCACACATGAATAAGAGTTAAATGACCGTATCATTGCCAACAAAAACACTGGAAGGAAAAATTTAATCTTCACCTCTCTTCCCCAGCCTCACCAGGAAGACTAAATCTCCATTTGACAACCCTACACTAACTCCACTCAAAAATGGATGTTATTTACCTTATTTTTGGATTTACTTCACTACTAATAATAGCAAATTCATAGCATTTACTATGTACCAACACCATTCTATACTATTTTCACATATTGACTCTTTTAATTCTCACAAATCTATGAAGTAGGTATAATTGTTTTTCCCATTTTACAGACAAGGAAATCAAAGGCACAAATATATTTTACATGCTTGTGAGTAGACTAAATATATTTTAGTAGGTATGAAACATGCCATCTTCTAGAGATTTTTTTGTTGCTGCTATGCTGACTAGTAATTGCTGATGAAGTAGGAGCATTCACATTTTCACTCATTGTTTCCCTCCCACCCCAAATTATAGTCCACTGAAACTAACCTGCTACCTCAGTGGGCAAAAGTAAATTATCCAACTGGACTGAGCTTGTCCCTAAAAGTCAGATTATTCTCTACTAGATCAACTGTTATTCTGTTCAAGAAAATGATCTTCATTGTTTATAGAGCACATCTCAGTGTCAAAAATTTTCATCATGTTGTTCATCTATTTATTATCACTACACCACTTTTTTTCTTAGAACATCTGGTTTATTGCTATATAAATGTTCATAAAAACTGAATACTAATATTGATCTTTGTTTTAGAAAAAAATGATTATGTAAATACCTATCTTTCAAAATCTGTACTTAATGAGAATCGATAGTTAACAAAGAACCCACAAAATGTACATTGGATTTTTGACCATTGTAATTATGAGCCTGCTCATCCCATGGAATTTATTATAACTCCCTGTTTTCTTTGAATAATTGCAAATATTTTTACAACTTTCTAGTGTCAAGACAATACTACTGTGTTATAGTGTCACATTGCTTTACAGTATCCAATTCTACATTGAAATATTATATATAATAGTTTTGTTGTGTCCCAATTCAAAGCTGGACAGTCCAAATTTCTTTTCATCTTTAAATAATACTAATTTTTGTCTATGCAATATGTAGCAAAAATTCATAATTTTGTCCATTCTTTCCTTCTTTCATTTGGGACAACAAAGTGATTGTCTAAGGAAAAACAAAATAAAGACTAAATTTCTTAGCAATATCCCTTGCAGATAGAAGTGCCATGTGCTCTGACCAATGACATATAAATGTCACTGGGTGAGAATCTTAGGAAGCCTCTTTAAAAGCAATACACACTGAGCTAACAAATGTTTGCCCTTGCATTTTTTTCTTCTTTTTTCCTGGAAAGTAGATGTAATACTGGAAGTGGTGCACTGAGCTTGGGCTCATGAGGCAACAAGCATGCACCAAAGATGGCTAATGGAAGCACGGAAGGAGGCCTGGATTCTACTGGGAGCAGGGAACCACTATACCAGCCCTGTAATACCTAGCTGCAGGCTTCACAAAATGTGAAGAAAATAAAAGCCTTCATTTGTTTAAGCTTCTGTTTTTCTGGGTTTTGTTACTCACAGCCAAGTACAATTTCTGACTTCTTTTTTTTTTAATACCAAATTTATTTATTTTTTTAAGATTTTATTGGGGAAGGGGAACAGGACTTTATTGGGGTACAGTGTGTACTTCCAGGACATTTTTTTTCCAAGTCAAGTTGTTGTCCTTTCAGTCTTATTTGTGGAGGGCACAGCTCAGCTTCAGGTCCAGCTGCTGTTGCTAGTTGCAGGGGGCGCAGTCCCTCCATCCCTTGGGGGAGTCAAACCGGCAACCTTGTGGTTGCGAGGACGCGCTCCAACCAACTGAGCTATCTGGGAGCTCAGGGGCAGCTCAGCTCAAGGTGCCTAGTTCAATCTTAGTTGCAGGGGGCGCTGCCCACCATCCCTTGAGGGACTCGAGGAATCGAACCGGCATCCTTGTGGTTGAGAGCCCATTGGCCCATGTGGGAATCGAACTGGCAGCCTTTAGAGTTAGGAGCACGGAGCTCCAACTGCCTGAGCCACTGGGCCGGCCCAATTTCTGACTTCTAAGTGATCAGATAAATAGTAGCAGAGGATAGAAAGGTGTGTAACATCTAGAAGCTTAAAAATTGGGATTGGTCTACAAAGCATGGTTAAACATTCTGTTATACAGCCATTAGGTATTTTCAAACAATATTTGGAATCCAATCATCTGTTGGTGAATCAAATCAATCATTTGAAAATATGATCCAGTTATTAAGAAAAAGAAAAACTAATGTTACCATTCATTCTCCATTTATTCCAGTAAAATAAATTTGAACAGAAAAGAAGACATGCACTATGATTTTTGAATTATGAAACTGAGAGGAAGTACATAAAGGTTTGGGTTTTTTAACATGAAGAATTCTTGCACTCAGAAATATGCATATATTGTTCACACGAGGGAATGAACTTTAAGCTTTAACAATGGAAGCAGTAGGAACCTCTAAATTGTAGAATTTTTAAAAGTATGAAAATTAATGAGTTTCTTTCTATATATATGAGATAGTATCTACTATTTAAAATGTGCCAATAATAGGCCAAGTTCTGTAGTAGATTCTATATTTGAAGAAGAAGATTCATTGCTATATTGTTGAGTTTGTTCTTCTTTTGTCCCATAACTCTGAGAAAGTCTCCATTTGCAATGCAAATACAAAGTGAAGAGATTTGGGAAAAAATTTTATGTAACTAAAAATTCTCTCAATGATAATTCCTAACCACAGCCATATTAGTTTTCTACCACTATATAACAAATCGTCGCACACTTAGTGACTTCATACCCATTTATCACCTCACACTTTCAGTAGGTCAGAAGTCCAGTAGGGCATACTGGGTTATCTGCTCAGGGTCTCACAAGGCTAAAATCAAAATGTTGGTCAAGCCACAATCTCATCTGGAGCTTGGGATCCTCTGCCAAGCTCACTCAGATTGCTAGTAAAATTCAGTTTTTTGCAATTAAAAGTGAGGCCTCCATTTTCTACTGGCTTTTGGCCAGGGGTCTTCAAGTTTTAGCCATGTGCCCTCCTTCTCTCACAATTTGGCAGTTGGCTTATATCCCAGGCCAGCCAAAAAACATTTTACTGATGCTTTACCTTCTTTTCAAGATTTCAAGATTAAGCCAGGCCCATCCAGGATAATCTCTCTTTTGATTAATTCAAGGTCAATTAGTAATCTAATCATGGGAGTGATATCCCATCACATTCATTCACCACCCCTCCCTGCGCCCCCCACCGCCACACACACACACACACACATGTCAGGGGAAGGGATTTTAGAAGGCATGTGTACCAGGGAACAGAATCTTGCGGCCATCTCAGAATCCTTCCTGCCACAATATTCTAGAGCGTTTTGTTCGTTGAAGTAGTTATAATAGCTACTTTTTTTTTTTTTTTTTTTTTTAAGGAGGGCACAGCTCACAATGGCCCATTCGGGGATCAAACTGGCAACCTTGGTGTTAGTAACACCATGCTCGAACCAAATGAGCGAACTGGCCACCCTATAATGGTTACTTTTGACTCATAGCTCTGAAGAGGGAGGCAATGCCCATATTCTTACTTAATTATCTGGAAATATGTCAGCACTGCACTGTCACCACCAGTGTTTAAATCAGGTATTCAACACTTTAGGATGACTATTTCTTCAAACTGGAATAAAAAGAGAGCAAATATTCCTATTCCACAATTTTTGTATATGTGCCATAAGCAGTGTACTTTCAGACCTCTACCTAGGGGGTTGGCACCTAGGAGTTTTCTCCTCAGGCTAGTTCTGCTGCATGGTTCTGGAGCTAGCAGAAATAGTGGCAATTCCCTTGGTAGTTCTTCGGTGTGGCTCTGGACTTTACTGATGGAAACCCAGCAGTTTTCTCCAGCCCTCACAGTTATCCCCTGAGCTACCTAATATTCTTTATTAAATCTATTTCAACTACAACTACCCAGAGTGATTTCTGATATTTGCAAACAAGAACATTGACCAAGATAGTAATTAATGGCAGATGTGGTAGTGGACAACAGATCTCTCAGGAAATGAGAATGTGTGGCTGCTTATCTGATGTGGTCAGGTTAAAAGACAGTTGAGACTGTTATTCAACATAGTACTGGAAGTCACAGCCAGAGCAATCACGCAACAGAAAGAAATAAAAGGCATCCAACTTGGGAAAGAAGGAGTAAAACTGTCACTTTTTGCAGACGACATGATTCTATATAGACAAAATCCTAAAGACTCTACCAAAAAAACTATTAGAAATGATAAACAACTACAGTGAAGTTGAAAGATATAAAATCAATGTACAAAAATGTGTTGCATTCCTATATATTAATGATGAAATACCATTAAAAGAAATGAAGACAACAATTCCATTTGCAATTGCAACAAAAAGAATAAAATACTTAGGAGTAAGCGTAACAAAGGAAGTAAAGATTTTATACACTGCAAACTACAAGACATTGTTGAAAGAAATTGAAGAATACACAAAGAAATGGGAAGATAGTCCATGTTTGTGGATTGGAAGAGTCAACATAGTTAAAAATGGCCATATTACCTAAAGCAATATACAGATCTAATGCACTCCCCATCTAAGTCCCAATGGCATTTTTCAAAGAAATAGAACAAAAAAATCATCAAATTTGTATGGAACCACAAAAGACTCCAAATAGCCACAGCAATCCTGAGAAAAAAGAACAGAGCCGGAAGTATCATACTCCCTGAATTCAAATTATACTACAAAGCTGCAATAATCAAAACAATATGGTATTGGCAGAAAAACAAACACAGAGAAAAATGGACCAGAACTGAGAGCCCAAAAGTAAACCCACATGTCTACTGGCAACTAATTTTCAACAAAGGAGCCCAAAACACAATGGAGACAGGAAAGCTTCTTCAATAAATGATGTTGAGAGAATTGGAAAGCCACAGGCAAAAGAATGAAACTAGACAGCTATTTGACACCATGCACAAAAATTAACTCAAAATGGATTACAGACTTAAATACAAGCCCTGAAACAATAAAATACATAGAAGGAAACATAGGTACTAAACTTAAGAACCTTGGTCCCAGAGAGACTTTTCATTACCCTAAAGGCAAAGGAAGTAAAAGCAAAAATATAAATAAATGGACTACTTCAACTAAAAAGTTTCTGTACAGCAAAAGAAACCATAAACAAAACAAAAAGGCCACTAACCAAATGGGAAAAGGTATTTGCTGACAATACCTCTGACAAGGGGCTAATATCCAAAATATATTTAAAAACTCATACAACTCAACAAGAAAAGAACAAACAATGTTATTAAAACATGGGCAAAGACCGGAGCAGACACTTTTCCCAAGAAGACAAACAAATGGCCAAGAGATATATTGAAAAGATGCTCAACTTCACTAGCTCTAAAGGAAATGCAAATTAAAACCACAATGAGATACCACCTCACATCTGTTAGAATGGCTGTTATCAATAAGATAAGTAATAACAACTGTTGGAGAAGGTGTGGAGAAAAAGGAACCCTCATACACGGTTGGTGGGAATGTAAACTGGTGCAGCAACTATAGAAAACAGTATGGAGGTTCCTCAAAAAATTAAGACTAGAGCTACCATATGACCCAGTAATCCCTCTTCTGAGTATCTACCAAAAAAATTGAAAACACACACTTGTAAAGGTATACAACACTACGTTCCTTACAGCATTAGTAGCCAAGACATGGAAACAACCTAAGTATCCTTCAATGGATGATTGCATAAAGAAGATGTTATATATATATATATATATATATATATATATATATATATATATATACACACACACATATATATACACACACACACACATATATACACACACACACATATATACACACACACACATATATATATATATGGAAAGATGAAGTACATGGATCTTGAGATTATCATGCTAAGCAAAATAAGTCAGATGGAAAAGGACAAGAACCATATGATGTCACTCATATGTGGGATATAAAACTGAAAGCAACAAATGAAAAACCCATCATACACAGACAACAGAAAGGTAGTTACCAGAGGGTCAGAGGGGTGGGGAGAAGACGAAGAGGGTACAAGGGATCAAATATATGGTGACAGAGGGAAAGTAGACTCTGGGTGATGAGCACACAATGCAATATACAGATGATGTATTATGGGAAATGTACTCTTGAAAATTATATAATATTATTAACCAATGTCACCCCAATATATTTAAATATAGTATATGTGTATATGTGTGTATATATGTTTATATATCTATATATATCTATATATATCTATATATATCTATATCTATCTATCTATCTATCTATCTATCTATCTATCTATATATATATATATAGAGAGAGAGAGAGAGAGAGAGAGAGAGAGAATCCAGACACCATGGCAGCAGTGGAGAGTTACTTACATTGTCACTTGGTCATATAGAATCAGTGGCAGGCCTTTCTGGGACCAAGGGACTGCAGTTGTATAAGAGTAGGAATCCATGTGGAAGAAAAGACTAAAGATCAATCTAGATGCTTCTAATTGTTACGGGAACAGTAACAAAACAGTGTGACGGTTAATTTTATGTGTCAACTTGGCTAGGCCATGGTACCCAGATATTTAGTACCCATGGCACCCATGGTACCCAGATATTATACCTATATACATAGATACACACACACACCTTACTGGTTCTGTTTCTCTGGAGAACTCTAACACAGACAGGCTTAAAGTTTGACCATGACCTGGATCAAGTTATGGTCATAGAACTATACGTGCCCTAAAAAGAATGTCTTATGTGGTCACAGGGCTGTTATAACTGACAATAAAACACATAGTGTTATCCTATGGATTGCTGAATTATATCAGTTGATTTCATAGTCCCACTGTTTCTCTTACATGAAAATGAATGTATTGTTTAGGGAATAGTTATACCACTGCTGAGTTTCCTAATCAGAACGGGGCATTTGGGAAGAGCCTGATGATACACCTTACTACAAAATCCCTAATTTCACTGAGCCTCCCCATGCCAGCTGAAGCAGCCCTTCCTGATCTGTCTGATGAGGCTGTTCCTGCCTTTCCTGAATTCCATGTAATGGCCTAGACAGAGGCAATTACTTTGTAAGGAAAATCTACTTCTCCTCATTCCCCTCCCATGAGAATCCTTATTGACTAGAGGCTTATAACTAGAAATTTCCAGAGTCAAACCAAGAAGGAGACAGCTTACACATCTGAATGTATAAATGTATGCACGCATACAAGAAAGCAAGATTTTTAAATTTGTATCAGCAAAATCCTGGGGAATGTATGTGGGAATAGATTTTGAGGGTGCTTGTGGTATAGGTTTTCCAGTGAGGACAGAACAATATCTCCCATCCCCCATGCTCCTCTTGGACACCCCCCATCAAGAGCTGAGGTCTCTTGTTCCTTCCCCTTGAATTCTAGTGGACTTGTGAGTGGCAGAAGTAAAGTTACGCGACTTTGAGGCTGTGTTACTAAAGGCAATAGTCTCTACCTGACTGTGTTTGGGATGCTCACCCTTAGAATCCAGATACCATGCTGCGCAAGTCCAAACAATGACATGAAGAGGCCACATGTAGGCTCCTGGCCCATGGCCTCAGCTGAGGTCCCAGGCAACAGCTGGCATCAATTGCCAGAGTAAGCAAGCCAGTCAGCAACCAACCACACCCCAGCTTTCAAATCTTTCCAGCTGAGGCCTCAGACATAGTGGAACAAAGACAAACTGTCCCCATTGTACCATTTCTAAATTCCTAATTCTCAGAGCTTAAAAAAAAAAAATGATTTATGGCACTGAGTTTGGGGTATCTTGTTATATAACATTAGTAACTCAGACAGTACTTAGAGCAGTGAACATAAATTTAGATTGGCCTGAGTTATTGATAAGAGTGCATATATTACTAATTCTGGAGTCAATATGCTAGGTCATGTAGTTAGAGTTTAAAGTTTTGCTCAATTAGTTCACTGAAACCTGCATTCAGGGTTGTCCTCCATAAATGAAGATGTAAAAAAAGTTTTCTGATATTATGAAGAGGAAAAAAATTAAAAGATTTGAGATAAATAAGAAAATTTTGGTGAATATTTATAATTTGCAAAACACAATCACACACACACACACACACACACACACACACACACACACACTGTGGCCCTCAAAAGAGCTCAAAAGAAACTCCCTTCACCACACCATTCAAAAATACATTAGTAAGTTGAGGGCTGACATCTTTCGAAAGTACTATTGTCTGTGGGTACAGGACACTGCTATGGAAATGGGCTCTCTGATGAGCAGACTTTGTGTTGACAAAAGTCTAGGAGCAATTCTTAACCTCAAGAGACAAAGTGGACTTGGTTGTGATAATGGGTAATCGGGCCAGTACAATTATCGTATGATTCATAACAGAATTATCTTTGACAGTGCTAACTGACCCTGGGATCCCAAGTACAAAAATATAGGGCAACCCACTAAGTTCCTTATTGATATAAAAATAAAACAAAACTAAATAACAGCAAAACAGTAACAGCCTCTAATTCTGAAGAACAAAGGCATACAGTGACCTGGGGGGGTCACTGTAGAAACATAAATATTCCCAGTGGGTAGAATTTCAAACAGTACATCTCATGATCTATTTATCTGGAAAGGAAGATAATCTATAAGTCTACATTAATTTATGGGCAGTAGCTAATAATTTTATTGGATAGTCAGGGACTTGGGGGGAATAACATTGAAAGATTGGTGATAAAAAATGATTAGAGCAAAGAGCAATCTAGACTATTAGACTATTCTAGAGTTTGTGTCCCCGGTGAATATGCAAAAATAATAATAATAATAATCCTTTTATATATGCACTACATAGAAGGTTTTCAATAGCTAGTTGGAGAAGATGACCTGGTATATGGATTTATTAACTTCTTTCCACAGTCACCCAGTAATTATTGAACGGTCTCATGAAAAAACTGGTCATGGTTTCAGAGTTTATGCATGGGCTTGACAACTAGACTTCCTCTCCCCCAGATGTCTGGATATTATTTCTGCTGAGTGCCAGTTTCAAAGTAGCAGTGAACAAACAGGAGCCCTGATATCCAGTACCATATTCGAAAAGAAATAACCAGCCACCTGATGGCAGGTTAATCACATAGGGCCTCTTCCAATATGGTGAGTGTTGGAAACCATCTATTCTGAAAATCGTATGTTCTAGACATGGATTTGTCTATCTTGTCTACCAAGCTTCTGCCAGCAACACCATATGTGGACTTACCAAATGCCTCGTTCATTGTTACTATAATTCACATAACATTGTTTCTGGCTGGGAACTTTATTTTATAGCAAATTGATTAGGACATTAAATTGATGCATTTAGGATGCATTAAGATTTCCAAGAAGAAGGGGTTGGTTTTGTAAAGCAGTAAAATGACTTATTGAAGATTTAGCTTTGGTGCCTGTTAGGAGATATCTTACAAAGTTGAGACAATGTCCTGTAAAATACAGTATATGATATAAAATAACAACCAATACCTAGTGTTTTTTCAGCCAGAAGATGTGAGCTAAGGAACCAAGAAACGAAAATGGGAATGGCACTTTTCACTATTACATTAGTGGTCCACTAACATAATTTTTACTTCACATCCTGCCACTTTCAACACATTGGTTGAAGAATTTTAGTACTCCAAGGAGGAACACTTCTACCACCAGATACAACAGTGTCTCAAACCACTTGACAAAGAAGACAAGGGAAATACCTACCACGTTGGCTATTGTTGAGCATGATTAAAAAGGGATAATTACTGCTATGCAATGTAAACAAGGAACATTTCTTTTACACAAGGATCCCTATAGAGTGTCCCTTACTGTTTCCATGTCCATTAATAATTTTTTTTACTTTAAAAAAAAAGAAAAATATGGAACGTTTCACGAATTTGCATGTCATCCTTGCGCAGAGGCCATGCTAATCTTCTCTGTATCGTTCCAATTTTAGTATTATGTGCTGCTGAAGCAAGCACCATTAATAAATTTTAATGGAAAACTAGAGCACCCAGATACAGGTAGAACCACCAGGGGCTCAAATCCCAATGAATGAAATTTGGGCTACTCCATAGTAGGTAAAGAACTCCAGTTAACTGAGTTAATACTGACATGAAGATAAAAGTAACATGGAAAGGTTAGTTGTTGATGAGGAAATTTATATACACCAACTAAAGACGATTTGCAGAAGATATACTGATTTTCTGTTTTACCCTTGCTTTATTTAGTATGTTTTGATAGTATTAACTTTATAATTTAGTGCACATATTAAAAATGTCAAAGAGAACTGAGGAAACATAATCATCACTACATATATTAGAAAAGATTATACTAAATAATCTTATACTATTTAGTATAGGTTATACCAAATAGTGTTAGAGTCCCCTTGTCTAGGGAGAGGGTTAAGTTTTTGTTTGTTTGTTTGCTTGTTTGTTTGTTTGTTTGAGAAATTGTCACCTTATTAAGAGGTGGGAAGGTAGTTTGTGTTGATATTTTTGTTTTAAGTTTGGAACATGAATGTTTGTCCAGACAAAGGGTGACATCTCTTTCATGACTCTTCAAAATATTTTAAATACTTTTCTGGGTTTGATTGTTTCTAGTATGTAAGTCTATTTTCTCTAGGTAGAATCCCAAAAACTTCCCCTCTATAGATGCTTTTACAAATAATGTAAGCAATTAGCTAGTTTTTGCCATGGGGGAAAATAGGGTCTGTATGGGGAATTCATTTTTTTGATGATGTGAATGTCACCGAGGTAGAGGTAGTAATGGAGGCTTCCTTTATGACCCATGAAGTATGGTTTTACAGTCCATGGCAGTTGCAGCTTCCTCCACAGGACAGATCTATGGAGTGGTTCTAGAGTTTGTGGTGGTGACAAAGGACAGCTCCCTCGTTGGTACATTTCTGTGGTGTGTTGCAAAGTATTGTTCCTGGAAGTTTAATCTGTTTCTCCAACTCTCCCAGTGATTCCATGTAGGGGACCATATAGTTTATCATTTGAATTAAAAAATATTTGGGAGTAAAAGGAGATGCTATTAATTAACGATGTCAGAGATAAACTAGAACTTTACTGAATAGATGGGGCACAGTAACTCTAATGCCTTAATTTACTTAATATATTTTGCTGCTTAAATGAGTCTGAAAAGACTTATTTGTTTTTTATGAAGAACCTTAACCAGAATACAACTGAATTTTTAGTATTATAAAATTAGTTAACAATATAAATGGACCTCATGTACTATATTGTGCCTGTAACACAGGGGAGAATATTCTATTCTACATAAAGCAAATTCAGATTCATTCAAATTCACAAAATCAATTATATCAGTATTAGTTGACTTAATGTAGCCATATGCTTATTGTCTAAAGAACCATGACTTATACTGATGTTATCTGTCCTTAATGAAGCTGAGGGAATGGAAACAAAATATCTTGTCATGATGTTTTTATAAATAGTGATTCACTGACATATAGGTGAGTTAAGGTTGTTAAATTTAATATTACTAAGACAGAATTTATACTTTATTATTATTTTTATTATTATTATATCATTATTATTATTATTTTTAAGGAGGGCGCAGCTCACAGTGGCCCATGCAGGGATCGAACAGGCAACCTTGGTGTTATACGCACCATGCTCTAACCAACTGAGCTACCCAGCCACCCCCAGAATGAACTACTGCTTGAGCAATGTTGACCAAAGTGTCCACTTGTATACATGTTTTTGGCATCCCCAGTATATACAATTGGAATATTGTTCAGCCATGGAAGGGAATGGGTTCTCACCATGTGCAGCAGCATAGATAGACCTGAAGGGTATTCTGCTAAGTGAAACATGTGAGACAGAGAAAGACAGAAGCAATGTGACTTTGTTTATATGGAATCTAAAGAACAAAATAAACAAACAAACAAAACAGAAACAAAGTCATAGATACAGAGAACATTTTGATCGCTGCCAGAATGGAGGGGGCTCGAGAATGGGTGAAAAAGGTGAAGGCATTAAGAAGTACATATTGGTAGTTACAAAATAGTCATGGGGATGTAAGGTATAGCATAATAAATGTGGTCAATAATACTGTAATATCTATATATGATGTCAGATAGGTACTAGATTTATTGGGGTTATAGATGGGAAGGGGTTGGGGGACAGGGTGAAAAAGGTGAAGGCATTAAGAAGTACATATTGGTAGTTACAAAATAGTCATGGGGATGTAAAGTAAAGCATAGGGAATATAGTCAATAATATGGTCATTAGTACATATAGTGCAAGGTGGATACTAGACTAGCCAGGGGGATCACTTCTTATATAAATATCTGACTACTATGTTGTACACCTGAAGTTAATAAAAAATAATATTGAATGTCAACTATAATTGAAAAAATTAAAAGTGAGGGCAGGTGAAGGGGAATAAGAGGTTCAAATTTCTAGGTACAATACAAATAAGTCATGGGGATGTAATGTACAGCGTGGGGAATATAGTCAGTAATATTGTGTAGTGTGGTACAGTGTCAGAAGGTTGCTGGGGTTATGGTGATCACTTCTTTAGGTATATAAATGTTGAATAACTATTGTGCACACCTGAAACTAATATAATTTGTATGTTAGCTATATTTTAATAATAATCATTTAAACACAAATATTTAAGTTACTATCCATGTTAAAATTGTCATCATCTAATTTATATACTATTTTAGGCTATAGATACTGTATTTCCCTAAAAATAAGACCTAGCTGGACCATCAGCTCTAATGCGTCTTTTGGAACAAAAATTAATATAAGACCCGGTCTTATTTTACTATAACATAGTATGTAATATACTATGTTATAGTAAAATATATACTATATTATAGTAAAATAAGACCGGGTCTTAATATAATATAATATAATATAATATAATATAATATAATATAATATAATATAATACCAAGTCTTATATTTATTTTTGCTTCAAAAGATGCATTAGAGCTGATTGTCTGGCTAGGTCTTATTTTCGAGGAAACGCAGTATAGGTATAGCTATATGCATATTGTTCTGTGCTACAAATATAAGTATTTGTACTATAATACTACTAATGTCAGAAATCCAAGAAGAAAGAAATATCAGTCTCATTCACCATTCCAGTGCCTTCATTCAAACAATATCACTGAACACTTACTGGCACTCTCCTTACTCATTTAGCAATTCACATCGTCACCAGGCTAGTAGCTGAGAAAACAGGATGACCAAAACAGACATGACCCTAAGGACATAAGTCTAGTAGTCCCAAAAAGAAAATGCAGTAATCAAATTTTATTACAAATAAAATACACAGTTACAAACTATAATGAGTTCTATGAAGGAAATCTATATGATGCCCTGGCACCTAGGTTATATAGGGAGTCAGGAAAGAGCTTTTTGAGGAAGTGGCATTTGAATAGACACCTGAAAATGACAAAATAATAACTAAGTGTGGGAGTTAGTGTGGGAGACCAGGCTGCTCTAGACATAGAGAAAAGCCAGTAAAAGGCCATGAAGCAAAACTGGGCATGAATTTTAATTCAGAGCACTGAAAGGAGACCTGTACAGCTGCGGCTGAGAACACGGTGGCATGGGACCACAGTCAACCCCAGAGGCAGCTGCCTACACCACAAGGCCCTGCATATATGATCAGGAAGGAGGACTTGCCCTAGTCATCTCACCATTCTGGGAAATTGGGTAGGTCAGTAACAACTTGAAACAGAATACCAGGAACAGAAATTAAGTTCTGAGAGGATAGCTAGTGCAGGATTACAATTTCTACCCAAAATGGTAAAATGCAGGGAGACACAGAGAGGGAAACCCAAGCCAAAGTTCTTGTGGGAAAGCCAAAACTTTTAGGAGTCCAGAAACCAAATTATCAACACCACAGCCAAGATGACCTTTAGCTAAAAATGTCAAACTGAACACATATATCTATCTACCCATCTTTTTTCTCCCAAAGTCCTTAGCCTACAAAAAAATACTTTTTTAAATTTTCACTTATGAAGGATAATTGGGCTAAAAAAAAAATTTGTACCATTACCAGACCAGAAATTTGAGGAAGAAACAAAGTAGATGGGAAATAAGAGCCAATAAAACAAAAAAACAAAAATCCCACCCAGCCTAAAACACGAACAAGAGAAAAGTACTTGAGGAGATTTGTATTTTATAAGCAAAATTTGTTTATAATCAAAATTACCACTAAATGGGACTTTATTTTCACGGTACTCTTTTGTAATTTAAAATGTGGTGCCTTACACATGTATTGCGTGGGGAACAGTTTCTGGAGGCCAGGGTCTGCTAGGGGATTAGAACACCTGGAAAAACAGCCCTGGGCAATTGATCTCCAATTGGCCCATCCTTACAGTAAGCAGTCAGGAATGTGCCGTGGTCACGAGTTAGTTTGCATCTGGTAAACACTAGAAACGTAACTACAGTCTCCAGAACAGTTGGGAGTGATCAAAAGGGAGTAAAAACCTCCAAGCACTGGCAAAAAGACCTCCTAAAAATCTTAAGAGTTCTGTCTGTCAACAGGTGGTGCTGGCAGTGGCACAACATCCTTGTGGGGGAGGACAGCCAGGCCAACTTCCCGCCACCAGGGAGAGATTACTGTTGTGCCTCTTGCCCTGCAGAGCTGTCTGCATGCATGTAACAACTTAGATCTTTCCTACTTCCGTTTAAGGAAGTTGGCTTATGTACCTGAAACATTGTTGTCTTCCAGTCAACACCATTATCTGTATAAAAACTGTACAATTACCTATTTTTTTTTAAAAATGAAAAATAAAAATTATCCTTGAAAACTCTTGAGAAAGCAGACAATGAAAATATGTCTTAAGGATCCAGCACAAGTGATTTCTCCTTAACAGTGGAGCAGAATAATGTTTATTTGGTTAAACACCTGAAAAAATGTCTGGCTTACATTTAGAAGCTATGCCATAAGGGACAAAACTATAGCTTTAATCATTATTGTCATACTAAATGTGGTGAATGCTTTTATTACAAGAGGCACATGGATGCAGACTATGATGGAAAGAACAGCAGGTTTACATCACTCATCTGAGATTTGCTCATTCTGGGACAAAACAGATTGAATAGAATGACAGGCAAAATCATCCGCCATGTTTTAAAAATTGTTTTTCTTTATGTTTTCCGTATGATGCAATTAAATTATGAAAAAATAAGTATGAATATAATTCCCCTGTAAAAATAAGAGTCATTCCAGATATACTCTAAGCTGAGAGTCAACAAAAATGAAAAGTAGAGTAGCTTTGGCACAATTGTCATAGTAATTTATTAAATTGTGGTCTTAGATAAGCTACACAAGTGAGAGCTTTTCCTCTTCCCCTGAAAGTAGTAAAGGGTAGTTACTGCTGTTTGCACCCCTGCCCCAAAGCAAACAATCTGCCTGGAGTATTAGTTTGTGTGGTGAGTACTGGACCTGGAGAAAAAAGAGCAAAGAAGCTAACTCCAAATCTCCACGTTTGGAGAGAACAAGAGAGGAAAATAGGAATAGAGAAAGCTGTCCCTTCTCTCTGGTAAAAAAAATTCAAGATATTATTCTCAAAGGTGGGTTTTCTGACACAAGAAGAGCTCATTGGAACCAGGAAAGTGGTAAAGAATGCCAGATAATTTCAGATCCCAAAGAATGAGAAGGAACCCTGCCCTCACATCTAAAATCAAGCTATTCACAGACCCTACTAGTCACACGTCCTACCCAATCTCCAAAGAGCATTGAGAATCACTAAATATTTGGGAAGATAATTACTAAAAATCAACCTAAGGAAAATTACTATTTAAACAACTAAGAAATCTTGTAAGTTAAAATATTTTTCTAGCAATTTTCCAGATACCTATGCCTTAACAAACTACCTCCCTGTGGCTAAACACAAACATTTTACTATATTTCACCATTTTGTGGGACAGGGAATTGGGCAGGTCGTAGTTGGGGGGTTTTTCTATTCCTGTGTTATTGACTGAGGTCACTTGATTATACACAGCTGACAGATAAACTGTTCTAGAGTTTCCAAGACAGATTTAGTTACATGCCTGGCACCTTGGTGGGGATGGCTGGAGGACTGGACTTAGTTGCAATTACCAAGCACAGGCCTATAAGTTGCCTCTCAGTATGGTAGTCTCAAGGTACTCAAACTTCTTACATGTGGCTGGCTTCCCCAGAGTAAAGATTACAAGAAACCCAAGTGGAAGCTACAAAGAGTCTTAGGACCTAGTCTTGGAAACCCAAGAATATAATTTCTGCCCACCTTCTAATGGTCAAGCAAAACTAAGGCCGAGTCACATTCGAAAGTAGAGCACTAGATTCTACCTCTCAATGGGAGGAATAGCAAAGAATTTGTAACAATGCTAAATCTACCACAGACAGATATAGATTCCTCTTATGGCTATGATGTAATAACTAGTGCCAGAAAAACCGTCCTGCAGGAAACAACTAAAAAACTGGAAAAATATATGAAACAACTGTTTTTAGGCAATGAACAAAAGGCATGAAAGATCATGATCTCTGAGAAAAAAGGAAATAAATGAGGTGACCTCAACAATCACCTGGCTTTCTACTGGGACGCACTTCCCAGAAATCAGTTCATGGAGAGAAAACCCAAATAGAGCAAAATGATGTTAATTAGCTGAGAAGACAGATTGCATTTTGGGAAGGCTGAGGTAACTGGAAATTGTAGAACAGAGCACAAAAGAAATGGGGAAACAATGCAGAGACAGAGTTCCAAAAAGATGCATGAGTCCCTTGAAACATTGGCTGAATCCTAAAGGATGGGAATCCACCATATTGGACAAACTAAAATTCTGAGAGTAATAAAACTACAAGGACCTATAGGATCTAAGGAAATACAAAGCAGAAAGATCTCATATCAGTTGCAAAATAAAAACTTTGTAAAACACCCAAAGCATTAGGTAGAGGTCCCAGAAAGGCAATGCCTTTGACTAGGGCTAAATTAGTGGTTTACAACTAGGGATGATTATTGCCTGCCAGGTGACATTAGTAATATATAGTTTTAATTGCCACAACTGTTGGGGGAGGGCTGGTATTTGCATCTAATGGATAGAGCCAGGGATGGTGATAAAAATTCTACAACACATAGGACAGTCCTACCAAGAAGAAGAAGAAGAGGAAGAGGAAGAGGAAGAAGAATTATCTGGTTCCAAATGCCAATAGGGCTGAGATTGAGAAACCCTGATTAGAGTAAGACGACTTTACGTCTGGTCTAACTACTTTAGATCTGATCTCATACAACCAGTAAATTATTCTAGCATAGTCCAAAATACATTGTCAATATGCAAAATTGACTTGTATTTTTATGTACTAGAAACAAATAATTAGAAAATAAGACATAAGTAATACCATTTCAGATAGCATCCAGACACATAAAGTATTTAACAAAGTGTACGAATACCTATATACTGAAAAAAATAAAATATTGCTAAAAGAGATTACAGAATTCAAAAATAAATGGAAAAATATACCATGTTCATGGTTACGAAACTAAAGATTATTATGATGTAAATTCTCCCCAAAGTTGTTTATGGATTTAATGCAACCTTATTCAAAATTTTGGCAGATATTTTTGCATAAATTAACAAATTGATTCTAAACACATACAAAAATGTCAAAGACCAAAAGTGTCAAAACCATTTTGAAAAATAACAAAATTGGAGGACATACACTACCTGATTTCAAGACTTACCATAAAATAAAATTTTACTATTGACATAAAGATAGACGCATGGATTAATGAAATAAAATTGAAAGTCTAGAAATAGACACACACACATACACAGGCAGTTAATTTTTTACAAAGGTGCCAAAGTAATTCAATAGGAAAAGGATAGTATTTTCAACAAATTTGCTGAAATACACATCTGTTTCCAAATAACTGAGGGAAAAAAAAACCTTGAATAATTCTTTGAAACATACACAAAAACACTAACCATAGAAGAAAAAATCATAAATTGTACTTCACCAAATTTAAAAATTTCTATTCTTCAAATGTCACTGTTTTTAAAAAAGCATTATTAAAACATGTTGCATACGGCGGGGTTTAAATCCCTCATAAAAATCCGCTCAGAAAAAACGAAGATTCTCGTGATCCGTACGCAACGTGTTAAGAAAGTAAAAAGTCAAGCCAAGCCACAGTCAAGAAAAAAATGATTTGCAACACATGTAAAGAACTTGTAACCAGAATCTTTACAAATCAATAAGAAGTCAAATGACTCCATTTAAATTGGGCAAAAGATTTGAACAAGCATCCAAAGGAAACTATCTGAATGGCCACAAAGCACGTGGATGGATGCGTGAAATCATCACACACTGGGGACATGTATGTGAAAACTATGATGAAGGACCACTATATGCCCATTACCATGGCTAAAATTTAAAAGACTGGCAATAACAAATGATGACGATGTAGGGCAAATGGAACACTCATATTTTGCTGGTAGGGATGCAAAATAGTATGGCTACCTTAGAGTACCATTTGGCAGGTTTTTATGAAGTTAAACATATATTTACCATGCAACCCAGCAATTCCACTCTTGTTTTTTTACCTAAGAGATATAAAAGTGTATGTCCACACAAAGACTTGTAAGCAGATGTTCGTGGTAGCTTCATTCTTAATAGCCACATATGGGAAACAACCCATCAACCAGTAAGGCAACTAACAAGTTGTGAGATATTCATGTGTTCAGTGAGATACTCCTTAGAAATAAAAAGGAACAAAGTACTGCTATATGCAACAACATGGATGAATCATAAAAATATTATGGTTAGTAAAAAGCCAGACATAAAAGACTACATATTATATGGTTCTATTTATACGAAACTCTAGAACATGTAAAATTATAACGATAAATTTTCGATCAATAGTTGTCTGGTGTGAGGAGAACAGGGAAGTACTGAATGCACTGGGAACTTTGTGGTGATGAAAATGTCCTATTATCTTAATTAGAGTAGTATATTTTCTATATACGTGTGTGTACATTTGTCAAAACCCATCTAACTACTTAAAATGACTATTTTGTTGTATGCACATTATACCTCTATAAAGTAGATCTTTTAAAATAAAAACTTTATCTTATAAATGAAAAAAAAAATGTGTCTCTCAAATTAAAATTTCAATAGGTGGGATAAACATGGAATAGACTTAAAGATCAAATCAATGAGCTAGAAGACCAAATATAATGGCTCTTAGCCCCAAAGCAATATCAAGTATTATCGAATAGTTGGATATTTTGGATAATTAAAAAGTTTCATTAGCCATCTACAGGAATTCTATAAAAACGGAATAGAGAAGAAGAATGGGGAATTTCCCGGAAGAAAAATACAATTTCCCAGAGCTGAAGAAAATCAAGGGGCTTCATATTACAAGTACCACTGGCTGCGAAGAAATTAGGACCAAAAAAAAAAAAAAAATTTAAATACCCACACAAATACTGACGAAATTTCAGGATTCTCAGGAAAATAAGAAAATTCTAAAAGCTTTTAGACACAAAACAATCTACAAATAAACAAAGATTGATTGAAATCAGATTTTACATCGGCAACACTGATTGTTCGATGATAATAAAGCAGTGTGTTTAATGTTCTGAGAAAAAAAGCTATTTGCAGTCTAAAATTTTGAACCAAATCAAGCCAGCCTTTACTTAGGAGGGCAAGATATTTTCAGACATACAAGAACTCAGAAAATGCATTATCCTGAGAGTTTTTCCGAAATACCTCAGATCTTTCCAATTTATTTCCATCTCTGCTTGGTTTACTGCTGCCTCGTCTCTCTGCCTCTGGTCTTGCCCCACCCGTACCTTTTCCACTTTGCAGCTGGTATGATCTTTCTAAAAGATAAATCTCGGCGTTTGCTTTTCAGTAAAACCCCTGAATGTCTTCTCCACACTCATGTCCAGCCACTCTCCTTTCCCTCCAGCTACTTCTGGCCTCCTGAGAGCCCTCGCTTCCCTCCCATTTCTCTCTGGACAATCATCTCTGAGTCTCTAGAATGTACCATGTTCCCCCCTGATTGCCTCTGCTGGAAATGCTCTTTTCCTGGCTCATTCTTCATCTTCCTTTAGGCCTTTCTTAGTCCTGACATTATGTCCTCAGAAAAGTGCTCTATGGACCACCACTCCATCCTTGCCCCTCCATCAGATTAGGTCTGACTCCTTTGTTTTGTTTTGCACAGTTTTTTTTTTTTTTTTTTTCAATTGGAGTGACAATTGTTAGTAAAGTTACATAGATTTCAGGTGCACAATTCTGTATTACATCATCTATAAATCACATTGTGTGTTCACCACCCAGAGTCAATTCTCCTTCCATCACCATATATTTGATCCCCCTTACTCTCATCTACCACTCCCCTCCCCCCTTAATGACTCCTTTGTAATTGACCCTAATAGCACCTGTACTTATACTTATAATTACAGTAATTATATTACACCGCTGTAACTAAACATATATTCGTATAAGTACTTGGTTGATGTCTTTTTTTTGCTAATAGAGAGTATGCTCTATAAATGTAGTTTCATTTCACCTTCAGCTCTGTGGGTGAGAATGCTGTCTGTCTCCAATGTGTGTTCTCCACTTCTCTAGTAACAGACTAGATTTTCCAGTCTCCCTTGGCTATGTGGCTAAGTTCTGGCTAAGGGGGTGTGAGCAGACACAGAATGTGCAACTTGTGGGCTGTACTCTTAAAGGAAACAGGTTTGATCTTCACTTCCCCATTTCACTTTCTTGCTGGCTAGTAGGCCATCATAAACCTAACTAAGGTCAAAACCTTAGGGAGAGAGGATCGACAAGGCAGGAAGGAACAAGTATCTCTGGCTCTGAGAACCCACCTCATACCAGTACTGGAATGATTTTCTTGGACTGTTACATGAATGAATAGAGGAAAAATACTCCAGATTAGATTGCTAAATCCCTCCCACCTCCTGAAAAATATTACCCCTCTCCCCAAAGAAAGAACTCTAGAATTGCCTCTCGTTTCACTTACGATTCCTTATATGTTTTTTACTTTCACTCATGGGTACCATAAATATTTATTATATTCCATGATCTATTTATACAACCTTTCAATTTTTTATTATCCAGTTATCTAGATGCCCTCTATAAGACCCAGTGCTTCCACGTTATCAATCTTAAATTATAATGAAGAAAGAGTACGTAACTGCAAAATACCTTCTTGTGAGTTCTATTTGGAGTTCCAAACATGTCCTCACCTCAAGGAGAGAGAGGATATCCATGCCAAAATAAGCAAAATTCAAGTCAGTATGGAAAGGTCTTATTATATCTTGAGCATCAAGGGACATTGGCAAGGATGACTTCACACGTAGATGTGGCAGTCAGTTGTTTAAGTGTAAGTATCTATGAATGATTGCAGTGGTCTCATAATTGATCTACCTTCTTGTACTATGAATCCCTCGAGTCTGTCTGCCAAAATGATCTTGCTGAAATGAAAATCTGATCACATCACTTCCTCTGCTCAAATGTACTCACTGGATTTTCATTGCTCTTGGGATAAACACCAAAACCTTCCAGGTGGCCTGCAAACCCCTTAGTAACTTCTGCTTGCTTCTCCCTCTCCCTTGCTCTCTGAGTGACAGCCACATTTGCCTTGTTCTTTAGTTCCCTCCAAAGCACCATTTCCTTTCCCGTAAGAGCCTTCACACAGGATGTTCCTTTTGCTTGAAATATGCTTCCCCCACTTACGACTCCTTCGACTCATTTAACTAGTACGAAATGTCACATTTTTAGGGAAGCAAGCTTTGCCTGAATCTTCAAACTTATTCACATTTCCCACTCTATACATTTATACTATTATAGTTTCTCATAGAACTTGCACAGTTATAATTATCTGTGTATTTGTAAGCATATTTGATTCAAATATATCTGCTTTATTGGCCAGAAGGCTCATGAAAGCAAGGACCACATCTATTTTGCACACCATTGTATCTTTATTAAGTCCTTTATTGGGGACTTAATAAATATTGGTTAAAAAAAATGAATGAACAAATTCATGAATGAGATATGATTTGTCAGGTAAGGGGTAAAAGGCACCCCTGCCTGCCTTTTCCATTACCCGTCTATTAGGGCCTGGAATTCTCTCCATCGTTTAATTTAATTAACGGGAAATTTATTAAGGGTTTCTGGAATTCTGAAATATATGCTAATGAGGTTCTGTTTCCATCTGTAACAACCAACTAGAAACAATGTGAAAGAGCAGTGCCCCTTGTGGAAATTTTAGGCAAAGCCCTAATTATGTACATAATGTTCTGGGGTGCATACTCAAGTGTGAAAAGGGGAGAGAGAGGATTACAGGAGGAGTGTACCACGTGTGCTGGTTATGAGCTCACACTTTCCAGCCTAACTCTCTGGTTTTGAATCTCTGTCCCATCACTTATGAGCTATTACTCATAGGCAGTTTTCTATCCTCTCTGTGCCTCAATTTTCTCAACTGTAAAATGGAACTAAATATTATGTGCCTCATTGGCTTATGCGGATTCAATGAGCTTAGAAGAATGCCTGACAGAGGACAAGGGCCATATAGGCATTTGTAGGTAAAACATGTTACATGGGGGATGTTGTTCCCAGACAGGTGAAAAACCTGTTATTAGTTACAACAGTCAAGTATATATGAACGCAACTTCAGAGGATAGAGGTCAAGTCTTCCCTCTTCTCACCATCCTCAACATGTTGCTTTGGGTAAAAGAATTGTGCTACTTAGGGGTTTCTTGTTACAGATAGATATCTTCCAGGAACTGTAAACAGGGAATTATCCAATCTTCTTAGCAAGTTCCAAGTTCAAGGCCTGGGATGCTTCATTTTAAATAAACAGAGACTGGAGAGAACTAGTTAATTTAATCTAGTGAACATTTACTGCGAATGACAGGCCGGCTAGCTGTTTCCAATGACCTGTACTTTTGTCCTGCTTGGCACACCGTGGCCACCCGCATGACCCAGGCCTCTTGCATCTGGGAAGGGAGGGAGCAGAGTGCTGGGTGCCACTTTCAGGCCACGGCAGTTAAAAGCTGGTACCCGGCTCTCCTTTACCCCTTATCTGAGGAGGTGCTGGAGAATTTGGACATCCTGCACAAAGCAGAACTTCCAGCTCCTTCCCTTAATTTCAACCCAAAGTTTCTCTTTGTTATATGAATTTAAGTTGGAACCAAGGAGTTATTTCAATGGGGCTTCCTTACTGAGAAGCTGGATGAATGGTTTTATATTGAAAAATAGCTTTGCTATTGTAGTTACAGATTGATTTTAGACTGTTACATGAGCAAGAAATTGTGTCAAGCCAGTGACTCTTGGAGGTCATTTTTATGGCAGTTAGCCTACTACGACTAACATCTAAGAACTGGGCCAGGCACTCTGATCAATCTGTGTAACTCAGTTTCAACTGAGGTTTCCATGTCCTTTGTAATCCAGAGATGCTGTTCAGGTCTCAAGTCCTCTCCCAAGATTAGGTAACATCTGAAACTGTATTCTTATGCTCACCTCTGGCACTGATCTCTTGGTTCTACAGTATTAGAAAAGCATATTCATGCCATTTCTCAAGTGCTTTCTCTATTTCCAGCTGCATCAACTAAACATGAAATGCAACCTCTATTCAATTTTCACCTCCCCTCCCCCTTGCGAATTCCACTCTCACAAAGCTTTTGTTATTCAGTTGACTCTACTGAATGTGGGAGTAGGTGAGCTAGTGCTGGCATTTACTTTGTGCCATCCTACAACTTCAAACAGAATAGCAGACATTTTATTCTTAGAAGTCCTTCACCTCTACTCCACCCAATAAAACTACAAGAGATAATCCTCAACCTCACTAGAATCCATTTTTCTTCTTAACCCTCTTCCTTAGATTGCTCCTAACTTGAGAACACTAAATTTTTCTCCGTATAGTATGTTAAATCAGCAGTTTTAATTTAATGAAATTCACGTCTAGGCCCATTTTTGCAATGCTAAACCCATTAAGTTCATCTTCCATGCAAGCAACCTCTTCCTGTTTAAGGATCATTTCCACAAAGACACAAAAAATACACAGGCGCTCCCACGGGAGGTGTATAGTCCCACGGAAAAGATAAGACAACTACACAAACAATTATAAATCAGAATAGGTTATTACACCTCAACAACCAGATTACTTCTTTCACATCCCACAGGATTCTGAGAGAAAGGAGCAAAACTGACATGGTTCCTCTCTACTCCATTCACTAATAAAGATATCTGAGCTTTGGAGGAATTAAAAATCTTTCCCCCTCACGAAAGGGGAAGAACCTGTGGTCCACAGCTTTTTAACTTCATGACAATGTTCTCTCTCGCCATGGAGAGAAAATTAAACCCTAACTCCCCATTGCAACCCTTCAAATAGTACATTGAGGTTATAAAGACAATTCCAGTCAAGGTTTCTTTTTGTTATCTGAGCTTAAATTGGAGCCCTGGAGTTATTTTAATGATACTTTCTTTGCTGAACAGTTTTATATTTAATACTAGCTTTGTTATTGGAGCTATAGATAAATGACTCTCAGTAACCTTTGGTGCTTCAGTTCTGGGCAACCACATTTTAAATAAAGTACAATGCAGAAAACAACTTAGCATTTTAAAAGTCTAGAATAGTCTGATTTCATCATATTACTGATTCTAGGCCAAATGGTTTATTGCATCAGTGACATAAATTGGAGTTAGAGTGCAGAAGAGAATATTGAGCAATTATAATCACCCATTGCAGGGCCGATATTTGATAGAAAGTGTTAATTAATTTTCATTGTTAGGTATCCACTGGAGATGCAGATACTATCATAGTAGTACGATCTCTGAATAAAAGGCTCATATTTTTATTAGACTGTCATAGTTAAACATACCTTAATTGATAAATTGAAATAATAAAGCTTTTTTTATTGAAGATGATAGTTTTATGTCTCAAAATCCTTGTTTTCTCTTTTATCCTTTAAACATTAATAGATATAATCTTCACTTTACTGTAGTCATAAAAAAAGTTAAATTTCATTACTTTAAAATATGTTATATTTTAACATATTAAAATAACATATTAAGTTTCCTCTCTGAATCACTAACTATATTCCTTTTATGTGGAAGATGTAAAGATTAATAAGAAACTGAGGTGAGTTAGAAATAGTCTTTCTGCACTTATTTAAGAATGAAAAATAAAAATACTACATGATTCCTAAGCTTTCTATATTAGCTCTACTGAATTGATATTCAAAAACAGCTGAGAACAGATCTTATACAAACCCTGTGTTCTAAACTATAATTGGTTGACTGACTGTACCTTTGAATCAGTATGTTTTACTCTCCCAGAAGCAGCTGCATTTCAATACATCTTTCATGTTGGCGTCTCCCCATAGAGATAGAGTTGAACCTGCCAAAGCTGTGTATATTTTTCTAGCATCTATAAGACTCTCTGAAATAATAGATTTTATTTCATAAAAGCATAGAACTGCAAGTGACTCTGGACTCTTCAGTTATAATTTAAACAGCCCACTTACCATTTGTCGGATAGCATCTGTTTGAACAACAAGAAAAATCTTAATCAGGTTTGGAAAAGAGCAAGATGTCAATTTTTAAAGCCAACATTTTAATAAATTGAACAATAGGTAAGCTAATGAGAAGTAGAAGTGAGACTATTTTATTATCTTGGTGTTAATTTGCTTTTTTAAGAGTTTTGCTGTTTAACTCAATCCCCCTTTGTTTCCCTTGTGCAAGTACACACAAAGTATGTGGGCTGCAGGGAAACTGCATGGGCCCCAGGTTATCAGAAAGGATGAATGAAGGAGCCCCAGCAAGAGAGAGGCCTTGAGAAGTAATATGGCCTAAGTAGGTCCCAAACTGCAACGTGTCAGAAATACTCAGGGAGTTTTTGAAAATGCAGATTCCCAAGTCTTACCCTAGAGATTTAGACTCAATAGTTATATAATAAGTCAAAACTCAGGAATATATCGGGGGGGGGGCAAAAAACGTATACAAGTGAACACACTTTGGTCAGTATTGCTCAAGCAGCAGTTCGCTGTAATCAGAAGTGTCTGGACACTGATGGTAACCAGTTTGAGCGCCTCTTGTAATTGCAGAAGTCACACATGACTTGTATTCATCTTTTGTTATCGGTATGTATTGAGTATTACAATTGATATACAGTTTTCCTTTCTTAAAATGTGTATACATTTTTTTGGCACCCTCTGTGTATTACATTTCTCAGGTAATTCAGATGATCAGCTGATGTGTCACTCTCCCGTTTTAGTCCAGTCCCCCCATCCTACAGAGTACCTGAAAATGGCTTTCACAAAGTGAATTAGTAACCAGAATTAAGTTTAAATCCAACTATCCATATCCTATGGATAGTAATTATTCTAATTGGTAACCAGAATTGAGATTGGAATCCATATCCCATGGATCCCGACGTCCATGTATCTTCAGTGTTACTGTGCTTGAGAAAGAGAAGAATGAAAGAACCATGGGCTGAACACTGAAAACAGAGGGCCTAGCTACATGCTTTTACCTTGGATAGTCCTGGTATCTGTTCTGAAGAATCTGAGTCAGCAATTCCACTGGCATTAATTATGATAGTGGAAAGTTGGAAACAACTCAGTTGACCAACAATAGGATATTTTATACATAAATTATAGCACATAGTTATAGTACAAGGGGAAAATATGTGACCTTTAAAAAGATGATGTAGATGTATACTTTAGACATAGAAATATAGTCATATATATACACATACACAGGGGAAAAAATCTGAAGAATATACATCCCAACATTGACAAGTTATTTTTCTCAGTGAGTGGTTTTCTCACTCAATAAGCAGTGAGATCATAGGAATCTTTTCAAAAGTTTGCTAACCATTTTTCACATACCTTGTCAAAAATCATATTTTGACTAAAATCAACATACACATGCAACATACTCACATATAAATCCAGAGGTGTTATGGCTTTGGAGGCAACATGTTATAGTTCAGTGATTCTGTTGAGCCAAAGTTGAACCTAAAAAAGAGTAAAATTGATGAGAAGGTTGCTGGTTTTTTTCCTTACTACCTTTTCCTGTGGGTTTTGTGTGTGTGTCCTGTAAAACGGAAATAAAGTTATGTGAAATTTGCATATTTATATTAATTGTGTATTTGATGAAGGTGTATGTTTATGTGAAGAGTCTTAGTTCCTACCATATAAATGTTTGCATCACAATACATGTTAGGTTCCCTTTCCCTTAGGAAAGTGACTGGTGGTTTAGAAGAGGCTATAATAATACAAATGTATAGCAGTTTTTTATAGGAAGAAAGAACTGGGATTCTGTAATTGACTTAATATTAGAGCTACAGTTTCACCAAAGATCTTGCCTTCTACTGTGTTTATTAATAATTTAGCTATAGTGGTATACAAAGGAAGTGGTGTGTATTTACAGAGAAAATATTGAAAAACCTCCGTTGGAGATAAGGTTATACAATCTAGCAATAAAAATGTGTGCATGTGTAATATATTGCTCTCTCTTCCGTGTTGACTGCAGCTCTAGTAAGTCAAAGGTGGTTATTTCTTCTATGAGACAGGGTTGTGATGGAAGGAACAGTTGCTCATTTCATGATTCTAATCTTGTCTCTGCTACTGACTTGTTCTGTGATCTTGAGTAACAGATAAACATTAAGTTCAGGGTTCAAAACAAATATGACACCCTTTATAGAAAGTGCTCCAATTAAATGTGTATACAATTGTCTATACAATTGTAAGTATATTTTTATATATACAATATGTATTCATAAACTAAACATACAAAGTTCTTATAGTCTTAAGCTAAGAATTTCAGAGTTCATAAACTAGACTTATCACTCTTTTATAGGTCATTTAAAAATAGATTATCTTTTAAGTCAGATATCCTGGAATATTAAATATTAAACATTAAAAATAGAGGGATGACAGCACAAGGTCCTTTTTGTAACCCCTGCTCCTGACTGCTAGTTTTCTAATGGTGAGTACACTGTGCTGAGACATGACACTAAATGCTAGGCAAGGGGTGTGATTTGGTGATGGTGGCTCCAGATTTTGAGAGTATAGCTCTATATACTTTAAGGCACCTGGGTGTATTCCAGGATCATGGTCCCAAAAGGGATAATAACTAATATTTATTGAGTGCTTATTATTTGTCCAGCCCAGTGCTAAATATTTTACATGCATTAACTCATTTACTCGTAGTTTTATTGATGAGGAAATGAGGCTCTGAAAGGTTAATTAACTTGCCTAAGATTACTCAGCAAGTGAGTGGCAGAGCCAGGATTCCAATTGAGGGCCTCTGACTCTAGAATCACACCCTTAAATTAATGAATCCCTGCACAGCCTTCTCTATGGTGTCCCTGCCGAGCTCCAGGAGAACATAGGCTGTGTTTCTTGTATTCGTATTTTATTCAGAGCGTGGTTCTGGGTATGTATTCAATAAATACACCTAAGTCATGAATAAATGATATCGGTATTTCTCAAATCAGTTGAAAGGTATTTTGCAAATGATTTGTTTCAAATGATAAGGTACCAAAGTTTCAAACTGTCAACTTTGAAAAACCCAATAGGACAAAATCAAGGTCGACTGTGAAATGGTGTCATTCTTTACTCATTTGCCTTTTGATGTCATAATAAACAAATCCAAATAGCTCAGTGGCTTAACACATAAGAATTTATTTCCCATTGACAACATGTCCACTGTAGGTTGGGCAAGTCAGCAGGGCAGCTGTCCTCCATACAGTATCTCAGTACACAGGCTACTTTCATGTGGACCCACCATCCCAATGTAGGGCTCAGAAAAGAAGCAGCAAGGTCAAGCAGGGCTTTACACCTCAGCCTAAAGTTACAATGTAAATGACATGCCACTTCCACTCAGAAGTTATTGGCCAGAAGTAAGTAGAGAGCCTCAGCTAACTACATGGGATCTGATAAGCACAGTCTTCTGTAGCCAGGAGAGAACTAGTATAGGTGAGCTCTACTTATGTCTTCCATAGAGAGAAAGGAATGGGCATGTAGTAGGTGCTGGAATTGCTTATAACATGAGAAATCCCTGCTGAAATGGATCACACTGACCAGTGTTGCCTTAGGGATAGGAGAGAAATAAGAAGTGGGGAAGCATAATTTAAAAAGTGGAGGCAGAGGTTATTATCATGTCTCCTTTCTGCTCTGCTCATGAGTTGGAGAATTTGTACACAGCTGTCATACACCCATACAGAAGGAAGAAAATTACCTCACCATAAACAAACAAAACATTTCAGTAGGTTAAAGAGCTAACTGTAAAAAGAAAATCTATAAAAGTATTTGCAAACATACGAAGAGTAAGATTATTTCCTTAGGCTAAGGAAGCCCATTTTAAGCAAGACACAGTACAAAACCTATACAGGAAAAAGACTGATTATTATCTACATGAAATTTAAAGCTTCTTTTTGACAGAAGACACAGGAAGCAAAGTTGAAAAAAAACTGATGTACTGGGAGCATGTATTTTCAACCTGTCCAACAGAAAAAAAGAATTAACAAACAAAATGTATAAGGAATCCTGAACATAAAAAAGAAAAAAAAAAAATCAAAGCATTGAAGAGGAAATACTGAGTACCAATAAACTTATGAAAATATGCTTTACCTAAGTAATAATTAAGAAAAAGCAAATTACAACAGTAATAAGATACCTTTAACTCATCAGACTGGCAAAAATCAGCATGATTAATAAGAGCATTAGAAACATTGTACAGCATTATACCTCTCCAGATAATGTTGGTGGGAATGTAGATGACAATACCTTCCTGGAGGCTATTTGGCAGTAGTTATTAAAATGCACATTCCCTTCAACCCAGCAATTCTAACTCTACTTTTTATCCTACAGAAATATGTATATACACAAAATTGCATGGGAATAATGTTTGCTAAAGCATTATACATCGTATGGGAAAAAATGAAAACAACTTAAATATTCAATAATATTGGAGCATGAGTAAATTACCATGCATCTATGCCATACACCATTACACGTAGCAGTAAAAAAAAAAAGAGTGAGATGAAGGTAATTAGAAGCACCAGGAAAAAATAAAACCAAAACTTTATGCGAAAAGGTATAATGCTAATATTTTTAAATGTGGCATGATTTTGAGCAATTGGCAGACTGAAATATGCAGAATTCATTGTAATAATATATCACCAGTGTTGTGACACTGGAACAATAGAGAAGGAAATACATCACATTGTTTATCACTGCAGTGAACAATATTTACATAGCCACGATAATATAAGTGCTGTTTATTGGTATTCATCTTTTAGGATCAACCTACCAAAGCATTAAATACTTAATTAAAGTTATAGAAGATTCAAAAAGTTACCAACAAAAATGTTCACTAGCTATAACAATGTTACAATAAAAGTAACAGTGACCTAATGTGCTTGGTGGAAGAGGCTGGGAGCAAGATGAAGGCAAGGGTTGGTATGCGAACATCCTTATCTCTCAGAGAAGGGAGAAACACTGCCAGGGGAACTTTTGCTTAGTCTGTATTGTTTCAAATTTGTAATGTGAATGCACTCACATATTCTTTGTGTACTTACTAATAAATTTCAATTTTTAATTTCAATTTTCTAAGAAAAGATAACTAAGTGTGAGAATAATTTTTATTTCAATGTCTAGATATATCTGAGTGCATTTTTAATCTAATTATCTGGAAAATTCTTTTGACTTTCCACTTTAGATGTGTAGAGTAGAATAATTCTTGAAATCCAATATATTTTATAAATGTTTCCTAGTGCATCCCTATAAAGAATCCAGAGTATCCCTCTTTAATTTACCCATTAAGATCAATGTGTATTAAGTAACATGCTTGAAATTCCGATAATATTGTATTAATGTAATACCAAATGAGAATAGAAACATCACCCTAAGATGATTTTAAAAGCATTTAATTATCCAACATAATTATCTCTTAAGCCCAAATTATATTATTATCCTTCTGAAATGCCAACTGTCTTGGTTCATAGGTAAAAGTGGTGGCATTAAAAAATGATAATGACTCCTGATGTGATAGTCAACACCTATCTACTATTTAGAAACACCTTGGTGTCCTGCAAGCTCCTATGCTATGTTGCTTCCAATCAAAAATTAAAAGGAAGGGAAAGGTGAGGCATAAAAGTATGTTAATGAGAGCTTATTTCTACTCTGGCTTATTATTTGTTCCCTCTGTATCTTCTCTGGTGAGCAGGATGGTGCCTGGCATATCCTTACACAAAGCATCAAAGAGCTTCTTCCTCCTCGAGTCTGGAGGCTGCTGGACACCCTGCTGACTTCACAGTCTCGCCTCCCAGGGGGTGAAATAACAAAGGCTGCCTATCACTATCAACAGAGGAAAAAGCCAAGGATGGCTGCCTTCTCTCTTCAGCCTTCCAAATCTTTCACCAATACATCTGATTGGTGGAGCACAAATTGTATCTGAAATCCTGCTTGTTATGAAATATAAGAAATGTTGTGCCCAGGTTTCCAGCCCCTGCAAAACTGGGGAGATATGAGTGTAAAAGGGTCCAGGTACATATAGACAACATCTGGCCCATTTGTATATTACAAGATTCATATGAGTAGCCCTGTTTAACTGGAATCGAAGTATTGGGTATGTGTAGAGAAGACTGAGTGCTGACTGGAGAGAACTGGAGAGGGGGAAGGAAAGGGAGAGAAAGCGAGGCCTAAAGATGAAATGGGTTAAGTGAGTATTTACTAGAGATCCATTATGGTCCTTAATCAGGAGAGTTACATCACTAAAGCAGTCCTTTAGGACAATGCTGTCACTGATGTGATAGAAAGAACTTTGTGTCTATGGGAGTGGAAAGAAAAGCGGAAGGTAGAACCTTGAAGACAATTTTAGGAATTCACAAGTGAGGTTGTGGAGGCTGTGGATTAGGGTAAAAATAGTAAGAATGGAGACAAAAAGGGGCACATATGGGAGATACGGTCTCTGGGTCCAGAAAAGGAAGCTTGTACCTGAGAATGTTCCAGAGTCGAGCAACATGAGCGGTGGGTGCACCACCTGACTGTTCTGTGCCTCCACCTGTCTCCTGGGGAAGCAGGTGCCTTCCCGCAGACACCTCACGGTCTCCAGCCAGCCTACCAGCAATCATCCTTCTCTCAGATAGGACCCAGGTTTGCCTCTGCATTTTTATCTCTTTTTCCAATTTCTTTGGTGTATTTACACTAAGGATGGAAATATGAGGTGTGATGAGCCAAGGAATTCCATCATGTTCCCTCTCTTTCCCACTGACTGAAGAACTCCACAATCTCATCTCCAACCCAACAGTCTTACAACTAACTGCATTTTCTACTCCAACCCCAGTGAACACTGCTTCTGTCAGGCTGATCTTACCATTCATTCATTCATTCATTCATTCATTCGCTCACATGCTCTTTAGTCAACAAATATTTATTAAGTAGCTACACTGTGCCAGGGCCTGCTGAGGATTTCACAGTTAAAACAACAACAATAACAACAAAAATCACTTTATCATGGAGCATGCATTCTATTAGGGAGAGGCAAGCAAAAACTAAAATACAGAGTAAGTGAGAAGGTAAATGCAAGGAAGAAAAATAGTTCAATGCCCACCTTCATAGAATTCTCTAGCTTTTTTTTTTTCTTCTTCTTTTTTTTTTTTTTCTTTTTTGCTGCCTTTCAAAACCCAACCTGCTTTTCAAGATTCAGGACAAATTTTCTTTCTACTTTGTGCCTTGCCTAACCACTTCTGCCCACAGCCTGTTTAATGCCTCTTATTGTTTGTCTCTTGCCTTTGTGTACTTTGTTCATGGTTACAATACTCACCTCTTCTGAAAAGCCCTGTATAAAATAGGTGCTGTTATATGTAAATACAGGAGCTTCAGATTTTTTCTTTTATAGAAATCACATGATTTCTGTAGCAAGATGATACTTTTTTATGAGTCTAATTGCTGTATCTGAAGTAATAAAGTAAAACTTGGGAGAAAAAGACATAATGACCTATATTGGAAATCGGGAGTTAGGCAATAAAAGGGACGGGTGGGCTCAAGGCTGGATTGGGACAGGTTTACAAGAGAAGAAGGGGTCTTTGTAATGAAGCGATGGGGACAGGAGAAAAAAGAGGGTAGAAGGAATTTATCTGGAGTAGAATTGTTTGAGAGGAACATTATGAGAGGAATACTAAAGGGAAAGAATATGAGGACATAGAAAGGGAGTAAGGAGAGCAGCACCTGAAGACGAAGAAAAATCTGTTAATATAACTTAGTTCATGATAATGTCCTAAGAAGTTGGATATTCATAACCAGAGCAAGGCTAGTCAGAGATATACTTTGGACTGATAATCCTCAAATTTGTTGGATAAGAAAAATCTACTGGTGTGTATTTTAAAATGATAAATTTCTGGCTGTATCTCTAAGCCAACTGAATTACACTCTTCTGGGGACAACCAAAAGAATGTGTACTTCTGCTTAATACTTATTCTAAGAGATTCTTTGATCTGGTAAGTTTGGAAAACACCGCTTGGCAAAACCCATGGCAGGCGGTATCAGATCTTACTGTTTACAGTACTTTTTGGTTGCCATTAGCTTTGAGAAGAACCATAAATAACAATATCAAATCTCTGCCAGTTTATACCAGAAAGCTGTGGTCCATGCTGTTGGTTGGCTGACCAAGAGTCCTTCCAACTACCTCACCATTTGCATATAGAGTCTGGAAAAGCTAAATCCCCACTTTCCCAAGTACCCCTGCTTCTAGGCATGCCCATGTGACACATATTGGTCAATTAGATATAAGTTGAGGTATCCTGAAGGCTTCCGGGAATGCTCTTATTTTCTTGTGTGAAGAGATAGACATGACTGGTAACACCCCATGCTTCCTTCCTGGCGTTAATCCAGGTATGGTGCCTCTCTAACCACAGCAGTCATTTGGAGATTGTAGGGAACTAGCACAAAGGACAAGTCAAGAGAGAGGATGGCCCTAATACTGTGGGTCTGGATTGCTTGTTGTGCAGAAGGAGAAGGAGAAGGAGAAAAAGGGGAAGGGGAGAGGATGGGAGGAAGAGAGGGAGAAGTCTATTTTTGGGGTTATCAGTGCACTCACTAACCAACTGAGCTAATCGGCTGCCCGAGAAGTCTATTTTTAAAAGCCATTTTAAAAGTTGGTTTTCTGTTACTTGCAACCAAAAACATTCGTAATTTAATCAAGGGAAGAGTTGGGTGGGCCCAGGCCTGAGATAAGAAAAGACCCCTCGTCCTTAGAAATACACATGCGTGAAAGAGCAGATTTACTTTCTCATCAGGGGATGGATGAGGGCAAGAGTGCAAGAATACCGAGTTTGAGGGAGCCATCTAGAAAGGGTAGAGAACAAAGAAAGTTGATACTTTATGCCTGAGTTGTCCTAATAATAGACTATTTGCCCAAGATAAGGCAAAATTAATTTGCCTTAAGAGGATATATGTTGTAACTTCATGTTCCTTCAACAAAATGAAAAATTGGCACAAGCAAGGTATGGTAAGCAGTAAAGGGGCTTCAGCTACCAGGACATCTGTTGGATGCCCCGAGCAAAGCATCTGATAAATTAATAAATTGTTTTTCTGGCAATTTCATCTCTCACAAAAGAAAAAAACAAGATTAATTGCTACTTTGTATTTAATTATGAGAGAGAGAGAGAGAGAGAGAGAGAGAGAGAGAGAAAGAGAGAAGAAAATTGTTGTGAAATGGATTTGGAGTCAGAGGAGAAAGTGCCCAGGTCACATTAGATTGTATGATAGCCAAAGACGTCAAAAATGTGCTTCTGGACCCCAGGAAATGAGATTTTAGGAAATTGAAGGGAGACCATAAGTCAGATGCAAAGGCCTAAAACTCTAAAGGAAAGAGTATTTTGAAAGCCTTTCAAAAATGAAATTTTCAACTCAACAAATATTTATTGATCAGCAACAACATGGGACAATCTGTACCAGAAGCCGTAATTCTTACCCTCAAAGAATGTATAGTCTGTGCAAGGAGGAAAATAAGCACTCAAATGCACAGCTGCCATTTATTGAACATCTACTGTGAAAAACGATATGATTAATAATTTACATATAATATTTAAAATATTTACACATGCTCTGCAAGGTAGATATTATCCTCAGTTAACAAAGAGACTAAGTGTTTAGACTGGTTCAATAAATTGCTCAAAGCCTCACAGCTCCTGAGGAAACAAGCTCCAGCCCCACTCCTCTTTGCATTTATTGGATCAGCTTTATCCCAGGGGCCTAGGGAGGCAAAAGGAAGCTTTGCTCTCTTCTGCTTTCTCCCATGGATATTCAAGAAAACCAAGAGTTCATTTGCAGGGGTTTGGCCCCTAAAACCAGAAGCTTTCAACAACTGACTACACAGGAATAAAAAATCACATTTTTGAAATTGGAATATCTGCTAAACTTCTGATAGAATTCATTCCTTGAATGAAAGACTTGCCACTATCAATCCTTCTCTATTTAAAATCATTCTCCTAAACTGTCAGGAACTTTGGTAAATCAGCACTTAAAGTACAACTGCTTAATGACAGAATGCATAAAAAAGATTCATCTCAGCATTCTAAGTTACATATTTTTTAAAAATAGATCAACTCTTTAATGTTGAAAATAACTTAGTTGTACAATGTGTTTAGAAGCCTAAAATGTTCAAGAGTAGATAAAATTAGAACATAAGAGTTTTACTTTAAACATGTAGTGAATTATATAATAGATTAAATAGTTGACTAAAATAAAACTGAAGTCTTGACCAATTACATACTGATCGATTTATATATATATATATATATATATATATATATATATATATATATATATATGCACACATACATTCAATTTGAGTGAAACAAGTAAATAGTTTTTTCTCTATAGCAGTTAGTTAATCCTTAACTGAATTATTGGAAAACTAAATTTACATTACACATGTATTTACCTATGTAACGTCAACTTACATGTTTTAGTTAAAAATAATAAAACCATTGAGGTCACTAGATGTGAGTAGTCTAGGACCTATGTGGTCAGAGGTTCACAGACTTTGGTTCAGATACCAGCAACAAGAGGTAGTTTCAGCCAAAGAACTCCACTGAATTGAAAGAGACACATAACTCACCACCCCCTATTACCTGTATATTTCTGGAAGAGGAACATACCCAATAAACTGAATGTGAAGTTTACACTACAACTTTCAGCATACACCACACTAGCTTTCCTGAAAGTTGAGGGGAAGGTTAATCGTCCATGCTTTTCTTTCAGAGGCAAAAATTGATTGTGTTTGGAAGTCAATCATGATGAAATTTGATTCATTCACCTCTCTCTATACACAGACAAATTAGAGAAAATCACAAAGCACATGTAATCAGTGTTTTGCTTTGTACAGAGACACGTATAGAAACGATAGGTCATAATCCTCTCCTTACCTATAGGGAGGCCATGATAGTAGGGCGAGCACACATGGCACAATTGGGTGTTAGCAACTAACTTGCTCACTCTAGCCACATCCTGCCCTTGGTCCCAGTGGAGGAAGGTGTATCTAGTTCGAACTGGTCCACTCAAAGGGGCACACAGGCCCTGAGTGTGCTGGCTGAGGTCCTCAATGGCCCTGCTTTCATGAGTGAGAAGGACAAAGGAGGCCACCCAGAAAAAAGATGTTGTAATGGGGACATTGGAATGAATGTATAAATGCAACTTCAGCTCGGCACTTCTGGGCTCTGTGCTCTCCAGACAGCACAGCTCTGAGGCTGCAGAGTACAAGGCCACATCGCTGGCGCTTTGGTACAGGGAGTGGGATGCACCTGCCTCCGCACAGAAACATACACTTCTCAGCCAGAGGGCATTTACATGAGCCTGCTGGCTCTCAAGGAATATAACCGTACTTGTCTGCCAAAAATCTGGCCTCAAATAGACCCCTAGCCAATACTAGTTTATGGCTCTGATGGGAAAAAATAAAATTCCATAATTTGTTCTTTTCCTACCTCCTCATCCTCTTTTTTCCCCCCTTGACCCTAATTACTCCTTGACCTAGAATCTCAGGGTGTTAGAAAGTGAAGGATCCTTTGAGATGAAACCCAGCAGCCTCTTGCTTTCTGCATGATAAAACGGAAGCCACTTTTTGCTTTCTGCCCCACTTAATTCTTCTGCTATCTGCTCACATTTTTGCATCATTCACAAGCTCCTGGAAAACAGGAACTAGAATAATCTGCTCACTGCAAATTTTGTTCTGCCTCGTCCCAAACCAAAACTAAGGCGTATAAGAGAAAGAAAGAAAATGAGAAACCTACAATCTTTGAAAAGTTAAAACACTGTTGATGTTCATTATACTATTTGTACCTCAAACCTTTTATTTCATTAGTTAAAAACTGCTTTGAGAGTAGGGGCTGTGTCTTTTAAAGTATCTTTTAATATATATGGAATCTAGCACAGTGTCACGAATGCCCAGGAGTTTAATAAATATTATTTGTTGATGATGAGTTGGTCTATCCCCTAGCCTACTGGCAGTATCCCACATAATCATCCCAGACACAGGAGAATCCATCCTGCTTTTACAGACCTCCAGGGAGCAAGAGCCTAAACCTTCTTCCATAACTCATTTCTGCATCTAATAAGGCTTAATGTCTGCTGGAAGATTCTTCCCAAGAAGGTGGCACGTAGGAATGTTGCAGAGTAAGTTTTGGACTCCCCCTAAGGCATTGAGCCAGTCACTGGAATGACTAGGACCTATCCTGGGGGGTGGGAAGCCTTGGTGGGTGCTGGTGGGGAAGGTGGTCATATGAGGAAGAAAATGGGCAGAGACTAGTCGCCTTTCCTGCTCTGAGGAAGTGGCATTGTTCATACCCTGTTTCCCCAAAAATAAGACCTAGCCAGACAATCGGCTCTAATGTGTCTTTTGGAGCAAAATTTAATATAAGACCTGGTCTTATATTATTATATTATATTATTATATTATATTACATTATTATATTATATAAGACCCACTCATATTATTATAGTATATTATATTATTATATTATATTGCATTATTATATTATATAAGACCCGGTCTTATATTATTATATTATATTATTATATTATATTACATTATTATATTATATAAGACCCGGTCTTATATTAACTTTTGCTCCAAAAGACTCATTAGAGCTGATTGTCTGGCTAGGTCTTATTTTCGGGGAAACACGGTACTTGTTAATAGAACTGCCCAGTGTTAAAGGGACTTGGGATGGGTAGAAGTCAGGAAGTTGTGGAGGTGGGGAGAGCCCTATGATGCTGGAAGGCAAGTCTGCCATTGGCTACCTAGCTTTTTACATCCATCCCTACAGCTGTCTGTGAGGATTAACTGCCATTACCATTCCCCATTACTATTCCATGGACATCAGTGTTAGCTCCTATTAATGGAAAAGGAATCAGCATGCTCAGCCACCATGCTACAAGGGATCTGAACCCTTCCTTTGCAGGGTGTGTGTGTGTGTGTATGTGTGTGTGTGTACATGCACTCGCACACAAATGAAAGGGCTTGTGGAGGTATAAAAGTAGAGTGACAGGAGGTAAATGAAGGAAGGCTTAGAGGGAACCTAGAAATCTCTCAGGCCAAAGTAGACTGAGCCAGGGATACAAATCACAGCTGAAAATCAAAGCCAATGCCCAGAGGAAGTGGAAATTCGGTGGAAGCCTAGGAGAGGAAGTGGGAGGATAGAGTTGGAGGGAGAATAAGGACTGAGGTGAGGAAGCACAGGCCTGCTGAGATATGTGCACCGGGCGGGATGAAACAGAGTTGGGTCTCCAGAAAAACATGGGTTGGCAAACTCCAGCTGAGAAGTAAGTTTCAGCCTAATGGTTGGAATAATGTTGGGGGCTTCCATCCACCCTATGTCCATGTCCTAGGCTGGTGGAAGGGCAACAGTCGTGTGTGATCAGAAAACATAGACAGAAGGAAGGCAGCTTGGTGGCCAGGCCTCCCTACTGGAAGCTTGGGATGAAATACAAGTGGATGAAGCTGGTGCTGCTGGATAGATCTGAGGAAGTATTCAGATGGGGAACCACCAAGACAAGTTACAAAATTCTGTTGTTCCCTGATTGTTTGAAGGAGAGAACATGGCCCACACCAAAGCTGGAAGCTTGCTCTGAGGTAGTTGAGACCAGGTGAGGTTGGGCACACAAGGCCAGAAGAGAATTGGTCCCTTAATGACATCCAATTGGTACCTTTATGACAACCTTAGTCACTTAGGAGAATCTAAGTCAGTTTGGGTGAAAAACACCCCGGTGTACTGTGCCTCAGCCAGTCTTTCTTAGGGTCTCTACAAACAGAAGGCAGTTGATGGGAGAACAGTAGAAAGCAGTGGAATTAAAAACCTAGGATAGCACAAGAAGCCCTAAGTGGCATTAAGAGCTTGAAAAGCAAATGTGGGTGGAAAGGAGTGAGTCATAAATAGTGGTTTGTAAGCCTTCTAAAAACTGTCAAACCTTTGGAATAGAACAAAGCCTCCATACACTTGTTCCATCCCCTATTTCTTATTAGCCCCCACAAGTGAGTTTCTATAGCTCTGCAGGAACTTGATGTTATTTTGCTCAAATTGTAAATGATTTATTTTTATGAATGTTGAATCACAGGACCATGGTTAAAGAAAATAATCTCCACATATAAGAAAAGAATCCCTAATATGCTCCCCAAACTCTTCTCTTCCTCCCTCACTCGTGTGTGTGTGTGTGTGTGTGTGTGTGTGTGTGTGTGTGTGTTGATTGGGGTGGCTGTCCCAGATATTAGCATTATCGTTAACACACAATTTTTGAGGAGCTTTCAAGTCAAAAAACTTGAATTCAAATCTAAAGCTGACCAGAACTCCAAATACCGTTCCTGCTTTTCTTAGCATTTCCCAATTTCTCTGGCACATGTTTACAAAATATAATGAAATACCATTTATTAAACTTTTTGGTTATAGTGGGCCTTTTGTACACTTTTGCTTATGTGATATTATGTACCCATTTTACATTAAATCAAGCTGCGTCAGCTCATTTAAGGTGTTTATAGTGGGATTTCTATAACACTCTACCAGCTCAAATATTTCCTCTATAAATCTTTAGAAAACAATGTTTTGCTGCATACTGATACTGATTTAGGCTTATGAAATCGGTTGGGGGGGATGGGTGGCGCAGTTGGTTAGAACGTGAGCTCTGGGCAACAGGGCTCCCAGGTCGATTCCCACATGGGCCAGCGAACTGCACCCTCCACGTCTAGAATGAAGTCAATGAGCTGCCGCTCAGCTCCTGGGTGGCCAGATGGCTCAGTTGGTTGGAGCACGTCCTCTCAACCACAGGTTGCTGGTTCGACTCCCACAAGGGCTGGTGGGCTGCCCCCCTGCAACTAACAACGGCAACTGCACCTGAAGCTGAGCTGTGCTCGCCACAACTAAGATTGAAAGGAAAACAGCTTGACTTGGAAAAGTCCCGGAAGTACACACTGTTCCCCAATAAAGTCCTGTTCCCCTTCCCCAATTAAAAAAAAAGAAAAACAGAAATCGGTAGGTTTTATCTTACTTATTATTAATATTCTAATCTCACATTTTAAAAAGATTAGGGGAAAAGAAACCCTTTGCCCATATTTAGGATGTGTTTTATAATCATCTCTTTTAAGCACTTCCCAACGTTCCCACCATGGTACCCTTAATGGTGGAACTTGTGCCTCTGTAGGATGGTTAGGGTGAGAGATGGGGCTAAGGGAGTCTGAAGAGTGTGCCTTAAATGCTCTGCCCACAGCTGCAATGGTCTTTAAACATTATTTTGTCTTAGAACTCCCTAATATCTCTTTGTTGTACTATAAAACTACTCCATCTCCCCAACACACATCACTTCATGGATAAACTGACCCTTCAGAATAATGTACCACGTTTCTCTAATAGGCTTGTTTCTTATGCTTCTATTAATTTATCAAATTGAGTAGTTTGACATCATCCTTATGTATTGGTTAATTATGTTTTTTTTGGGGGGTCAATTTTGTAAGTAGTAAGCTTGCAAATAGTATTCTAAAACACTCCAAATGAAAAGCTAATGGATTCCAGATGTATATAATAATGACAGCTCACCTTGAATGCTTACTTTGTGCCTTGCACATTAATAAATATAACACACATAATCTTTGCCATCAAGAAGCTCATGGTCTAATGGATGAGATAGACTGTAAATCAAATAATTAGACAAAAACAAGCAAAATGGCCTCTCGGATAAGCTCTATGAAGGAGCAGAGTCCTGTAATAAAGACAGCATATGAATAATAGAGCGATTTGATCTTGTCCTGGAGTTGGAAAGTCTTCCCAAAGAAGTGATGCTTGAATTGAGACCTGGAGAAAGAGTGAAAGTGTAGGGTTAGCTAGGGTGGGGGAAGGTGTGGATGTTGGCATGGGGAGAGAGGGTGTCCAGGCAGAGGCTACTCAGAGGCAAGGCTTTGTGGTGGAAGGGTACATGGTACATGTAATGAACGGGCGGAAGCTCAACTTGGCTGCAACACAGAGCCCAGGGGCAGAGGGGCACATGCATGCGGGGCTTCAGAGAACTTCGGGCATTAGAGGATTTTCAGCTGCTTTGTGTGAACGTTTTGGAGGAAAGAGGTAAAGGATAGTGCAGCTGGGTCAAATTCTAAATGCATATATATTATTTAATCGATTCATAGGATTTAAAGAGATCTCTAAGATAAAATTTATTTCAGGCTTCCAAATATTAATTTACCTAGCCTACTCCAAGTAGATGGTTATTTATCATCTTGTACCTCCACAGAATGTGTTCCTAAAATGTACTGTGGGGCAGTTCTCTTACTACTGTTTCTCAGTTCATGTGTACTTTCGTGGGCTTGCCTTGGGTCAACACAAGCATCCTTATCAGGGAGATGTCAATGGACCGCTCAAGGGGCAACGCAGTGAGTTCAGTAGGTGCTTCCTTGAGTGATCAGAAAGATGGCCTGGGCAGGGTTTATGGAGCAGGTGAAAGCATCTCCAAGCCTTTCTGCCTGAGCTAGTAGTCCCGTTCAGGCGTCTGAGCTGCAGTGGACCGAAGCTTCCCAACTCGGCATTTGTCTCAGCCTTGCCCGTCTGTTATATTTTTCTTCCCAAACTTCATGTTCCTATTGAAAACTTTTCTGTCTTTGTCCCATACCAATAAATCACCTTCGGCTGTATACTAGATAGTCTCCCAACACATTAATTCATGTTAAATGTAATGGAAAGTTCTAATTATTTAGAAGCCATGGCTTCCTGTCAATTCTTAGGTTAAAAAAATATGTATTTTGTAAGTTTACTCTTCACCTCCTTAAAACTATACCTTTGCATTATATAAGAATGCCTTTAGTGATTATTGTGCTTAGCAGTGTCAAGTTAAAGATGGAAAGAGAAGACTGTTTTGGGTCTAGTTATGAGGCAGATAGTTTGGGGCAGTTGGTGGGACAATTAGCTGTCCCTCTAATAACAAAATATATAAATTGTTTTTACAGCTGGGCTTCCTTATTGCACAGATGACCTCTTTAAAGGAGACACTATAAACTGAGAGTCAAGTTTAGTAACAGACACAATTTCTTCCTGCTGCGGGCAGGCTAGTCTCTTCCCAAAGACATTGAGACATTCCATTTTGAGGTACTGAGAAGGAAAGTTTGCTACTCCATTTTCCCTGAAATAGAGTAACTGAGTTTCATTGCTCAGCAATATTGTCTTGGGCTTCAGTTCCTAAATGGAATGTGGCATGAAAGATAATTTTTGCAGAGCTGCTCCTGTGTGCAGCTGTGCATGGCATAAAAATCCCCAGAGCAAACCTGCGGGTTGCCAGAGTTAGTCCTGAAGCACCTCCATGGAACATACCTCAGATTCACAAAGCATCACCAGAGTTAGAACTTTATGCCCTTTTCCTTATCATAGTGCCCTCCAACTCCTGGGGGTGGGGTGGGGGGTAACTCGAGTTAAACAGCCAAATGACTGGCAAGGAGGGCAGGGTCAGACTCAGGTAAAATGATAAGGTCTGCAGATTATTTCTTTAGAGTAGAAGTTGGCAAACTGTAACTCACAAACCAAACCCAGCCACAGTCTGGGGCTTCAAATGACTTACAGATTTGTAAAGGATTAGTGGGAACCACGATACCAAGGGAGACAACTATGGCCTGCAAAACCGAAATAATTAAAACAGTTACTCTGTGACCTTTACCGTAAAAGCTTGTCCACCCAACTTCAGAGCGCTCACATTTCCCTTTCTCTGACTTCACTCCTCAAATTCCTCTTTGACTCCTTTGCAGAAAGAAGTCCCCACCTAGCCCTCAGCTCCAGGTTTATTTACTCAACAATTAGAGCTAATCCTCCTGCCCAAAGGTAAACCCCTTGAACTAGCCGCCTATTCCCAGCTGGAGGGAGGGCTGCTGATCTGCTTCTTGCTGTCTTTCCCCCCCCATTCCCTTCCGCCTGGCTTCCACTCTGTGCTATGGAATGGAACTACCCCTCCTCAGGCTGTGGGTACCCCAGTTCTCAATGTCTGAGGGCAAGGGTTCCTACAGCCAGGAGATTCTGGAAACCCAGGGTTTTGTGTATCCTCTGCAAGAGCAGTGGAAGAGATTTGTTCCTTGGGATTCCCTGGGTTACGACACCTGTGGTCCTAAGAGAGAGCGTCTTTCCAGATCTTTGGGCTCAGCTGGTGACTCATACTCTCTAGCTGCCAGCCCTTCAGCAGCCTGTTCCCCAACCCCCCTTCCTACACACACACACACACACACACAAACCAGGCTTGGATCTGTTTGCTCTATGGCGTTGTGGTTAAGGGCATGAATTCATTCACCTAGATGAAAACCCAGTTCTGACATTTGCAAGCTAGGGAACCTCAGGCAAATCACTTAATCAGCCTGTGATTCGGTTTCCTCATCTGTGGACAGGGGATAATAATAGTTCCTCCCTCATCCGGCTGTGGCGAGGATTAAATGAGTTAATCTGCGCAAAATTGTTTTGAACGAGGCCTAACACATGGTTAGTACTCAATAAAGTGCTAGCTTTTACTACTATTTGATGTTCTGAGGTTAAGCTGTGCGTGTCAAGGGCTGGTTTTGGTCCCAGTCTCCGTGTCCTCAGGCTGTTGCTCAAGGTGATGTCTGCTCTCAGGCCACGCCACCCCAGAGGACAGGCAAGACGGTGAAACAGGTGAAATGTGTTTAAGAGACTTAATATTAAGAGACTTCCTACCTCCTTTATTCTCTATGCCTCTGACCATACAGAATAATAATGACTCAAAATAACTTGTTTTTATATGCAAGTAGCAATCTGCTTTCAGAAACATTAATTTGCTGCAGAGAGCAGCCCTGTGAAAGAGCTGGCACAGGGTAGGCACCCAGAAATGTTGAGTGAGTGAGGGAGGTGAGCTGTGAGGCTGCCAGTAGGCAGAATGATCTGTCATGGCTGATCAGTCAGTGGCCGTGCAGAGGGGGTTGATAAACATTTTGAATATACACGTTGAAACAGTTCGTTAATGCGATCCCTATTTTACCAGTGAGGAAGCTGAGTTTCTGAGATGGTTGATACCTTGTCTAAGATCACACAGCGGCAAAAGTAGAGCTGCATCTAGAACCCACATAGTCTGGCCTCTAAACTAGCCCTGTGGCTAGTATACCTATCACTAAGTATGCATAAAATCCAGTTGGTTTTATTTGATTCTGAAAATAACCTGGGTACTGACATGCACAGCTGTCCTTGCTTTTTGCTTAAGGAGAGCACAGCATGAGAAGGCTGATAAGGGGAGGGAGCTCCCTTGCCCTGGGAGGAGTCCCTTTCAGTCTCTGTAGGAGTCAGTTTGCCCCAAAGGACAAGTGACTTACAAGACTGTGGGAAGGAAGTGAGCGAGCACACAATGCTGAGTGACTTCCCCTCCCTTTTTGGAGGGGACTTGCCTTGGTACACAATCACCCTTTGCCCCTGGGTTAGCAGTTTTCCCTGTGGAGAAGAGCTGTGACTGGTCAGTTCTAACTGTGGCTGGGTGAGATTAGGGGAAGGAGAATTTTAGAAAGCCCAGGGGGCGGATATCTAACCTTTCATCTCTAAAAAATAAAAGACAGAGAAATAAATACATTTTTTACCAAAACCAAACACAATTTACCAAACTTGTTCCACAGAATACTATCTACAAAATTTTGAAAGGTAGGTCTTTAAAAAAAAGGGTTCAATGGGTTTCTAAGACTTTCATACTACAAAGTTTCTCAGTCTTTAATATGCTGCTAAACATTGCAAATGTCTAGAAAGTGGATTTAATATGTGAGATTTCCCAAAGTCTTTAATATTGGAACCTTTTAATCCCAGAAGCACAAGCTATGTGCCCATAACAAGTGGAACACAGTTTGAGAAATCTTGACATAAGAACATGATTGCAGCTGTAAAAAAAAAAAAGGAAAGAAAGAAGAGAAAAAGGCTGTTACCTACTAAAGACATTTGGGGTCTTCTTCTCATAAAGTTAAGTCAACTCACTTTCTAGTGGCTATACGGTCATGCACCCCATAATGATTCCCATCAACGAGGGACCACATATAAGATGGTAGATGGTAGTCTCCTAAGATGATAATGGAGCTGGAAAATCCCTGTTGCCTAGTGACATCATAGCCGTTGTAAAAGTCGTAGTGCAACTCATTACTCATGAGTTTGTGGTAAAGCTGCTGTAAACACATCCATTGCACTGCTAGTAGTATAACAGGATAGCACATACGATTATGTATATGTAAAACCTGATAACGATCACAAGTGACTATGTTACTAGTTTGTGTAATTACTATACTATCATTTTTATCATTATTTAGAGTGTATTCTTTGTACTTGTTGAAAAGAAAATTTTGCCATTGAACAGGATGCCGTGTTACTCTGGCATCAGCCTCATACATCTCGTGTTTACTGTGTCTCTTGGTTGCATCATTTTTCTCTGTGCTTCATTTAATCTCGTGTTTTATAAATTTAACATAGCCTGACTGTACAGTGTTTATAAAGCCCCAGGAGTGCACAGTGATGCCCTGGGCCTTCACATTCACTCCCCACTCACTCACTGACTCACCCAGAGCAGCTTCCGGTCCAGCTCCATTCATGGGAAGTGCCCTATCAAGTTGTTCCATTCTTTAAATCTTTGATACCATATTTTTACTGTACCTTTTCTGTTTAGATATGTTTAGATACATAAATACTTACCATTGTGTTACAACTGCCTACAGCATGCTACACAGGCTTAAAGCCTAGTAGCACCAGGCTATACTATATAGCCCAGGTGTGTAGTAGGCAATACCATCTAGGTTTGTGTAAGAGCACTCTATGATGTTTGCACAATGACAAAATTGCCTAATCACGGACGCATTTCTCAGAACATATCCCATCATTAAGAGATGCTTGACTGTAATAAAGCTTTGTGTGGTCAAACTGCAGAGCCAGCCACAGACACAAGAGCAAGCACAGATAATTTCTATAAAAATTATAGCCCTAACAAAGAAAAAAAAATGAGAACAATTCATAGTAAAATGAAATAGAAAATAAATTGGTTAAATCCAGCTATGTGTGTCAGCAATGAAGCAGTAGGGGTGCAAATTCAAATCATTTGGAAGAAGCAGGTGCAGCAAGAACCTGTGGACACAAAGTGTGGCAAGACCATCCATTTGAAGGCAAGAACTTGGGATTCCCATTTGCTGGCATTAAGGATGGTTCAGCATCTCATCAGCTGTGAGAAATACTACCCTGATCTCTGCATCTCCAGCCAAAATCTCTCAGGACAACAAGCCACTCAACCCACTGGAAAGGCTTCCCAACTCACCTGGGGCAGTAGAATTGTTTATTTAAAGCATAAGTTTCTTTTAGCCTCAAGAAAGCATAAAGCAAAGAAATAAATTTATAATACTATTATTTTAATTTTACCTTTAGCAATAATTTGTGCATATTTGTATTTGGTATTTTAAACATTTGTAAAGTTTACTTTATTTTCCTCAAGATAGTTTGACATTTTAGAATGTCTAACAGGTTATTGTTATGGTGCCAAGTTAAAATATCTAAATGAGAATCATAATTAATTCAGATTTGTGATTTCATTTCAAAAAATATGAGAATTTTATTAAATCCATAAACATTTTTGTAATCTTCAAGAGAACTTAAGATTCATCATAGTTTATAGTTTATCATATTTATGAACATTATTTAACTACTTGTGATTCTTCTGTTTGTTGAGCAACTGAAGCATTTTTTAAAAGATGGAACACATAACATGTATAAATGCAGTTTAACAATTCAAGGGAATTTAATTAATCAAATTGTAAACATTACCTTAAAAGGGAGAGTTAGATTTAGAACTTATAATTAAAAGCTTAATAAAACCAGGGCTTCAGATTTGTAGTAAGTGAAACTGAATTACTGTATATTGTCTTCTTTGCCCATAAAACCTGTCTTCAGGAACACTCCGTATCCAAATTGCCCTATGATGGCAGGGGAGGTGGTGGTGAGAGAGAGGGAATGGGACAAAGGTCTTCCTTGTTAATCGGTAGATACACTAATTAGGTTGGGGCAAAAGTAATTGCAGTTTAAAGGGTTAAAAACAATTGCAAAAACCATAATTACTTTTGCCCCAACCTAAGAGTATCAAAGAGTACAGCAGTGAATCCAATTGATTGCTTACAAGCACGACTACATTCAATAAACATTTTTTTTTTTTGAGATTCTGATCTAGGAAATGTGGGTCTTGTAAATGCAATTAAGATGTGTTTCCTCCCCTCAAGCAGTTTCTCCTTTTTCCTACTTTGCATTTTTCTCTTCTCCCCATTCAGTGAAGGACTTTTCAGCAAACACTTGCACTTTCTTGCCTTGACCTGCTTTGTTTCACTTGGTGGAAAAGCAGACACTGTACTCAGACAGCCTTGAGTTCAAATCCTCATTTTGCCATTTGCAGCACGATTTTAGACAGCGATTTGGTCTCATTAGTTTTCTCACATATCAAACTGAGATAACAAAATTATTTATCTCTTCAGATTATTGAAAAAAATTAGAGACAACAAACATAAAAGTGCTTGGCAATATGCTGAATAAATGGTAGCAATTAATCTGGTTTCCACAAATGTCCTTACACAAAGAGCATGTCACCTTATGTTCACTTACAATAAAGTATGTTTTAGGCTTCTGACTACATCAAGAGCAGAAGAGCATTGGTAATAAAAGTAAATATTTGGGGTAGGAGATAACTGTAGGTAATAGAGAACTTTTGTTTACCCATACCCACTCTCTAGTCAATTATACCTAGGCCTATGATTTCAAATTTCATTTCTGATGAGACCCTAAATTCTCCAGCTCCGATACTTCCTCTGGACACCAGACTATATATCTAGCTGCCCATTCAATATCTTCATGAGATGTCTAATAGGCACATCAAATTCTAAAATAAAACTCTTGATTTTTCCCTCATAAAAATCATTTCTCATCTCCACAAATGGCAACTCCATTCTTCCGCTTGTTTGGTATAAAATCTTGCAACCATTGTTTAAAACGTAGACAGAGTTTAGCTCCTTCTAGCCAGCTCCTGCCACCATCACCTATGGTACTATCTTCTCCTTGGGATTTCTGCACTGTCCCCTGACTACTCATTCTCCTTGTTCTACTGCACTGTTGCACTTGGTCCTCTGCAGAGGACCAAGCAGAGTAGTCCTTCTTAAAACAGAAGTCAGAACACGTAACTTCTCTGCTTTCAAAATCTTCCAGTGACTTTCCATCTCACAAGAAGAAAAAGGCCCTTCACATTTGGTCCCTGGCTCCCTCTCCTGACTCTCCTTTGTTTATTTCATGCCAATCAACTGGCATCATTTTTATTCCTAGAATACAGCACACATGCTTTTACCTTTGTTCCTTTGTGCTTGACATTCCCTGTGCCTGGAATGCTCCTTCCTCTGATAATTGCACACTAACCCATTCACTTCACTTAGTTTTCTGCTCACACATTACCTAAACTGAGCAGCCTTCTCTAAACACCCTATCTAAAATAACATACATCTTTAATCCCCTCTCCACCTTATTTTATGTCATATCATTTACCTGACTTGTTAGCAGTTAGGTATGGTCATATGCCCAAGTTCTGGCCAATGGAGTATGACTAGTAGTGATGAATGCAAATGCCAGGACAAGTCCTGAAATGGCAGGTATAAGCCCTCAATTTCTCCTCCTTTCTAGCCCAGTGGCTGTAATCTGGATGTGATGGCAAGAGCCTAGAAAAGCCATCGTAGACCACCAGATGGAAGACGGGTGTTGAGACACTAAAGAAATCTGAGTTCTTGATACCTTATCGGCTCTAGAGTGCTTACATTTGAATGCCCATATAAGAGAGTAAATTTTTTATCTTGTTTAAGCCATTTTCTTTCTTTCTTTCTTTCTTTTAAAAGATTTTATTGGGGAAGGGGAACAGGACTTTATTGGGGAACAATAGTCAAATTGTTGTCCTTTGAATCTTAGTTGTGGAGGGTTCTGAACGTTCAGCTTCAAGTTCTTGTTCTTTCAGTCTTAGTTGTGGAGGGCGCAGCTCAGCTCCAGGTCCAGTTGCCGTTGCTAGTTGCTAGTTGCAGGGGGTACAGCCCACCATCCCTTGGTGGGAGTCGAACCGGCAACCTTGTGGTTGAGAGGACAGGCTCCAACCAACTGAGCCATCCGGGAGCTCAGCGGCAGCTCAGCTCAAGGTGCCGTGTTCAATTTTAGTTGCAGGGGGCACTGCCCACCATCCCTTGCAGGAGTCGAGGAATTGAACTGGCAACCTTGTGGTTGAGAGCCCGTGCTCCAACGAACAACTGAGCCATCCGGGAGGCAGCTCAGCTCAAGGTGCCGTGTTCAATTTTAGTTGCAGGGGGCAGAGCCCACCATCCCTTGTGGGACTCGAGGAATTGAACTGGCAACCTTGTGCTTGAGAGCCCTCTGGCCCATGTGGGAATCGAACCGGCAGCCTTCGGAGTTAGGAGCACGGAGCTCTAACTGCCTGAGCCACCGGGCCGGCCCCTAAGCCATTTTCATATATTTTCTAAGCCTTTTGTTTAAGCCTTTGCTATAGAAGTGAAACTATATTCTAATACAAACATGTATTTTTTGAAAGTCTGACTGCCCTCCCAACCCCCACCTGAAATGGGACTGGAATGTAAATTCCATGATAGTGGAAGCTCTGTTTGGTTCACTGTAAATAGCTTCTTGAACAGTGCCTGGCACACTAAGCATTCAGTAAATGTTTGTTGAATGAACAAATGCAAAACCATCAACATAATGCAAGGCCTTGAGTGCTGCCCTGAGGAAGCACATGGCTGGTCAATATAAGTAAGTACAGCAATATGCGCTGTGTGTGGCTGCCTTTCTGTTCTGACTGAATCACAAAGGCAGGATACAACCTGCTATTTCCATTATCTGAGAGGCATAAATACTTGTAAAATGGTTGTGTGTTTCTTTTGTAATTTAAATGAAGACTCCCAAGTAAAGTTCATGGTTCTAATGAAATCGGGTCACAGAGTCATGGAAAACTGTGACAAGGTTCACACTGATGAGGGAAGGTCACAAGTCGCATGTTAAGCACAGATGGAGAAAAGGAGCTTGTGTGCTGAGATCCTGAGATGTGTGGCCAAGATGTGCATCAGTCTGGATGGCAAAAGCTGATAGCTGAAAGAACCACAGACAAAGAATTGCACAAGCTGAGTCAAAATGAAACAGAGACATATCACAGGGTATCAGCAAGACGCTTGGGGGTAAATGCTACAGACATAAAGCCACTGAGTTTCTGGGTAAGAACATAAAAGGTTATAGTGCCAGGATAATATTTTTGTTATCAAAAATCTTTTTCATGCTATGAAGATCATTTTGAACACCTTAAAAACATAGATCTGTTAATGCAAACAACTTAAAACATCATGGTGGCTTTAAAAATATATATAGGAATGACATCCTGTGGGCCCAGGACTAAGCCACCTTAACTTTGAAATGTTCTATTTCCTGGGTGATGAAAGTTGCAAAGGTGTAGGCTGTCTTGCCATACCACACCCCTGGGTGTAATATTATTGAAGTAAAACAAGTCAAGATTTGTTTAGTTACTTTACAATATATATGTAACTTCTGGTAACAGTTACTGGTATGAGGTTTTTCTTTGTTGACTAATTAGCTAGAAAGTTCAAGAGAGCTTTCTTAATAATGTGCCTCTTTGCTCAAGAATTTCTTAGTAACAGTAATTTCTCCTTTTTAGAAACATATTAACACTTATATTCAAAGTAGAAGGGCAGCTTTTAGATTAGGACAAAGCACTGAAAATTAGTACAATAGTTACTTCTTTGTCCCCACCTCCCTCTTGCGCCTAATTATTGTTTGAATTTTGGGGAGGCCTCTCATCTTGTACACTGGATATATTAGGATGACTGAAGGGTGAGGTAACAATACATGCCACCTTTATATGGTGGCTCATTTATCTGAGGATTTCATGTTGTAGCCACACTGTCATTTCAGATAGGTTCCAGAATATTGAAAATGAAAGTGATCAAAATACGATCTCATTTAAAATCCCTTCACTGGAAGAATCAAGGCTTTTCCACATTTAGTGCTTTTTTTTGGTCCAAGGGACTTAAAGTTTCTCTTCAGTGAGCATGGTGGGTGAGGTGCCCTTTTACTGGAGTTGATGGGACAGGTTCCCACCTTTGATAATTTTTAACATAATTTTCAAATGAAGTAATTTGTGCACAGAAAGGCCTTGTAAACCACAAAGATGTAAACAAATACATACCATGTTTCCCCGAAAATAAGACCTAGCCGGACCATCAGCTCTAATGCGTCTTTTGGAGCAAAAATTAGTATAAGACCAAGTCTTATATAAAATAAGAGCTGGTCTTACATTAATTTTTGCTCCAAAAGACTTAGAGCTGACTGTCTGGCTGGGTCTTATTTTCGGGGAAACACAGTAGATTATTATTACTAGCATTGTGATAAAAACAACAGCTTAGTGTAGGGTATAAGAATTTCAGGCTGGAAGCCCTAGACTCTAAGAACCTGAGGAAGGGTGGGCCCATCCTTGTAGAGGGAAAGATGGACCATCCTTGTAGAGGGAAAGATGGAAGTCATTTTCAGGAAGAATAGTGTGTGCGTGGGGGGTTCCAGGTTTGAAGATGACCCTATTATGACTCCTGTAGCTGGGAAGTCCACATTCACTGGAAGAGTTGTTTAATTTTATAGTAGCTGCTGCCTGGAGAAGACCCATGCATGGTGGCACAATGTGAAACTTCAAAAACAATCTAGGCCAATAGATTTGTTTCACTGGGTGGCTCAGATAATGAACCCTATTTTTACTGAGACAGTTCACTTAATTGAAGAGAGGATTATGTTTAGTAACCTACATGTCATTAATCAACTCTTTAAAAAAATAAAATAATAGGAACCTACTATATTCTCATCGCTTCTGAAAGTCTGCAAAGGTGCTAATTGTGGAGTAAATAAACCTCATTTTTAGAATCTTACTGAAATGCAAAACTTGCTTTCCTTGTGCTGTTTCCCTGTACACTCAACACAGTGTTTTGGAAACCTGCAGTTATCTAAATTCCCATCGGGTGACATTGTTTAATCTTACATTCCCTCTTTCATATATGAAAAATAGCTCTAAGGACAATCCACTGAGAGGCTTTGAACTCTCTTTATGGTGGTTGGGACGGATTTTCCAATCCCACCCCCTTTCCTCTGATGGTTTATTCTGCCCACTCCTTTCCCCACCCTCACGGCTGGTCAGGAGAGCCTCTGGCTGCTCCCCTTTTCCCCCAAGCAAGGGCTAATCAGGGGAGAGTCTTTGACCTTGGCGAAAAAAGCACCTGTCTAATCACCGAGCTTATTAGGCCACCGGAGTCTAGAAGCATAAAAGTTACTTCCAATGCATTTTTTTTTTTTTGGTGTGTAAATTTAGGTCTCTGATGTTGAGAGGAAAAAACTATTATTGCTTTAAAATAATGACTAAACCTATTTTCAAATATTGTGGTGGAAGTATGAAAACAGAATCCCTCACCCTAAAAAGGCTGCAAAAAATGTTATTTTACTTTGGAGACATTAGGAACTGAAAATAACAACAGGTTTCTTTCAGGTCGCATCTTAAAAGGGTAGCTGCTTTTCACGTCTTAGGGTTGTACAAAGGTCCTTTTAAAAGGACCCCCAACCCCTGCTTTCTGAAGGCCTTAGAAAGATGAACACATTTGTCTTAAACACCGAGGTGCCTCCCTTTTAAAGAACAACCGGCTGCACTCTCTTCCTCAGTCATATTGTCACATCACTCATCTAAGTTATACTTTATAAACTGCCTTGATATGCTACACACATGCAAAAAGTACACAAAGTGGATAAACTTCTGTCGATGCTGCGGTAGAGGTATATATTTAGTAATCAGTTACATTATTTTGTGAAATGAGAGCTGATCGACCAAACCTTTCAAATAGACCCACCAGACGATAAATACCACCATATGTTTGATTCACAGTACATTTGAGCATAAACACTTCAATTACAGCTTTGTGTTTAGTATCAAAAACCTTTTCTTGTGTGCGTGTTTTCCCTACAGAGTCCCTGCTCTGGATCACATTTTGAAAATCGCTTATTTACAGATAAAGCACCTTTGCAGGTACGCTTCCGACAAACATATGTATTTATGCACACAAAGGTGTGTGCACATCTTTTCACAAACAAACGTCCATATGATGCCTGCGTCGCGCTCCACGCACATGCCCACGAGTGTGTGTGCTCAGCCGCGCAGCCCGGATGCCGGCGGGGACAGGCTGCCCCCCAACACGCTGGAGCCCTGCCGGCCACCCCAGCAAAGTTAACCGGCGTTGCCACATTGGCTACAGCGCGAGGCTTCCCTGCCCCCACTGGGCCTCGGGCGGCGCAGCCCACACCCACCCAAGCCACCCAGCCGCGCGCGGCGGTGGGGGCAGGGCGGACAGTACCCGCGAGGCGCTTCGGAGCGCCCGCGGGTCTTTCTTTATTTTTAAAAGACTGCGCCGCACACGCCCAGCCCCCAGCACCGCCTCGGCGGGCGGGAGGCAAGGAGGGAGAGGAGCGAGGCCGGCGGAGGCACCCCCCCCCCCCCGCGCCGCCGCCTCCTCCCCGCGTCCGCGGCGCCCCTCCCCCGCGGGCCCCTCCCCCGCGCGCCCGCCCGGCGCAGGCCGCTCGGGTTTGTTTTGCTGCGCGGCCGCCGCTGCCGCGGGCCTCGCGAGCTCATTTGTGCCTGGCTGGTCCCCATTCCTCTCTCCCCAGTGTTGAGTGTCTGAGCCGTTGGCTGCTCCGAACCGTTTGGCTCTTTCCCTTAGTAACAGCTTTTACCTTCTGCCTCAATTCCTCTCCCCGCTCGCGCCCTTCCCCCGCGCGCCGCCTCCCCCCGCCGCCGGCCGCGTGCGCCCCCGCCCCTCCCCCCTCGGCGGGAGCACCTCCGCTCGCCACCTGGGGACCCGCGCCGCGCTCCCCGCCCCCGCCCGCCCGGCGCCCATCCCCCGCGCCCTCCGCTCGCCGGGGTTATAATTGCCTCTCACCCCCCGGAGGGGTTATTTTGGGGGTGGTTGGAGGCGGCGGCGGCGGCGGCGAGGAGGGGAATTTCCTTGTGCCTCCATTCCTGGGAGGGGGGAGCGGCGTCGGAGGCCACCGTTTCCAGGTAAGCGCTGGGGGCCGGACCCTGGGGTGGGGGCGATCGCGGTCCCGGGCTGGGGGCGCGGGCGGAGGCGGCCGGTGGGCGCCGGGCCGTGGGGGGGATGGGCGCAAGTGGAACATGCATTTTTCAACTTGGCCCTTTAGGGAGCTGGGGTTTGGGTGGGGGAGGGGAAGGCAGGGAAGGCATTTAGGGTGCCCCATCCCCCTTTTTCCTCTCTCAGGCTTCTTTGAAATGCTCACGTGCCTGCCCAATCCCTACCCTTTCCTGGTCTTGGGGGATCCTTACCCTTATTATGTTGTCCCCGAAAATGTGCACCTCGGCCTTCTCCCCCTCTTCCACCCTTCATGCATTTACACCCCCTTTTTGTGTGTGTGTATGTGGGGGAAGGCTTTCAGGAAAGAATTTGCAGCAAATTGAATCAAGGAGCCATCATGAGGCCGACTCCTTTATAGCCTATTTTTAGCAGAGGAGAGGGATCTTTTCCGTGCATGTTATTTTGTTAAACCTCAGGCAGCAATGGAAATCTGCTCCCCTCCTTGGGCGCGTCCCGGGCCCAGGCGCGGCGACCCTAGCTGGCGTGCGGGGGGCTGCGGGCGGCTGTTGGGGCCGCGGGACCCGAGCGGGGGAGGGGCGCGGGGCCGCACTTCAGGACGTGTTTATTTGTAACTTAGTGCTTTTTATCGTCCTAAGGAGGTATTTGATAGAGTCACTTTGAAGTTGGGTTCAGAAGTGTAGAATTGGCAAAGTTATTGCCAGCTTCCTGGTAAGTTTTGGGTGGCAGAGTCACATTATTTTCTGACAGTGTAAAGGCCACGTTGTGAGGGTGGTTTCTCGGTAACTTCCTCTTTGCAACCGATGTCATTTTTTGAACAGAAGCAGACTTTTATTTAAGTGAAATATTAGTCTTAAGTGGCAGCTCGAGGGAAGCCATGCATGTGTTAACATGTTCAGTATTTTTGGAAGTTCCTAATTTGCTGAAACAGGCATCACTTTGCAGTGGCAACCGAGATTAAATTTAGGTTGCGAAAATGGTGTGTTTCGTGTAAAATTTGGGTTGTAAGACCTCTTTAAAAATGCTCCTGTTGTTTGGTTATAACATTTTCTAAAATAATTTGGTGATTATAAATGACAGGGGTCGGAACCTAGTTAAAAAAATTAAAAATTAGATTTCCACAGTGTCTGGAATTTACTTAAAACCTTGGACTGTGCAGGCACCAAGGTGAACTGTTTTAGTACCTATGTGATTTACAGTTGACTTGGGGAAGTTTACTGTTGGCTTTTTTGTTTTCCAAACAAGCACATTATGTTGATCTAAACAAGCTTGTTAATAAAATATGGTGGGTGAATTGGGTTATTTGTAGTTAAAGGGTTTACCCCTCCCCCCATGTAATTAAGTAATCATCTTCCTCCCTCTTTTTTCCTAAAGACGCCTTTGTCAGATTGGAAAATATGAGGCCCTGGTGGTGTTTTTATCTACTTACCTAAAACAAGTTGTAATAAATATCCTGGTTACACATTGAAGATACAGTGAGTGACTTTTTGCCTTTTCCAGTGTGATTCATTTTCATTTTTGTTAAACCAGGCCCATGCTGTATTAGTGTATTTTAGTAATCCTGACTTCCTGGGACTGTATGTTCTCACCATTTTAATAAGTTCATGGTCAAGGGAAATAGAGCTGCTTTGTCTCCATGAAAACGGTGTGTGTATGTTGGGTTGTGTCATGGGAGTTCATGGCAAGCAAGCCTCAGAAATTATCATTGAGAATTCTAGAAATAGTTAGCATTTACCTGTGTAGGAGGGGAGGTAGATAGAAAATATGGCTGAGAGTGTGGTTAGGCATGTGATGCATTATTTAAACTTTTTGCTCTTAAATTGAGGTTTTCCTGTTTGTTTGGAATATGATTTTTTTCCAGTTCTTTTATCATGCACTATTTATGTATGTAATAACAACCATTAAATCCATAAATAAGTACTGTTTTTTTGCTATGTTAGTAGTTAGAATCAGATCTATAGGGCAAAATACTAAACTATATGGAGGGGTGAAGACATATTTACATGGAAAAAGTTTTTCCTACTATTAAGGAACTTAGTAAGGGACTTGTAAACGGCTTAAAAATTGTTGTAAAGCTCACCATCTTATGGAGGACATTTTTCTTCCAATAGACACCAACTTTGGTTGCTAATATGGTGGAGACACGCAGTAAATGGAGTGGCTCCTTGTGGAGGTTGTATTTTTGCATTGGTTGCTTAAAAGAAGTCTTAAACATTTTAATAACTTCACAGGTGTTCAGGAATCTTTTTGTGTTCTCAACATCTAATTAAGGGTATCCTGATTACCATGATACATACCTACCAAGAGAACAAGAAATAACTGCTTCCTGTGTACTGGGAGCTTTTGAAGCTAAGAGGCAGAAAAGACAGAAACTTAATATAAACATAGGGGTTACTGATAAAAAGAGATGTGGCTAATGGACCTTTTGAAGGAGACAACCTGTTGAATAAATATATCTGTTCGTATATTACAATGATATATAAGTACAGTCTTGTCAAGGGAGTAGCTTGACAAAGGAATCCTACAATTTGCTACAGCAGTATTACTACAAAGAATTTCTGATTTGACACATTGGATGAAGTTAGTAGAAATAATTTGTTAGGTTTGTTCAGTTTCTGTGTTGTTTATATAAAATGAATTGAGGAATGTGAATGATAGTAGTCAAGGGACAGAGATGGCAGAAATATTAGCACTGTTTGGGGCTTGGTATTTTTCTAGTTCATGTGAATTTAACTTCACAAATAACATGTATAGTATAAGTCACTGAAATGCAAAAAAAGAAAGCAGCTAACATGGAGACATTTATGCATTCCCATAGTACAGAAGGGCTAGGCTCCCAGGGCTGTATAATAAAGAATTGGGAACAGAATGGTCCAGTTTGGAGACCACCATAGTGGTACCTTCTGCTCTATCACCAACAGAAACTTGAATTCCGACAAACAAACAACTGAGAGAGCGGATGATGGTGGAGAGGTTTATTCATCACCTCTGGTATTGGACTCCATAAGAGTACAATGAGTTGGCCTGTTACAAAGAGCCAGAAGAAAGGGACTCTGCTTGGGCTGTGGAGCTAGGAAAGGTGTGAGTTACTTTCTGTGTCATTTATACCTCAGACTAATCCTATGAGGTGGGTAGTATTGGGTTCTTTCTGTGCGTGATGACACAGCCATGCAGAAAAGTTAATTCACTTGACCAAGGCCACCAAATGACCAAATGATGCACTGCAATTCAAACTTAGGTCTGTCCAAATTTTAGCCCTAGTCCAAATTTGTAGATGACTTTTGCAGTGCCAAAATTTTCCAGCTGTTTTGTCAGTCTTGTCTGTAGATATGCTTGCAAAAACGAGTGTTTTTAATCAAGTTTATAATTCAGAAGTTGGGTGTCTCTACTAACCGGGTCAAGTGATTGCATGGATAAATGAAATTCATGTGATGCAAACATCAGTGTGCTTAAACTCTGTTACCAGTGTTTAGTTAGATGCAGTCTTGTCAACAGCTATATTTTTTACCTTAAGATTGAACGAGGTGAAGTAGCCTCTGCAAGTACTGCCCACAGAAATAAGAAAATAAGAAGGTAAAGCAAATAATAGTATGCCCAACTATCCTCCAAGTACATATTCTTGAAAACTTGTGTAAGAAAAATCATGTTTTGTGTAGCATAGTGATTCCGTCTGGGGTCCTTGAGGCAGATTGCCTGGGTTCAAACTCAGGCTCCATTCCTTACTACTGTGTTTCCCCGAAAATAAGACCTAGCCGGACGATCGGCTCTAATGCGTCTTTTGGAGCAAAGATTAATATAAGGCCCGGTCTTTATAATATTATATAATCCCAGGTCTTATATTAAATTTTGCTCCAAAAGATGCAATAGAGTTTGTCTAGGTCTTATTTTCGGGGAAACAGGGTGGTATGTGTGACCTCAGGGGAGTAACTCCTGCTGTGTGTCAGTTCCCCCCTCTGTCATGCGGACAGTTGACTTTGTGGAGTGTGAGGATTGAGAGAATTGTATGTGCAAGGTGCTGAGAAGAGTACTTGACATACAGCAAGCATGGAAATGTAAGGTGAAGGGGATGATGATGATGGGTTTGGATTTCAAGTTTGTTCTTTGTATTACATTTTACTTGCTTTAAGAGGGGGAATAATGTCATAGAAAGAATTTGGCAGCTTTATTTTCTCAGTTCCTAGATAAAATATTTGAGATAAATTTGGCTTAATTTATTTACTTTTGAAGTTGTGATTTAAGGCTTACCTTGAAGAATTAGACTGGATTTTAATACTAGGTGGGAACAGTAATATCAGGCTACGTGGTTGGGTGTAGGTACATGGTGGGTCTGTTGCATGCCTTTGCTGCTGTTCTGTCACTTGGGCTTGGACTTTTAAAATCCACTTGTACCATTTGAAATATTTTCCAACTTTTTAAATAAAAAGGGAATTTTGTCTTTCTAGGCTGGCTCCGGCAGTACTTCGGATCTGCTTTTTAGATTGGAGTGATTACTTCAAGTAGGTTATTGTTTTCGCCAGCCTTAACCTTTCATCTTTGTTCTTGCTCCATATTTTTAGCTGCTGTCAAGACAGTTCTATTTGGAAGTGCGGTCCCTTTGAAACATCTGTGAGCCTTGCCTTATTTTCACTTCCCATTCTTTAGCATTCTTACTTCAGCAGTAATATTAAATACTAATAGTTCTGTACGTCAGGACGGCACGGGTGCTTTGTCAGGTACTTGTGATGGTCAGGGCCAGTGATACCCGGATTTTTTTTTAACAGCAGGGAAACCAAGCTCAGGCAGTAAGGGATGCACAGAGGGGTTTAGGTCCAGTTTGTCTGTCCTGTAGCCCATGTTCTTAACTAGTAGTCTACTTTCTTCTCAGTGGATGGGTAGATGGATGAATGAATGAATGAATGAATGAATGAATGGTTTTACATCTGGGTTATTGCATTAATTTTCTAGTAAGTTGCCTTCAGCAGACTTTTGTCTCCATCCTATCTTCTGTAACTACTGACAATATAATTTATTTAAAATACTGATTTCATCATGTCAGTTCCCCTGCTGGAGAACTCATAATGGCTTCCCTTTGCCAACTGGACTGAGTTCATATGCTTCAGTCTGGCTTTTAAGACTCCATTCTACCTATTCAGCTTAATTTCCCACACTTCCCCTAGTGGGAGTCTTGCCTGCCTATCAAATACTGCAGTTTTCCATACTCATTACTCTGCTTTTGCGCATGCTGTTCCTTCCCTTTGTCCTTTTTATAGCCTAGTTGCAGTCCCACTTCTTCCATGAAGCTTTTTCTGGCCATCCTGACTCAGGGTAATTCTTCTCTGAGATTCCATTACATTTAATGAACATCACAAACTCCATAATTATTCATTGTTTTATGAGTATGTGTCACATCGCCCCAATTACATGTCACATTTCTTGAAGGAAAGGACCTTTTCCCTTACAGTATTTAGCAGAATTCTTGACTTTCTTCATACGATTTTCATGTTAAAATATAGATTGTTCTACAAGGGCCAATGTTAAAATAACAGTGACAAGTCCTGTTGTCGATGTGGCAGAAACTTCTTTCTGAATTAGGCCTTCAAGGTTTAGATGTACCAAAGTCACATTTAACTTGAATGAAAAACAAACTAGTGCAAACTTACAGTGAAATTAAAATGATTAATTTTGGGCCGGCCCGGTGGCTCAGGCGGTTAGAGCTCCATGCTCCTAACTCTGAAGGCTGCCGGTTTGATTCCTACATGGGCCAGTGGGCTCTCAACCACAAGGTTGCCAGTTTGATTCCTCGAGTCCCGCAAGGGATGGTGGGCAGCGCCCCCTGCAACTAAGATTGAACATGGCACCTTGAGCTGAGCTGCCGCTGAGCTCCCGGATGGCTCAATTAATTGGAGCACGTCCTCTCAACCACAAGGTTGCCGGTTCGACTCCCGCAAGGGATGGTGGGCTGCGACCCCTGCAACTAACAACAGTAACTGGACCTGGAGCTGAACAGCACCCTCCACAACTAAGATTGAAAGGACAAACAACTTGACTTGGAAAAAAGTCCTGGAAGTACACACTGTTCCCCAATAAAGTCCTGTTCCCCTTCCCCAATAAAAAAAAAAAAAAAAAAAGATTAATTTTGTCCTCTTAATTCTGGAATACTAGCCACAGTATTGGTGAAAAAACCTAGTCTAGTTGGGAATCATATCACACTAAAATTGGCTTTATCTGGTTTTATTTGTGCCAGTTATAATGAAACTTAAGATTTTGGACTTTGTGTTTTTAGTGTCGCAGGTATTTTTGCTCATTATTTTCTCGGTAGTGTGCCTCAATAAGATGTTTTTAGCTTTCAGTATGTGTGACAGCATTCTGACCACATTGCATTGCTATTAATGTGTTAACATTCAGGGTGGGGTGTATCTGTTAAACCGTATAAGTAGGGTTAATCTACCAGAAGAGTGTCATCAGGACCACCTCCCTTCAATAGGTGTTTATGGTAAGGCTGTGCCATATCAGTTCCAAATAACCTATGTAATTGTTCAAAACACAACTAATTTAGTATTCTATCCTTTTGAAAGTTTTAGCATTTAGAGTTTTAAAATACAAGTTTTTCAGTTTATTTGCATCAAACAAAATGAGTTGGATGTTATTCTGCTTTCTGAGAGCTTAGATTCTTAACTCAGAATTAATACAATCAAACTATAAGGGTCATGCTGAAAGATAAGCAACTAACTTTCAGTAAATAGAGTATCTAGGTTAAGGAAAAGATTTATGTGAAATGAATAATTTGAAGAATGAATGAAGAAGAATAGGTATTGAATGTTTAAACTTGGGAGTTCACCTGTTTTCCTCTTTATGAAAGTTTCAGGAGGCAGAATTTAAAGAAAACAACATGGAAAGCATGGGTCAGAGATGGTCATTCTAGTGTCTTAATAGAATAATTTTTTTAATGAAATTGTACTCTGGGCTTTCAAACTGTTTTTTTTCCCTTAATAAAGGAGATGTTTGAAATTTTCAACTACCTTTAAACAGAAGCAGTGAAAAATTTTTACTTTTTAGGAACTAGATTTCAACCTACTTCTTGATATCTTTATTTTGTCTGAGAACAAAGGTAGTGGTATCAGAGCTTTTCTACCCTTTTTTTTTTTTTTTTTTTTGCTTTGTGTCTTTTTCAGCACACTGAATAATAGGACATTATAATGAGGTAATCAGCGACTGTGTTTTTGTTCTTATTGCATATCTCCTTGAATGGTGGGTAGTGTTTTAACATGGGTTCACTATCAAGCAAATGAATTTTTATCAGTTTTTGCAAAGCCACAGTTAACATGGTGTAAGTCATTTAGCTTCTAAATGTATATTAAGAGGATCACATGAAATACTACCTCAAGTTTGCTCATTCATTCAACAAATACTTATTTGGTCAATTCCTGTATTAAAATTCACAGATTCTCTCATTTAATGTTATGTGATTTTTGAGGGAGATCTACATGGAAAACTTGCTTAATTTAGAGTGTTTAAAGACTGAAAATCTACAACCTTATGTAGAATGATAGAAAGTACTTGACATTAGCATAAGCAAACACCTTGCCAGAGGAGTTATAGTAATAACCTATTTTGGTGGTTACCTTCAACTGCTAATAGAACACAGCTTATGGGTTAGGGAGAGGTGTTTTATGCTTTCCCCTTAATTTGAACAGTGTCGAGTGTATACTAATTTTGTTGCATTTCTGTTTTGTGGCTATCAGATGTCATTAGCTCACAGTATAAAGCAATTGGGTCATCTACTTTGAGTTTCTGAAATAAGGCAATAGAAATAATGAATGAATTTCCATAACATCTTTTTCTATATAATTATCCTTTTATGGGATATAATTTATCATATGTGTGAATTTTTAGATGCTGTTTGTAGCTGTGGCAATGTTCTTTGGCACCTTTTTATATAAAAAAATATAATATATACTTAAAAAAATATTCTTCTACCAAAGTGATGGGTTTTCTTTAAATCACCTTTCAGTGTCTTCCTTAGTAAGCAGTGTACATTTGTGAGATCACAGACGGTTTAAGAGTACAGTCTGTTATTGTATCATGGAAATCATTTTTCTATTCTTGTGCAAAAACTAACAGGCCCTCACAGGGAATTATTTTTTGACCTTGTATTTCCTTATGTCCTGCCAACAAAGGTCACCCGTTTTAACACCTGATGAGAGATGTTTTATGTGTGAATTGATATTTTACAGATTTTATGTTTATGATGATCTTGTTAGTATTTATAAGATCGTCTCAAAGATAATGTTTAAATGAAAAAAAACGAGGCGGAAGATCTTGTATAGTCTCCTGCGTTTTAGTTTACAAAGGGGGATAGGTAGAAAGGAGGACACACATGATGGAGTGTGTATGAGTAGATGTATATGTACCCGTTTTATGTGTTCAAGGTACAAAAAGATACACAAAAGACTACCCTGTTTCCCTGAAAATAAGAACTAGCTGGACCATCAGCTCTAATGCGTCTTTTGGAGCAAAAATTAAGACCCGGTCTTATGTTAAATAAAATCTGGTTTTATAATAAAATAAGACTGAGTCTTACTAATTTTTGCTCCAAATGATGATCCAATTACGTCTTATTTTCGGTGAAACACGGTAATAACTGGTTTTGGGGGCGGGTTTGGGGTTGGGAAGATCATGTGGTCAGATGTGGGAGAAACTTATTTTCATGCATAACTTTTTGTACTGTTTGAATTTTACTGTATTAGTTTTACCATTTCACACACACCAACGATTGTGAAAAAATCAAGGCATCCAGTTAAGAATTCTTAATCTTTGTATTTCTTTCAATTTGTGTAGTTAAAAGAAGAGAAAACTATGTTAATTTCTCCCATGATTTTCAGTCAGTTCTTAAAGAGCTGGGACTGTGTATATTTCTGCATAGTTATTTCTTAGATTTGTTGGCAGAATTAGAGCCATTGAGTATGATTAAAAAGTGTTGGGGGCTGCCAGATGGCACAGTTAGTTGGAGCCTGGGCTCTGGGCAGCGGGGTTGCAAGTTCGGTTCCCACATGGGCTGATGGGCTGCGCCCTCCATGGCTGAATTGTAGATGGCGAGCTGCTGGAGGGGCGGCCGGATGGCTCGGCTGGTTGGAGCACGGGCTCTCAGCAGCAGGGTTGCCCGTTCAGTTCCCCCATGGGATGGTCAACTAAAAGATTGGGAACGTTGGCTGGACTTGGAGCTGAGCTTTGACCTCCACAGCTAGTTTGAGGGACAGCTGTTTTGAGCTGATGGGCCCTGGAGAAACACACTGTCCCCCAATATTCCCCAATAAAAATTAAAAAAAAAAGTGGTTCTGTTTCATGATTGGGTCATCATACTAGTGGAAGTATTCAGTGATAGTGAACTGGTGATTTTTAAGTCCTATCCAAGGTTGATAATGAGAAATTAAAAGATTTTGGTTGTGTAGAAGTAGTGGTATTTGATTTCAAAGGTGTTGTTTTGCCAAGGGTTTGGAAATCAGGTGAAAATTGGAGTTCTTATGGTTTAGTAGTTGGTTTTAATAATTATGATAGTCTGACATAATGGGATCTGTGGAACTATAGATTATGATACTGCATGGATCCCAGCGTGACTTGTGAATTTAGATGCGTGTATTATTGATTCCAAGGAGACAGGCACATTATATTCTGATTCCATTTTTGGTTGTAGTCGGTATCACTTGTAATTGTTCATTGGCTGTTTACCCAAAGGGTTTTGCCTTCTTGTTGTGCTCATCAATTTCAACTTCAGCTGGAACAACCTCAGAGAAAGGTAGCACGTGTTTTTGTGCATTTAATTCTGCTGTTCTGTGACTCGACGCTGTCTTTTCCTGAGAACAGTGCCTCTCTTTTTTGTGGTGAGAGGGCTAGGTAGCGGGTCTGTGTGTGATCATCGGCAGTACACCCTGACTGTAGGGTGTTAATGTGGTGAAGAGCTCAGCCTCCGAATGCAGGCATACCTGTTTTGAATCCTGTCACCCCAACTTATTAGTTGTATGGCTTTGGGAAATTAAGTAACCAATCCAGTTGGTTTCCATTCTGAAAAATGGGAATAAAGGATAATTAATATATTTTGCATAGAGCAATTGTGATGATTGGAATGTGAATGCATATAAAGCAATTATCACAGGGCCTGGCACATAGGAAGTACTCAGTAAATGCTAGCTACTACTTGGTGCCTTTGTTAGCTTCAGGAGGAACAGTTGTAGAGAGAAGCAGAAAAATGACACCCCTCCTGTAAACCTACCATGGCTTCCTGTGGCAACTGCAGAGTACGAGATGGTTAGAATTCCCAATTTAGAGGGCTAACACTGTATTTGGTGATTGAGCTTTTGTTGCTCACTCTTAAAATGAGAACCTGTACCATGTAGCTTTATGTCTCTGATACATGCTTTACAGTAATGTTTTTTTATTGAATTTGGTCACATTTTAGTGCTTCAAAAAAAAGATTGCTACCTTTCTTAAAAAATAAGTCTTTTTGCTTTCGGAAATGGAATCTCTTTTTTTCCAGTCTCTGAGAGATCAAACACTGCTTTGGTTCTCAGTGGCTACTGCGAGGACAGATCAGTCACGTCAAATACACGTTACACATTGTACAAACTTTGACTTGGACTCTCACTAAGAAATGCATATGACTAACACAGGATGTATGTATGTGCAAGAATACTGAAGTACGTTTTTAGGAAATGATACTTGCTTTAATATGTGGTACATATTCTCTGTACTCTTATTTTTTGTTTAAAAAATGCTGTTATAAATTTCTAAACTGATTTTATTATTTTACAAATAATGACTTTATTAACTGGATTTAGAAAATAGTGGTTCAAAGGAGTGTAGAATTGTAATTCTCTGATCTTTGTGGATTTAGAACCAGTACTCAAAATGAGAAACAGATTGTCATTCTGAATGATAGAGCATATGTAAGTCCTATTTATTGGTGCTAATGTATTTAGGTAGTATTCTGAGCCCTTACTAGGATTCTGAAATTCTAACACCCAATTTTGCAAGGTAAATAAAATACAAAAAGTAAAAAGTGAAATACAAAGGGTAAGGGATTTTCATTGCTAATGAATGTGAATATAAGACTTTTTTTGGAGGGATAATTTACAAATAGCTCTGGATTAAGAACCCTGAATACTTTTCAGAAAGAGCAGTAATTATTTAAAAAGGAATAACTATCATACTAATTTTTTTATGTCCTATTAAAGAAGAGTTTTGGTAAGATTGTTTTGTATTATTTTTAAAAACTAACATACCATAACACGTTGGCTGCATGAAGTTACACTATTTGACTGAAGATTAAGCTGCTTTCTATGAGAGTCTAGTCATCTGTTTTTAGCACAGATCTCTCCTTGACTTGAGAGTTATTTGTTGACTCCTTTGTCACTGGGTAGGGCCTTCCTTGTGGGTAGTTGTGTTTCACTCACCTTTATCCTCAGATCCATCATTGCTCCATCATCTGGTACAGTAGCTGGCACACTGTTGACTTGCATATTGACTTGAATCCATGAGGCTCTCTGAGGTAGAGGTTTCCTAGTACAATACACCCCCATTTCTTTGAGGGTGATTAAAATATACAAAATTAGAAAAGGAGTCCATCCACTTTCATGAATTTATTAACCCTTGACCTCATTGTGTTCGTACTGTAAGAATTGTGAGGGTCTGCTTGATAAACCTAGCTTCCTGCCCTACGGCTTTTGGCGTCTGCAGAGACAGTGCATATATTCAAAACGTGGGTTAAAAGAAATGAAGACCTTGATGTGATATTAGCAGTTAAACATGAATTGAGTTGTTGCGTGGACTTGTTCACGTGCTCCTAATACTCCTATATTCTTTCTAGTTTGTTTCTACTTGGTTCCCCCCCTTTTTTTCCTAATTAGAACTCTGGCCTTGACCTCCTACTGATAATGCCATTGTTGCATGACTTATATTCCTGGGTTCTTGAGCTTAGCATGCGTGCTCAGTCTGTACACCTACTGACGCCCTCCCCTTTGACTGTGGCCTTCCCTGGCCTTCCCTCAGGGCTCAGAGGATGTACACACTCCATGCCCTTTGTCTCTGAACCAGCCATTACTGTACAAGTGATTCTGTGGCCCAGATTGGCTCTTAATCCTGACCTCCTCTTCTCCTGATCTACTGCTACCCACATTCTAGCACTGGTACATCCTGTTCTTTCTTCCTGTAGGCTGGCAGTGAGTGGCATTAGATTTTCATTTAATGATGAGTAGTGGTGATGAGACAGAGTTGGAAGACAGAGGAGGGTCAGAGATGGAAGAAATAGGAGTAGGTCATGGTAACACCAAGCTGTCAGGGTGAGCTCGGGCAACATCCGCTACTTCTGGCTACTGATAAAAATATCCAGGACAATTTGAGATATTGTGTGTTTGGAGTGGAGGTTGGGGATAAGAAATCTTGGGTAGGTATGGTTCTATCATCATTTGGAACCTTGCAAAGTGGAAGATGACATGAGGTAAAAGATGATCCTTTTGTCTGAGACAGATAGTTGAGCTTCTTTCTGGAAACCAGAATTTGCTATAAGGGAAGATTTTCAGTTTTAGAACTCTGAACTAAACTCATTGACACAGTATTTTAGTGATATTTAAAGAAACATTGATACTTACAAATAAAAATTTTAAAATTCATCAGGAAGTTGAAAAAATCACCAAGCCCCGTACATTTATAATACTAACATTTTCACTTTTCTCTGAATGTTGTTGAAACAGGGAAGGTACTATTAAATGGGGGCATGAACAGAGAATTTATTTTGGAAGCTTTTGTGTTTTTCACCCTTTATTTATTTGTCTGCTGGAGAGTCTTTTTAAGTAGATAACTTAACCTTTTGTATTCCTAGGCTTTATGCTTGTATGGGGGTATGTTTTCTAATTCGTTGCTTTTCTCCTTGGTTTGTTCCCTTTTTTGGAGGGGTGGGGTCATATACTCTTGTGAATAGCTGGCTGCCTTATTTCATCTCGTCTCATTTTTCTTTCTTGCATTTTCTTCCAGATGACTCATGTATGTTTTGCTAATAGATAACATTGGTTGGTTCCTTTGGTCTGACAAATCAACATGTAAATGACTTCCTACAAGTGAGAACTGGTAGTAACAGGAAAAGTAGCTTTTTTTTTGAGATTGTGCATAACAGCATACTGATGTTTTGATAAATACTATGACAAATACACATGGTTTGATTTACATGAAGGCATATGTAGTTTTATAGAATGCATAGCAAAAATGTGTATATATACTATTTTGTCTGGCATTGTATAAGATGCTCAATAATGTCAGTTTTCTTCCTTTCCCCTTTCCTTTATGGGTTTTCCATTATAGTACAAAATTCAAATGTCTTTCCTTAGCCTGTGAGGCTTTCCCCCAACATGTGACCCTGCCATTGGCCACCCGCAAACCTTACTGTATTTTACAGCACCCTTTCCCTCGTTCACTGTGCCCAGCCATACCAGCCCAAGCTTGTTCTGTCTCAGTACCTTCATTGCTTTGCTGTGTGCCTCACGCTATGCCCTGAGATTGTCATATGCCTAATTTTTTTATGTCATTCAGATTTCAGTTCCAGGGCCACCACCTCAGAGGTCACATAGAGAGGTCACACTATAGTGTAGCTGCTCACTCTTTAGCCATTTTCAGTCACAAGACCCTCTTATTTTCCTCATAGCACTTATCCCTCTCTGAAATAGCCTTGCTCCTTAATATACACCTTTTTTTTTTTTTAAACTCTTATAGTTTAAACTCAGTGAGAATAGGTATGAACTCTGCCATGTCACTCCATGACTTAAAACAGGACCTGGTAGGTTTTAAGTAAATACTTGAGTGAATTGTTCTCTCAGGAGTGTTTTCATGACCAGCTGATAGCCTTAAACTGGTTAGTCCTCACAATAGAACACTGGAAATAATTCATTGAAAGGTCAGCATTTAGGGGAGGCTTGTAAGAGGCTTTTCTTACATTGGTATGTACATTTGGAAGCATCGGGACATATGTGAGTGCACTCTGCTTTTCTTGTAAAGCATACTTACAGCTGGTATTTGAATCAGTCTGGAAAAAAAAAAAATGGATAATTGGTGAAATTTGAAAATGTGCTTGTGCTAATCATAAATGCTAGATTTTAAGAGGTTAATACTTCATTTTTTTTAACTTAAAGATACATATTTCCCACAATAATAAGAGGAGGGCTGGACATCTCCATTTATGTTTTATACACATTCTGGAGAATTTGTAAATTGCCTTTACTTACATTTTCCTGTGATATTGTCTTGACTAATCATGGTCAACTTCCCAAAATTGGCATATGAGTCAGAGTTCTTCTATTCAGTCCAGTGATAGAAACTCAATTCAAATTAGCTTAAGCCAAAAAGGCAAATTCATTGGCATATGGAATCCAAAAATGGATTAGATAACTCAACTATAGGAAGAGCATTGAGTCAGCCAGGATTTAGGACAACTAGAACTAGACCCCTTTGAATGCTACTAGAAATCTCTTTAACAGCTGTTTTTTTCTTTTTGGTTAAGTTTCTTCTCTCATAGGAGATTCGTTTTCTTCACATGGAGGAAAGCATAACTAGCCAGTGCCAGAATTTTTATTTTCTGTTTTCCCCTGCTGGAGAGTCAGAACTACCTCTTTCTCTGTTTGAAAAATTCTTGAAGCACTGATCAGTTTGTTTTGGGAAAGTGCCCACCATGGCCAGAGGCCACATATGAACTGTGGCTGCTTCCAAGTATCTGGTGGGAGTTGGGGGAGAGCAGTGGGAATGATAGTTGAGTAAAGAAGGAAGCTGCTGGTCAGACAGCCACTGTCTCCCCATACACCCCCACCTCAAAATGTGTGTCCATTTGTAGTTGGGAAGGGTTGTTGCCTTTAATCCATGATAAAAATTAATTTCAAATTTTCTTTTATCTAGAACTGGAACTTTCTTTTTTGCTCTGTGATTCCCAGCCTTTTCAAATACAGTCCATTTTTAAAATGAAAAGTTGATGTCCCTTGTGTGATAGGAATTGTAGTTTTATGTACTGTCTATTGCTAATAGGGGTATTTGGATGAATTTGTCTTCTCAAAATGAGTTACATAGTAAAAAAATTGATGCTATTTATTTTGGTTTTGTTTTTAACGTAGCTTCTGCTAACTTAACAGATAATGGAAGCCAATAATTGAGGCCAGCTGTTAGAAAATTATTAACAGGTTAATTATACATATATAGGGGATATTTTAATCTCTGAGGAAGATAATCATCTTCAGCCTAACCAGATAGTTAAATCATTTTTAGCATGTAACAAAATTAACAAGTTACATATTCTTAACAATTAAGAAAATTGTTATGTAGAAAAAGCCTTTGTGACCCAAGAGATACTAATCTTTCTGGACCTCATTTGCTTCGTCTTTAAAACATTGAACTGGGCCTCCGAGGTCTCTTCTGGATTTAATGCTCTTTAACCCTATGATTGCACACATAATTTAAAAATTAAGTCAGGGTTAAGCTAAACTAAATGGAAAATGTGCAATACTGATCTCTTCAGGTTAATCATTACCTGAATTGGATTTTCCTAAAGAAAACATTTGCATTTCTCTTAACACCTCAATTTTGAACAGGTTAGCTGTAGAGAGAATATTTTTTAGGTATCTGAAGAAGAAACTTCTGTTGTTTTATTCATTAGTTTGAGTTCAGGCGCATTTGTTACATCCGATTTCACTGTAGAGAAAATTAAAAAGAAGTAGCATGAAACACATTTTTGAGAAAGATTTTTTTAAAATATCCTTATTTTAATTATATGATTGTTGACTATCAAAGCTGATAATTTTTCAGCACTTCAGGTTTTATTTTGGTCTGTGTACTGCGCATTTTCAGAATTGTACTGAAAGTATATCTCTTCAAGTATGGAGAAAATGTTGTTCACATTCATAATTTTTAAATATTAAAATAAGTTACAAGTATTGCTTGTATTAACTACTGAGAATTTGTCCATATTAAAATAATTTACAATAAAAATGATATGCGAGTGGTATAACAGGAGGAGAGGATATATATACCGGGGGTGCCAAAAAAACGTATACAAGTGGACACTGGTACGTTGCTCAAGCAATAGTTTGCCGTAATCAGAAGTGTCGATGCTGATGGTAACCACTTTGAGCACCTCTTGTAATTGCGGAAGTCAAATGTGACTTGTATTCATCTTTTATTATTGGTACAGTTTTCCTTTCTTAAAATGTATGTACATTTTTTGGGCACCCTTTGTATATACACTGGCATGAAGATGCTAAACAAGTTGTTTTTGTCTGGCAGTTTGCTTTATGTGTAGCATATGGTTTATAAGTTGGAGACTAATGTGAACAGATAGGAAAGGGAGGATGGATCATACCATGAAGTGACTTCTTTACTGTGATTAGGAATTTGGACCTTCTTCTGTGATGGAACAAGTGAAGGACTTGGAGCAGAGCAGCAGGATTATGTTTCAGCCCTGGATGTCGTGCATAAAGGATGAGATGATAGTTTGGGAGGGAAAGGGGCAGCTCTGGACGGAAGGGAGAAAGTTGAGCTGGCAGTGTGATAGGTGAGAATGACATCACGTAATTCTTTGCAAACTGGTTCACATTTCTGAATTCTGAAAAAAAGCAATTGGAAATTCAGGAGAGAATGGTATTAAAAAGAACTAAACATCCAGGTTTTCTTTTTTTGGCTTGCTACTGCTCTTTTTGGGAGGCACAAGCGTATGAAGATTGGGGTTTGTGGGATGGGGAATTTGATGTCCGTATAGCTAATGAACAAAACAGCAGGAGGACAGTGCAAGGAGGGGCAAATGCTGCGTGGGAATGAGGAATCCCGTTGTCATCATCATACCCTAAACCACGAGATAATTAGGTATTTGAGAATAGTCACAATAAAAATAGATTGGTATAGTATAACTATTCATGAGGTTTCTAGTGGGTATAATTTATGTAGATTTGTAAGTTAGTTACTTTTTCATATATTTTCAAAATTTTTCTAAAGATTTTACATGATATAAAAGTCATTAGAATCTCAGTTTTGTAAGGTTAGAAAGTTAATCTGAAGTACTGTTTAAAGTTATGTAAGTATAATCGTTTACTTCTGTGGTGCCAGTTGTTACTTCTCTTTCATTTTTGATTTTATTTATTTGGGTCCTCTCTTTTTCTCGATGAGTCTGGTTAAGGGTTTATGAATTTTGTTTATCTTTTCCAAGAACCAGCTTTTGTTTTGTTGATCTGTTTCCAGTCTGATCTTTATTATTTCCTTCCTTCTACTTTGGGCTTTTAAAATTCTTTTTCTAGTTCCTTTAGGTGTAAGGTTACAGTGTACATTAGAGATTTTTTTCTTGTTTCAAGGTAGCCAGTATTGCTATGAATTTTCCTCTTAGAATTGCTTTGGCTCTGTCCTGTAGATTTTTGGGTCATTGTGTTTTTATTACAATTTGTCTCAAGGTATCTTTTGATTTCTTCATTGATCTCATTGTTAACCAATTCATTGTTTAGTAGCATGTTATTTAGTCTCCACATCATGTGTGTTTCAGTTTTCTTCTTGTAATGGATGTCTAGTTTCATACCACTGTGATTGGAGAAGATGCTAGATAAGATTTCAGTCTTGTTAAATTTATTAAGACTTGTTTTGTGGCCTAACATGTGGTCTGTCCTGGAAAATGTTTCATGTATGCTTGAAAAGAATGTATATTCTGCTGCTTTGAGATGAAATGTTCTAAAAATATCAGTTAAATCCATCTGGTCTAATGTGTCATTTAAGGCCCTTCCTTCCTTGTTTTTCTCTTTGGATGATATATCCATTGATGTCAATGGGGTGTAAAATCCCGTGCTATGACTATATTACTGTCAACCTCTCCCTTTATGTCTGTCAGTATCTGCTGTATATGCTTTGATGCTTCTACATTGGATGCATAAACGTTTAAAAGGATTATATCCTCCTTTTGGATAGATCCTTTTATCATGAAATGGCCTTCTTTGTCTCTTGTTATAGTCTTGGTTTTAATGTCTTTTTTGTCTGATACAAGTATTGCTACCCCAGCTTTTTTTTCTTTTTTTCCTTTTGTATGAAATAATCATTTTCCATCACTTTCAGTCTGTGCGTGTCTTTTTTAAAGAAAGCATGAATAGTTATAAATTTGGAAAGTTTGCTCTTTTTTTGTGGCTGCAAGGTGGTTATAATATTATCCTTTAGATTGATTATTATAAAAGGTATAACTCTATAGATTTAAAGTCCTCTAAGAAATCAGTATCCACAGGATTCAGTCTTTACTGACATTTGGACATATTGAAGTGATAAATTTCCACCTTTTCTCTATTGATTAATGAACAATATTATTGAAGAAAATAGTAAAATATAAACACCATCACTGCATTAACAACTGAAATGGAGTTTTCATTTTGTTAAGAAAACATATAATGTATGTGTATGTAGACATGCAGTCAAGTTTTAGGGATTCAAGAACCCTAAAATACTAAGGGAAAGTAAGTTGTAGAATGTTAGAGGACAGATGAAGAGCTCCTTCTTTAGTTTTGGTTTAAGATGATTGGTTATTGGAATAATTGAATTGGTAAGGTAAAGGTAGAGAGAGTAGGCTAATATTTTAGCTCCCACCATCCCATTTATATTTTTCTACTAGAGAAAACAATTAAGTGGCTAAAATTACAATAAAGTTTGAAATTGTAAATGCAATAATGGAATTTTTAGGTTTAATAGGTAAATGTAATTCAGAAATAATTGGTTATTTTTAAGTTATGTATAATTAAGTGGTTTTTTTAAAGTATGTGTTGATATTTTAGTATTAAACGTGCACAACTTTATGGAAAGAGAAAACCTCAGTATATTTATGTCTGTTTTTTCATGAACACCGACAGAAGCAGTAACAACTGATTGTGAAATATGTGTATTTGGAGCATTTAGAAACTGGTTTGTAATTATGTAGTTTCTTCCATACTGATTCTTTTTCATTAGAGGTAATAATATATATCTTAAAACTTTATGTAGTCAGGTGTAACCAGGTGAACACCTTTAAATACAATTAAGGAAACAAGATGTTATTTTAATTTACCTGTGATAGAAGCTTGGTCTTTATTATATGACATGCTTATTGTCTGGTGTGTTTATATATTTATATCATTATATGTTAAGAATTTAGCTTAAGTGTAAAGATACTGAAAGTTGTGGATTGTTTCCCATTTTATGATTTGTAAGTCCAAAGTAGTAATTATTCAAACTTGGAATCGAGTTTTTGTTCCATAACAAATTTTTAGATACTAAGAGGAAGGGAGGCAGGCAGTAAGGTAAGTAAAATTATAATACTATCATATACATTTTTTTATTGTAAAAATTTTTTTTGAAAGTCTCCAACAAACTCTAAAATATGTTTAAAATGTTTTTAGAGTAAAAATGTTTAAAATGCTGTATTTAAAATTTAGGGACACCATAGCCTTGTAACTAATAATTTATATGCAACCGAAATCCAGATGATGTTAACTAAACTGAACTTAGTTGGGGTAAAAACTAAAATATCTGAAAATAGGGAGTGATATGTCAAAGAAACCATCCAGGTTTTTAAATTGGGGAGCAACTTGGGAGTCCTTTTAGGAAGGAATACTCCAATAGCAAACATCATAGTAGTTCTAAATATGGATCCATTTTTTTGTCAAGTCAAAGAGCCATAATTAACCAAGCTGCAATGAATTTTACTCAGCTCTGGAACAACAATTTTGGAATGTTGTTTTAGTTATTACTTGAAGCTATGTTGTTGAGTGTATGCATGTACAAGGTGGGTTGGAGTTGAGTATATAACTTACTTGCCTTTCTCGATAGTCAATTTGTGGCTAATAATTCTCAAGAAAAATATTTTCTTTTCAGAAATATATTAGAAATATATTTGAGGTGAGGAGAGGTATATATCCTTTCCAGGCTTGGACAATGTAGTGCTGAATATTTACTGTTCAACTGTAAGAACTTAAATTCAGACTATTGATATTTTTAAGGATGAAAAAAAACTTTAATTCACATATAGGTACTTTTTTTGGAGGGAATCTATGATCATTATACATTTTATACATTTATACAAATATTTCTTTATGTGTTTAGCAAGCGATGTATATAGGAAGTGAAGCTGATAACGGCCTCAAAATGATTTCACTAGGTAATACATTGACATTATTCAAACATCAAGTGTATTCTTTCTCATGTTCCCCCACCCCTCCAAGCTACCCAGTTACTTTTCTGGAGCCAACCAATATTACCGGTTTCCTCTGTATCCTTCCAGGGAAATTCAATATATGCGTGTGTAAAAGCTGGTAAGTGTATAATATACATCTTCTCTCCAGTGTTGTTTTAAACACAGATAATAGGATACTGGTCACTTTGCTATATCTTGCTTTTTTTCAGTTATGTTTTTTAGATATCACATCAACACATGAAGAGCTTCCCCCCACCCCCACTATTTTTTAAATGGTGGCAAGGTATTTTATTGTATGGATATACCATAATTTATTTAAGTGGTTTCCCCAGTTGACGGATATTTTGGTTGTTTCAGTTCTGTTCCAATTACCAGCAATGTTGCAGTGAATAACCTTGGTACATACATCATTTCCAGTACATGCAAAGGTATCTGTATGGTAAATTACTAGTATTGGAACTGTTGGGTCAAAGGATAGGTACGTTTGTCAGTGGGTCAGATCGTTCCGCCAGATTGACTCACAGAGGCAGTCCCGGTTTACACTCCTGCTCTCAACACTGGTGTCTGCCCACACTCTTGCCAGCACTGCCAATAGTGTTGCCGTATATTTTGCTCTTCACTAATCTGATAGTAAAGGTGGTGTTTAATGTCCTTCTAATTTGCTTCTTATTTTGAGTGAGGTTGAGCATCTTTTTTATGAGTCATTTCTTTTAGTGAACTATTGTATTTTGGACTCTCCAAATACAAATACCATTTTTTGTTGTGGTATAACTTAAAGTACAGACATTTTGAACGTATAACTCAGTAAACTTTCTTTTAGTGGAGGTACAATTTAGTTCCAATGAAGTGAACAGACCTTAAGTGTACAGTTTTCACAGCTTTGTATGACCATATAACTCATCCTAGTCAATATTTAGAAAATTTCTGTCACCGGAAAGAAGTTCCCTCAGGACCCCTTTTCATACAGGTTTCTCTCATGCCCACTTCAGGTAATCACTTTCCTGATTTCTCTTGCCATAATTAGTTGCGTCCAATAATTTTTAATGTATTATATACCTCATGTAACAACCAACAATGTCAAGCTACAGAACATTTCCTGCCATCCAGTAGATTCCTTTGTACCCACCCATCAGTGTCGCCCCCACCAAAGGTAACCACTGTACTCTGACCTGTGTCCACTATAGATTTGTTTAGTAAATCTGAGAATCATCATCTATGTTGTATCAAGCAGTTGTTTCTTTTTTATTGCTGTGTATAGGAATATAACACTGTTATGAATGGAGAGACATTTGGGTTTTTCTTTGGACTATTTTGGATAAAACTGATGAATGTTCTTTTTAGTACTTAACATCTTTTTGGTATCTTAGAAACGGAATTGATGGGCTTATAGGGTATAGGTATATGTCTCCTTAATTTAGTAGATACTCCCAAACAGTTCCTCAAAGTGATTGTACCATTTTGCACTTCCACTACCAGTGTTTGAGAGTTCTAGTTGCTCCATATCTTTGCTAACACTTAATATCTGTTCTTTTTGTTTTAGCTGTCTGATGGGAGCACAGTGGTATCTCATTGTGATTATAATTTGATTTTCCTTGGTGACAAGTGATATTAAGAGTCTTTTCATGTGCTTATTGTCGACACTTTTTTTTTTTTTAACTGGGTGATGGATCTTGGGATGATTTATAGGAGTTTTTTTATATATTACAATATGCCCATTGTGATATGAGTTTGCAAATACATTTTTTTTTTACTAGTTTATAATATGCCGTTTACTTTTGTTTGCCTGGCAGAAATCACAAAAAGCAGACTTGAACACACACACACACAAAAAAAATTTTAAGCAGTACAGTTTTATTGTAAAGCACAAGAGAAAAAGCACTCTGGAGAGAGGGGGGAGGTCCGAGAATGGAATGCCCTTAAATCAAAATTTTTGATCAAAATTTTTATTGTTTCCAAATTGCTTCTGAGTTTTGTGGTATACTTTTGAAAGGCCTTCTTCAACCTTAGGTTACCATATTTTAAAGAATCTAACTTACCATCAAATGTAAGCTACTTTGTTATTTTGTATACCCACATAGAACAGTGACAATACTGTTAATTAAACTGCAACCATTTTTTTTTTTTTTTTTGGTATAACTTAGAATATTTATCTTATACTTTTAGACTTAGTGTTTTTCTGTTATATACTATATTCTTCCAAATAAATGAGAGGGGAATATAAATGAAATAAATTGATTAAAGTATTTCCCCAAAATGTTCACATTTAGAATAGGATCACTTTTGACTTAAGTGCTTCTGCACTGTCTTCTGTGCCATGAGGAGTGCTGGTGGGGGAGCATTTCTTTAACAAATACAGAAAAGAACTAGAAGCCATTGGTGCTGTGCTCTTAAGCTGGCATTGCAGTTATACCTAGCTTATATTTTTATTCTAGTTCTAGGAATCTTGGTAAACATTTTGATTCTCCAGCTTCTGTACCTCATCTCTTTAACTGTTGGGTATGTAGGGTTTAAAAGAGTTGGCCAGCTATCCAGCTGTTGTTTCAGGGTTTTCCTTCCAAGTTGCTGAGTGCCATTCAGCAAATGTTGAGGCTGATTGCATAGCTACAAGCGAGGACATGATGCTAGCTGGTCAACACTATTGTAAGACAAATCCTTGTTTAGGCTGTGTGTCTTACAGTTAATGAATACAGTATGAAATCAAAGAAATGCATTTTTTTCTAGTTTGATGTTTGAATTATTTCCCCAAGTTAATGAAATCAGAGAATATTTGTCCTGTTTAATAACTGTAGTTTTTTTATGTGTATACATGTATATTTAAAATTTAGTTCAGAGAAGGGAAAAAAAATACCCTATCATATGTATTGCTAAACTGTTTACTGGCTTCTGAATATTCATGGCCTTTGGTCAGTGCTGCTTGGGGGATTCAATCTGGTGCTGATGGTCATTTTACAATAATTAACCTTTTATGTAGGATTGTACATGCTTACTACTGAGTTCAAAATTTTCACTTGGGTTTTATTAATTGAAAATGAAATGAACATGTTCGTAAGGCACATAAAGATGTGAAGTAGATACAGGAAATAATCTGTTTGCTTACGGCTTGTAGAAATCTACTTTCTTTAATAAGGGTTTTGGGGAAAAGAAAACTTAAAGGGCGCATAGACTAAAATAACCACACAAAAAGTTAAGAAGGCAAGAACTGGTTTGGGTTATGTGAAATAATAGGTAGGCAAAACTACCAGAAAAACAGCAAAGCATAACTTAGAATGTGACAGAAATGGAAAACATTTCTGTAAATGTTTTATCCTGTAAAACATTTACCAAATTAAAAAAAAAAAACACACTCTAGGTGTGTTTGGGTACATTTGTGTATATAAGGTTGTTCAACTGGCTCTGTTTGTATAGTACTTAATTATACATTTATAATTTGTTTCTTTAAGCTTCTAGAATGTTGTAGACTTTAGACTTTTTTATGATTTAGATTTAGGACTCTGAGTTTTAAATAACAAAACCCAATAATTGAGAGATTGAAAAAAGTTTTTTGGAAAGTGTAAGGTTGGACAATTAAGTTCGCGAACTTGCTGCAACAATATTGCTAACCTTTTTTGATATCGGAGGGATTATTCATTATGAATTTGTACTAACTGGACAAACAGTTAAACAAGTTTATGATTTGGAAGTGCTGAAGAAGCTGTGTGGAAAAGTTAGACGACCTTAACTTTTCACCAACAATTCAGGGCTCTTGCATCACGACAATGCACCAGCTCACACGGCACTGTCTGTGAGGGAGTTTTTAGCCAGTAAACAAATCACTGTATTGGAACACCCTCCCTACTCACCTGATCTGGCCCCCAATGACTTCTTTCTTTACCTGAAGATAAAGGAAATACTGAAAGGAAGACATTTGGATGATATTCAGGACATCAAGGGTAATACAGTGGTACCTCGGTTTTCGAATGTCTCCATTGAACATTTCAGTTTACGAATGCCGTAAATTTTATGGATCTATGCTAAATGGATCATTTGGTAGTAAAATTCATGCTAAATTTGCAGTTTTAGGGGTTGATTTTAAAGGTCTGGAACGGATTAATCCGTTTTGCATTACTTTCTATGGGAAAACCGTGCCTTGGTTTTCGAGTGTTTCAGAACTTGAACGGTCTTCCGGAACAGATTACATTCGAAAACCGAGGTAACACTATATGATGACAGCTCTGATGGTCATTCCAGAAAAAGAGTTCCTTTGAAGGGTGGAGTAGACGCTGGCGTGGATGCATAGCTTCCCCAGGGGAGTACTTTGAAGGTGACCATAGTGATATTCAGCAGTGAGGTATGTAGCACTTTTTCTAGGATGAGTTCGCAAACTTAATTGTTTGACCTTGTATCTCATGAAACTTGGTTCAGGGATGTAGTGGAGTTGAGGACAATGGGAACTAGGAACTCATTGGGGACTGTTCTAAATATTATTTGATTCTTCTTTCTGCAAACCAGATACTTGTACTTATCTGGTCCACACATCAATAAAACAAGGCTTCCAGCGACTCTTTATGTTATTTGACTAAGCCCTTACTTTTGTTTCCCCTCCATTTTTTTTTTTTTTTTTAAATAATGTTCTCAGGATCACATGTGAATCTGGCTCTCTAGTCATGCTCTTAACCACTACTTAGCATTATTAAATAAATTAGAGTTAAACTGAGGCTAGATACATGGTAGTATCAGTGATTTTGACCCGTTGATAAATTAACATTTAAAAATTTTAAACAAATACGTAAATTTTACTGAAAACAAAATGAGTCCTTATGAAGATGTTTGACTGTGGAAACTCGGCAGCATAACCCTGAGTTTGGGCCAGCATTGCTTGTCTTAAAAACATGAATGGTCATCAGTGGTCTTTGCCAAGGCCTGTGCAGCAGGTGGCTGCAGTAATGTTATTTGCTTAGAGAGGACGTTCTTGGTGTTATGGAGCTGCTGTTTTTTCGTAACGTTTACCACTGGTTATAATTATACATTTACTTGACGTTTTTTCTCTTTTTCCCACTTAAGTTCCATGTTAAGGACTGATGTACCTTTTAGTGCTTGGAAGGGGTGTTATAAATTCTTACGATGAGAGAATGGATTTAAGAACTTGTGCTGCCAAAATTATGAGAATTTTATGTCTTTGTGTTTTTAAGTAGTTATTTTGATTAGACTTGTCATTTATATGTGTGTAAATTATATATATTGACATAGTTTTTAGTCATGCAGTTCTCATAACAGCATTGAAGGTGTTCTACTTCAAAGTAGAAGGTCCTTATTATCATAAAGTGATGCTCTAAATAGTGCCGTAAGTGGTAATTTAACGATTATTGAGAGAATCTTTTTAACATTAGCTAATTGACATAATTTTGAGAAACTTATTCAGTTTTGGAAGTAAGCTGTAATGCAGGGTGTCAGCTCCCGCTCCCTGCACAAGAAAGCAGGATATGGTGAGGCCAAAAAGGAACAATAACGGAGTCATGGATGGGAAAGTCTTGATGGCGCCTGGTGGAGACACAAAAGCAAACATCCACCAGTACCCCAACGAAGGGTCTTCCTGCATCCCAGTCTCGCTGGCGGCCAGGCGAGACACAGGAAGGAGGAGGCACATGATTCGCCATCCGCTAGCTCGCACTTGCTAGCCGCAACCTGCCGTCCGCTTCTCTGCCAACTATCTGACCCCCTCGCGTAGCCACGGCAGTTATATTAGTGGCTCATGGCTCACGGGTAACAGCTGGTGGCCACCCAGCCACAGCGGATGGCCATCTGATTACAGCTGATGGCCATCTAATAACCGAGCCAGCACCTTCCACGTGAGGCTGAGAGCCTGGAAACTGCTCTCTGGGACTCTGTCCCCACATAAGCTCTTTACTTTCCTTAGTAGCAGGAATCATTTCTCCTTTTTTCCCATTGAGAAAATCATACAGCTTTGCCACATAAAAAAAATCTTGTCACTATAGGAATTAAAGAATTGTTCTTGTTCTTTCTACATTATATCACAGGAGATCTAAAACTCTTAACAGGATATCTCTATATTGAGGCTTTTTGAATGCTAATGATTTTAGAGACCGTTTATATTTTTATAGCTTTAGTTTTGAATGTGGGGAGTTCCGTTATTTTAGTGGCCCCAGTAGTTTAAATGTGGCTCATAGGATGGGTGTTTCTGTCCTCGATTTATATTGCGTGGTGTGTAGAAGATTGGTACTTATTTAGTATTACTGTAGGGAAGTTAGGTTCATTTTCTGGGTTTATATAATGTTAAGGTTGTTAGTGGTTGTCCAATTTTCTTTAAGCTAGTGGTGCTAGACCAGGATATGTAAATTGCCACATGATTTCCTAATCACACCCAACATAGGTCAGTTGGCTTCTTAGCTTCTCTTAATTATAGTTTCTGAACTGTCTCCGAGAAGCAATACCATAGCAACACGCAGGATTTTCAGTCCTGTACATAGAACATGGAATTTAGGAATGTATCACTGTCAGACTTGTGGCTGTGTTCTAAATTCCCACATTTGAACTGGAATTTCCAACAGGTTTTTCTTTAGGTATAATGTTATAAAAAGTGGTTAGTTCTTCAATGGTAAATATTATTTGTTCCATAGTCATAGATTGTTTTCCTGAAAACTGCCATGGTAGGAAGTTAAGATACATGAGAAAGATAGGTTGGAAAATTGAGCTTATGAGCAAACTTGTTAAAGCTTTTGTGGGGAAACTTAAAAAAAATTCCTGCTGAAGATGTTATTTGTGACTTTTAAAAGAAACTACTGGGGTATACTTTACATATAATAAACGGAATTTTGACCAATACGTATACCTGTATAGCACACAGCTCAAGTTTATTACAGAAAAAGTTCCCTTGTTCCCAACTGCAGTCAGTCCCACTCTTCACCTCCATCCCAGGCGACCAGTGATCTGCCTTTTAACACTACAGGTTAGTTTTGGTTTTTAGAAAAAATCTCATATAAGTGGAATTTCATTCTCTTTTGTTGTAGGAAGAATAAAGGCCTCTTAAAGATGTCTATACTCTGATCCCCAGAACCTGTGAATATTTTACTTTATGTAGCAAAACGTATTTTGCAGATGCAATTAGTTAAGGGCCTTGAGATGGGGACATTAGTCTGGATTACACAGGTGGGTATAATTGATTATTTGAGTCCTTAAAAACTATAGTCTGAGAGATGACTACTGAAGAATGGTCAGAGAGATAAAATTTGGCCCAGTAAGCTGGAGGAAGGGGGACCATGAACCAAGGAACGTAGCCTACCTCTAGAAGCTGGAAAGGTCAAAGAAATGCATGAGATCTCTCTTGCAAGCCTCCAGAGAGAGGAATGTGGCCCTGCTCTTACATGGTGGTTGTAGCCCAATGAGACCTGTGTCAGATTTCTAATTTACAGAACTTGAAAATAATTTGTGTTGTTTTAAGCTGCTAAATATGTGGTGCTTTGTTACAGCAACAATAGAAAGTAATATCCTATTTTCTTTTGATCTTGGACTCCCTCACCCTTTTTTTTAAAGATTATTATTCAGCTGTATCAGTAATCAGTTTCTTTTTATTTCATAATACCATTCCATTGTATGGATGTACCCCAATTTTTTTTATCCATTTACCCATTAATGGGCATTTGTAAGATTTTCAGTTTGAGCTAATAAAAATAAAGCTCCCGTGAATGAATATTTGTATACAGATCTTTTTGTGGACATATTGTGTAGTAGTGTCTCCTTGTGTTTTAATTTTCATTTAGTTGATGACATTCATATGTCTTTTTGAACTGTTGAAATATTTTACAGTTGTTGTACTTTTCTTTATATATTCTAGATACAAGTCCTTTGTCAGAATTACAAAGGATGTTCTTCCAGCATCTGGTTTGCCTTTTCACTCCTTTCATGCTTGTTTTTTGTAGAGTAGAAATTTTAAGTTTTGATCAAGTCTAGATTACAGTTTTTTCTTTTATAATTTGTGCTTTTTTGTGTCCCAAGAAAATTTATTCTGTGTTGTCATTTAGAAGTTTTAGAATTTTAGCTTTTACATTTAGGTCTGTGATCAAACATCAAATAACTTTGATTTAATTTTTGTGTTTGGTATGAGATAAGCTGTTTTTTCCCCTGCAATACAGTTGTTGCACTACTGTCTGTTGAGAAAGACTATCCTTTTTTCATAAAGGACTACTATAACATCTTTGTCAAAAATTAGAATTTTTGGGTATGGGGGCAGGAGATAGACTTCTTAAGTTCTGCTGTGTATGTGGTCGTATTGTCTGTGAATAAAGACAATTTGTTCTTTTTTTCTGATCTGTATGCCTTTTGTTTCAACTGACTCGGGCCTCCAGTACCAAGTTCACAGGTGTTGGTAATGCAGGACATTGTTGTTTTGTTTCCAATTTTAGGGGCAAAGCATTCTGTCTTTCACTGTCAAGTATGATGTTAGCTGCAGGTTTTTCTTAAATCTTTATCAGGTTGTGGTTTTTTTTCCTATCCTTAGTTTGCTGAGAATTTTTATTACGAATAGGTGTTGTACTTTATCAGAGGTTTTTGCTGCATCTACTGAGATGATCATATATGTGTTTTTTACCTTTATTATTAACACTTTCAAATGATAAATCACCCTTGCTTGTATTCCACAGTCATGATATAGTATTCTTTTTATTTATATATTGTTAATTTGATTTCCTAATGTTTTATTAAGGATTTTGTCCATCAGTGTTCATGAGGGACATTATTTTTTTTAGGGGAACAGGACTTTACTGGGGAACTGTGTTCTTTCGGGACTTTTCCAAGTCAAGTTGTTGTCCTTTCAATCTTAGTTGTGGAGGGCGCAGCTCAGCTGCAGGTCCAGTTGCCGTTGTTAGTTGCAGGGGGCGCAGCCCACCATCCCTTGCGGGAGTCAAGGAGTCAACTGGCAACCCTGTGGTTGAGAGCCCGTGCTCTAACCAACTGAGCCATCTGGGAGCTCAGCTCCAGCTCACCTCATGGTGCCATGTTCAATCTTAGTTGCGGGGGGCGGAGCCCACCATCCCTTGTGGGAGTTGGCAACCTTGTGGTTGAGAGCCTGCGCTCCAACCAACTGAGCCATCTGGCCACCCAGGAGTTGAGCTGCAGGTCATGGACTTCATTCTAGTTGTGGAGGGCGCAGCTCACTGGCCCATGTGGGAATCGAACCAGCGACCTCGGTGTTAGGAGCATGGCGCTCCAACCACCTGAGCCACTGGGGTGGGGGCCCATGAGGGACATTATAGATTTTGTTGTTTTGCTACCTTCTTTGTCTGGTTTTGGTATTTAGGTAATACTAATTTCAGAAAGTAAGTTGAGAAAGGTTAGCTTGCCTTTTCTGTTTTTCAAACAGTTTATGTAGCTTTGGTTTTTTGTTTTTTTGTTTTCCTTCAAATGATTGATAACAATTAACTAGAAAAGTCGTCTGGGCCTGGAGTTTTCTTTGAGGGAAGATTTTTAATAATATCAAATTTCTTTTATAGATAGAGGGCAGTATATACTTTCTATTTGTTCCTGAGTCATTTTTGTAATTCATGTCTTTTCAAAATAGTTTTCTTCTAATTGACGTTTTTATTAGCTTACCGTATATTGCCGTGTATAATGCACATTTTTTTTGCCCAAATCTGTGAGGAAAAATAAGGATGCACCTTACACATGAGTAGTTCTAATTTTGTATCTATATAAATATTTTAAATTCTTTTATTTATGCTTGTGAGTTAAAAGTGTAACTCTAGAAATCGATAATGATGTCCATATGCAAAATAATACCTTGGAATACGATAATTGGTTTTGTTGAACTTATGTCGAACTTGCACTGATGAAGAGTTCTTGGCCTATAACATGTAAATATTGTAAATTTGTTACTGGTACATAACATTTCTTGTACTTTTTTCTTGAGTTTTGTAATTATTTGTTGCATAAAATTTCTTGTACTATAATATGTTAAAAGACAGATGCTTAAATTCATTTGTAACACAAAACACAAGTACCTAAATATAAACAAATACAAATTTGATTTAAAAAATCGAAGCGAAAGATTTTTTTTCCCTGAAAGTTTGGGCCAAAAATCGTGGGTGCGTATTATACACGGGAGCACATTATATACGACAAAATACGGTATTATCATTATTCTTTTAATGAATGTGGAATCTGTAGTTATATTACCTTATTTATGTCTTAGCAATACACGTCTTTTTCTTGATTATTTTAGGGAGAGTTGTATCAATTTTATTGATGTATTTAAAGACAGACTTTTGTTTCACTGTTTTTCCTTTAGTGTGTGTATTTTCTATTGCATTGATTTCTATTGATTTCTTTCCATTTACCAAATTTAATTTGCTCATCTTTTTCTAGCCTTTTAAGCTTACATTAGTGATAATCAAACCCCAGTTCTTTTGTAACACAGACCATTTAGAACTATAAATTTCCCTTTAAGTGCTATTTTAGCTGCATCACACAGTTTTTGATAAGCTTTTATTTTTAATTTAAAATGATTTCTAATTTCCCTTGTGATTTCTTTTTTTATCCTTGTGATTTCTTTTTTCCCTCTTAGCTTATTTTAGGTGTGTGTTGTCTGATTTCCAGACATTTGAGAACTTTGTATATGTCTTTACGTTGTGGTCAGAGAAAATACTCTGTGCTAAATCTTTCAGATTTATATCTGTTTAATAGCTCTGTATGTGGACTATTGTGGTAATGTTCTGTTTGCACTTACGGTATTCTGTTTTTGTTAGGTAGTGTTTTCTATAAATACCAATTTGAGTCAAGTTGGTCAAGTGTTCAGCTATTCTATAGTCTTACGATTTTTATGTTTAGTTTTATCATTTACAGAGAATGTTAATCTCCACCTCTAAATGTGATATATTTATTTCACATTAAGTTCTGTAAGCTTTCATGTCTCATATTTCCTGACTGTTACAGGTGCACCCATTTTAAGATTACTGTGTGTTTTTAATGGGCTAACCACTTTCTCATTATGAAATGTTCCTCTTAGTCCTTGTTACAGAAGTACCATGTTTGATATTAATGGAACCACTACAGATTACTTATGTCTAGTTTTTGCATAGTATATATTTCTAGTCTTTTACTTTACATCTTTCTATATTTTTATAGTAACAGTGGGTTTCTTTTAAACAGTGCAGTTGGGTCTTTATTTTAATCTGAGCTGACAGTTTGAGCTGGATTTAGATAATTGACGTTTAATGTAATTATTAATATGGTTCAATTTAAGTATACTATCTTGCTATTTATTGTCTCATTTTTTTAAATAAAAATTTCCTTCTTGTTAATTTAGTAGTTTTATAGCATTGGTTTTTTGTATTATTGACTTATTAGCTATACCTCTTTACCTTTTCTTTTAGTTGTTAACCCTACAGTTTTCTTTTTGCATACTCTCAGTCTGTGTTCAAATACAATTATAGCAGTCCACATACAATGTTACTTCTGATAGTCTTAAAAATTCTTTTCTACTATTTTTGTTCTACATTTTATTTTCATAGATGCTATAACTTGAGATAATAGTATTATTTTTGCTTTAAACAGTAATTTATGTTTTAGAGGAAATTTTAAGATAAAGAGAAAAGTCCTTTATATTAGCATGTACCCTTAACCATTTCTGGCACTCTTCATTCTTTTGAGTAGATCAAAGTTTTCACCTGTCTGTATTTTTTTCTTTCTGCTTAAGAACTTCTTTCAACATGTCTACTAGTCTGTTGGTGTGAGGATTTCTATCAGCTTTAGTTTGTCTAGTAAAGTCTTTATTTCACCTTTATTTTTCAAGGATATTTTTGCTGGAGGTAGAATTATGTGTTGTCACCTTTTTACTTGAACACTATAGTTCTTTGTTCTTATGTATTTAATTTTTTTTTTCTGGCTACTTTTATTATTTTTCTGTTTAACTCTGATTTTCAGTAATTTGATTATAATATGTACAGTTTTCTGTTTATAATTGTGTAGTTTTCAGTTTATTTTGCTATGATTTTGTTGAGCTTCTTAGCTTTGTGTATTTATACTTGAATAGAATTTCCAAAAAAATTAAGATTTTTTTTTTTTTCTTTTCCATCCTCTGCAACTCCAATTACACACTTCTGTTTTACTGCTTGTTATTGTCACACAGATCAGTCACAATGGACTTTCTTTTTTTTTATTAAAAAGAAAACCTAACTTCTTTTAAAAATCAGTTTAACCTACAGACCTACAGAACAGTCATGGTTTCTGATAGATGATGGATATCACTGTTTTCTTCTCAAATTTAAAATATTTTGCGTTGTTGTTATGAATTCACTCTTGGACTCCAGGGTTCCTCAGTGGTCTAGTTGAGAAATGTGGGCCTGTAGATATATTCAGAAATTTTATGAAGGTCTTGAGATATACTACTTAATGTATGTTAAGGACCTGTTATACTAAAATTTCATATTATGGAAGATGGTGCTCATTATATTCTAATGTCCTTTTTTGGAGGACTTATGATAGAAGTATCTTTGTGGTTTTAGGAACAGTAATTGATGTGCAGTCATTTTTTATCTTTGAATCTTTTAGCAGATTTAGGTTCTTTTTTTTTTTATAAGTAGTATTTTTTTTTTTTTTTTTTAATTTTATTGGGGAATATTGAGTGACAGTGTGTTTCTCCAGGGCCCATCAGCTCCAAGTCGTTGTCCTTCAATGTAGTTGTGGATGGCGCAGCACAGCTCAGCTCCATGTTCAGTCACTGTTTTCAATCTTTAGTTGCAGGGGGCACAGCCCACCATCCCATGTGGGAATTGAACTGGCAACTTTGCTGAGAGCTCACGCTCTGACCACCTGAGCCATCCGGCTGCCCCCAAGGTTCTTCTTCATTTGCTGCTAAAAAGCTGGACTTCTTTTTGTGTGGTAAAATATACAGAATATAAAATTGAACCATTTTTAACCACGAATCTCTTAGCAGATTTAAGTTCTTTTTTTCCTTTTTCATTTGCTGCTAAAAAGCTGGATTTTGTATGGGGTGTAAAATATATAGAATTTAAATTTTACCACTTCATCCAATTTTAAGTTTACAATTCAGTAGCATTAAGTACATTCACAATGTTGAAAACCATGACTAGTGTCCATTTCCAAAACTTTAGTATGTCAAACAGAAAGCCTGTACCCAGTAAGCAATAACTGCTCATTCCCTTCTGCCCCCAGCTCCTGGTAAACTTTTCTGTCTCTGTTATAGGTACCGCATGCAAATGAGATCATAGAATACTTGTCCTTTTGTGTTTGGCTTATTTCTCTTAGTATAATGTCCTCAAGGTTCATCTTAAATGTTGTAGAGTATATTAGAATATAATTTCTTTAGAAAAAATTCCCCCCAATTTTGTTGAGATATAATTGACATAGAACATTGTATAAGTTTCAGGTGTACAACATAATGATTGGATATATGTATATATTGTGAAATGATTACCACCTCACATAGTTGCACATTTTTTCCTTGTGATGAGAAGAACTTTTAAGATTTATATATATATGTGAGTCCATATATATATATATGTATAAAACACAGTATTGTTAGGTACACTCATCATGTTGTACATTATATTCCTGGAACTTATTTATTTTATAACTGAGAAGTTTGTACTTTTGACCACCAGTAAAAAATAATTTTATTTCTTTTTATGGCTGAATAATATTCCATTATACGTATGTACCACATTTTGTTTATCCATTTACTGATGAACGCTTTGGTTGTTTTCACTTTTTGGATATTGTGAATAATGCTGCTATGAACATGGGTGTGCAGATATCTCTTCGAGACTCTGCTTTCAGTACTTTTGGGTATATACCCAGAAATAGAGTTATTGGATCATATAGTAATTTTATCTTTAGTTCTCCGTAGAGGCTGCTCCATTTAACATACCAGCAGTGCTCAAACATTTTAATTTCTTCACATCCTTGCCAGTACTTCTTTGGCGGGGGGGAGGGTGGCTGATAGCCATCGCAGGGGATATGAGGTGATATTGTGGTTTTGATTTGCAGTTCCCTAATCATTAGTGATGTTGAAAATATTTTCGTATGCTTGTTTGTAATTTACCTTATTTGGAGAAATGTCTATTCAAGTCCTTTGCCCACTTTAAAAATCAGATTTCTTTTGTTGTTGAGTTGTCGGAGTTCTTTATGTATTACTAATGTTCATCTCGTATTAGAAAAATGATTTGCAAATATTTTCTCCCAATTCTTAGGATGAGTTTTCACTACTTTGATGCACAGATTTATATTCCATTTATTTGATAATAGCCATTCTAATGGGTATGAGGTGGTATCTCACTGTGGTTTTTATTTGCTAGTTGCCTAATACCTATGGATGTAGAGGATTTTCTCATGTGCTTATTGGCCATTTGTATATCTTCTTTGGGAAAGCTTAAGTTTATAACAGTGTGCACTAGCTTAATTACTACTTTCATTTACTTTTCTGCTCTTACTTGTATTATGCATTAGTTCTGAAATTTCATTTATTTGAAATTGCTCTATTCATTCTTATATGCTTCTCTAAGTTATTTTTGAAACAATGTTTTTATAATTCTAAGTGAGATGAATTCTTGGTTGGTGAAGAATGACTACTGTATTAAATCTTGACCTGCCATTTATCAAATATGATGCACTGGGCAGATCAGTTTAGTTTTCTCTGGGTCCATAAAAGGTAATAATGATACCATGTCTTTCAGTCTTCTCAGTAGTGTGGTTCTGCAGTATAACATCAGCTGAATAGCAGGAATTGTAAAAAGCAAGAGCTAACAGACTTTTCAGAAAGCTGTGTGGAAAATGGAAAAAGAGCAGAGGGAGATGGAAGCATTAATAGTTCAATTAGGGCTAATCAAAAGAAAAGTAATTGGGATATCAAACTCTGAGCAAGCTCTATGAATGAGACAAAGAGATTTACATAGAAAATAAAAATGTATTGAAATGTATAGAACCCTGTCTGAGTAGGTGAGGGAAATCAATATGGATTCAGCAGCTTTCTGCAAAAGCTTAGGATAGATTGGGGGCTCATATTAGTCATTTGACTCTGGAGAAACCACAGAGAGGAGCGACAGTGTTCCGGGAGTGAAAAATAAGGTGCGTAATCCATAGAGTGTAGCATCTTGTGGACTGGAAAAGAAGGGTGACAGCTTGGGAGCATCTTGAAAGAAGTTTTTCAACACAGCCAGGCCAATTGAATAATCTAATGAAAGTTTTAATTTGTTAAAATTGTATTTAATTTATTCCTGAAATTCCCTCGGTCTGTTACCAGTCTGAATCAACTTGGAACAACTTGTATTTAGCAGTATTTAGGACAAGAGTACTGTATCTAGTGGAAAAACTCCTTTTACTCTAGTGTGGTGAAAAATTACTCTTGAGATTTGACCAGGAATATACTGCAGGTGTTGTGGAGTACAACTGGCTACACACTTGGCTTATTGACTACTTTATTATGTAAACTGCAACTGACTAACAGAAGCTAATGCAACCATTTTGTTTGTTTTTAATATTGCTTCTGATACTGAGTTAAGCTATACTGGGACACATACACTTAAAAAATACTTCATAAGTAGAGATGGTATATAATCTGAAAACATGTGGCTTTAAGAGTCATAGATCTGCCTCTTCCCAGCTTTGATTTTACACGCCACAGTGATGTGGGCAAGTGTCCCAACATTCTCCTCACGAGAGCTACCTACATAAATCTATAAAATAAGGGTGTTGGACAGCACCTTAATCAGCATCTATCTGATTCTGTGATCCTGTGGTTTTTTGTTTATTATTATTTAGCTTCTCTGAGGTATCTTAGAAACAAGTGCATTATGTATAACCTTATTTCCATGAGAAGATGAGTTGTAAGTTCTTAACTCATATTCCAAGCCTTTTATCAGTGTTGGACCTGTATTATATGGTGAGCTCGAATCTCATAGAGTCTCACAAGTTGTTCAAGTTTATGTCCTAATTTTTAAATGAAGGTTAAAAAACAGCTTTGTGACTGTTTTTCCTTATTTATGAATGCTCCCCCTCACCTTCCCTCCCCCCCCCCCCACACCGTTCTCAGCCTGCTTTAACTGGGATTATGTCATAGTATCCTTTCTGTGAGTTGCCTTCTTCATGGTACTTGAACAAAGGATTATGTATATAACTTACCATTTTCCACACAGAATAATCATTTTGCCATTTGGAGATAGAGCTGAGAATACTGCTAACATACAGGAAAAAAATTTTCTATAACATTATTAAATTATATAACATGGAAAAACAGTGTTTGAAGCTGAGTATTTCAAAGGAACAATGTGTTATGTGTACTTTTTTTTTATTTTTATTTTTTATTTAGTTTGTAGTTGCTGAAAGTGGAAGAAAGAATCAGGGACTGGTCAATTTTCAGTTTTAGCAACTTTGTGACTTGGGCTCTAGATTTTGGCATGCACAGAAGGCACCCTGCTCTGAGCATTTCCTAGCAGCTGCATGTTCCATCATTTGTGTGCGTGCGTGCGTTTCCAGTCACTTACCTGTGTGGTTCCAGTTCCTTTGGCTCATTTTCCTTCGTTTTAAGGAATTGAGGACTCTGTCTTCTGCTAAAAAGTCTATCCCTTTGACACTACACTTGTTTGTTTTTCCTCCTCCTCTGTATTCTTGAATTCTGCCCCACACCCCCTTAAAAACTCAATGCCAGTTATTTTTAAAATATCTTTCTTACTGTTGACTTTTTCAATTTCTAGAGGAGAAGAATAGTTGGGTACATTTGTCTCTTGGTTACCAGCATCCCTATAGTCCTGAAAATTACCCTTTTTGACCCTATTAGTTTGATATATTTACCCTTGCTACAGAGAAGCATAGGTAGGTGAGAGAAAAATGGTTTAACTTTAGTTATGGGGCAGATTGTGCCGAGCTACATGTCTCATGTTCTCGAAGTAGGTAATCAAGTATGATAGAAATACATGTGTACATACTACTTTAAGATTTGTTTACATTGGCATTTCCTCAGTTACTTTAATTTTAGAGCAGAGATTGGCATACCGTTCCTATAAAGGTAGTAAATATTTTAAGGCAGCTGTTCAAGTCTGCTTGTTATAGTGGGAAACCAGCCATAGACAGTGTGTAAATGAATGGGCATGGCTGTGTTCCAGTAAAGTTTTATTTATGATAGACATTGAAATTTGGAGTTCATATAATTTTTACATCCCTCCCCCCAGTATTTAAAAATGTAAAAACTATTCTTAGCTTATGGGTTGTACAAAGGCAGGTTGGATTTGGCCCATGGGCCGTAGTTTGCCAACTCCTGTTTTAGAACGATGATGGTGTCCTGTACTATTTAAATAATTAGTTGTAGAATTAGTATAATATAAAATTAACAAAATAAGCTTTTATATCTAAGAAACTTGGTATCAGCAAATTGCCTAACCATCTTAAACCTCAGTTTTCTTATATGTAGAATGGGAATAATAATAAGTATTGTCAATTATAATTCTTTATTATAAATAACAACCCACCCTCGCTATTATAAGCAGAGTAGGGAATTACTAAAGAATATTAGTACGGGCTCTGAATCTGGTGCAGAAAGAGCTTTGGAACTTTGAAAGCTCTCCGCATACCCACAATGACACTGTGCCCTGTGACCCAGGCGAATTATTAACAGAGGCGAAGCCCGTCTCTCAGGGAATCCCCCTTATTGTGTGAGAAGCTGCAATAGCGCAGAGAAAACATAGCACTACCATGTGAGAGAGATAAAAAGGCTGCAGTCGGAGAGAAAAATAAAACATTCTACCAACAAGTACTAAAAAACAAAAGAAAGACCTCTTCCTATCAACCTGTTGCAGAAGCCACTCCTGTAGATGTCTAGGAAGAGAAATAATAAATCAGTAATTGCCATGAATAACCAGGGCAACAAGACAGCTCAGAAAGAAAGTGAAAAGTCTCCAGAAAAGGAACTTAAAGGTATGGAAATATGTGACTTAAATGACAGAGAATTCAAGATTGCAGTTCTGAAAAAACTCAACGAGATGCAAGAAAACACAGAAAGGCAGTTTAATGAACTCAGAAACACAATCAAAGAACAGCATGAGCATTTTACGAAAGAGATTGAAATTTTAAAAAAGAACCAAATAGAATTTCTGGAGATTAAGAACTCAGTAGAAGAAATTAAGAATGAAATAACCAGCTTAGGTAGTAGAGTTGACCAGATGGAGGAAAGAATCAGTGACATTGAAGATAGAAACCTGGAAATAACACAGATGGAAGAAGAAAGAGACTTGAGACTTAAAAGAAATGAAAGAACTCTACAAGAACTTTGACTCTATCAGAAAGAGCAATATAAGAATAATGGGCATACCAGAAGGAAAAGAAAGAGAGAAGGGAACAGAGAATATATTCAAACAAATTGTCGATGAGAACTTCCCAAACTTGTGGACAGAACTGGATCCTCGAATGCAAGAAGCAAATGGAACACCTAGTTACCTCAATCCCAACAGGCCTTCTCCAAGGCACATTGTATTGAAGCTGTCTAAAATCAACGACAAAGAAAGAATCCTCAAGGCAGCCAGGGAAAAGAAGACGGTAACCTACAAAGGAAAGCCCATTAGATTATCATCAGATTTTTCAGCAGAAACTCTACAAGCCAGGAGGGAGTGGAACCAAATATTCAAACTATTTAAAGAGAGAAATTATGAGCCAAGAATAATATATCCAGCAAAGATATCCTTTAGATATGAAGGAGGAATAAAGACCTTTCCAGACATACAGAAGCTGAGGGAATTTTCTAATACACGACCTGCACTACAAGAAATACTAAAGGAGGCTATTCGACCACCATCAACAGGAACAATTTGTGGCAACCGAAATATTAAAAGGGGCAGAGTAAAGGCCTGAACTGGAATATGGGAATGAAGAAAGTAAGCGTGCTGAAGAAAATGGAATACTCTAAATATCAAACTTTCTTTTACATAAACTTAAGGGTAACCACTCAAAAAAAATCCAGAGCTGAAACATATACTGTAATAAAAGAAGAAACAGAGGGAAACATCATCGAATACCACCACACAGGAATAATAAACAACAACAAAAAGGCAAAGAAACAATGGAGACACAGCCTTACCAGAAAACTAAAGATAGAATGACAGGAAATCCTCACATATCAATAATCACCCTAAATGTAAATGGACTGAACTCACCAATAAAAAGGCACAGAGTAGCAGATTGGATCAAAAAACTAAACCCAACCATATGCTGTCTCCAAGAGACACATCTCAGCTACAAGGTCAAGCATAGACTCAAAGTGAAAGGGTGGAAATTGACATTCCAAGTAAATGGTACCCAGAGAAATTCAGGTGTAGCCATAATGATATCAGATGAAACAAACTTCAGGGTGGAAAAGATAACAAGAGACAAAGATGGACATTTCATAATGGTAAAGGGGACTATACAACAAGAAGACATAACAGTCATCAATATTTATGCCCCCAATCAGGGAGCACCGAAATATACCAAGCAACTACTAATAGAACTAAAGGGAGAAATTGACCAAAACACAATTATACTAGGGGACTTAAATAGATCATTGACAGCTATGGATAGATCATCCAAACAGAAAATAAATAACGAAATAGCAGCCCTAAATGACACAGTAGATGAAATGGACATAATTGACATATATAGAGCACTTCATCCTAAAACATTAGACTACACATTCTTTTCTAGTCTACACGGAACATTCTCAAGGGAGAAGCAGGAATCAACCACCAGGACCACTACAGATATGAGGACAAGTAACTGCTGGAGATTCCACCTCGGTGTGGTTTTATTTGAGTGACAGGTATAGACGATGGCTGACAGTGAGTTAATAAGAAAATAGCTATTAAACAAGTGAAAGATTGTAAGAGTAGGGTCATTTCCAAAGACGGAAATTTGGTGGTGGGAAGAAATTGTAGGACAGTAAGTTGAACAGACAGCCAAAACACGCTGCTACATGGTTAGTGAGAGGTGAACGTACTGTAGCACAATGGTAAGAACCGGAACTGAATATACATGTGAGGAGAAGATGACTCATGGGCTAAAGCACTTATGGAGGGAAAAATAGTAGGAGCCTGACCTGCAACCCGACCGTTCCTTCCAAGCAGAAAGTAGTAGAATAAAGTATAAGTTTGGTTTATCTTCTTACAAAAGGAAACAAACCATAAAACAACCCTCTCCCCTACCAGCTTGCAGTCTTTCCTATCGGGTACTGTTAACAGACTCCAAAAGAACAAATTCGGGGTAGGGTGCTTAAAAAGAAAAAAAAGACACTCAGTTCCCATTCAGAAGAAAAATACCTGATAATACTGTAGATAAAAACATTAAAAAAAAAGAAAAAAAGAATATTAGGTGGATCACAGTCATTGGAGAATGCTAGAGATACTAGAGACTTGAGTCCAAGCATTTGGGAGCATTTCCCCAAATCATGCTGCAGATCCAGGTTTGAGAAAAACCACTAATGCTGAACACTAAATGCCAGGTTCTCAGCTCAATTGTAGATGCTACTGCTGTTGGCTCTGGTTCTCTTTCCGTGACAGGAACTTTATGTTGTAACCCCTGGGAAATAGTTAACATTGCCGCTGCCACCCTCAAAAGCCAAATGCACCTGCTGCCTTAGGCTTGAGCAAAAATGGAAGGTCTTCTCATTGCTTACTTCCAATCAAAGTCTCTTGGAGGTTTATGTGTTAGAGATGGAATGATGTGCTGTGCGCCTAGCTATAAAGGAGGCTGAGAATTTTAAGTTCTAATTCCTGAATTAGAAATTACATTAACTCATTAAGTGGTAGATGATAAAATGTAGAAATATCCAAAAATTAAAGTCTGCTCAGAGTTTTAGTTTTGATGAATATGATGGATGTCCAGAACAGTAGATGCTTAACTTTCTCCCTAAATTAGCATATATACCTCATTTTGTCCTTAAACTTCAAACCACCATAACAAGCTCTTACCTAAACACAATAATTTTGTGAGAGGTTTATGTTCTAAGTTGGTATGTGAGCTTATTTATTTATTTATTTATTTATTTATTTATTTATTTAAAGGAGGGCGCAGCTCACAGTGGCCCATGCGGGGATCGAACAGTCCTGGTGCTACCAGCACCCTGCTCCAACCAACTGAGCCAACCGGCCACCCTAGTGAGCTGCTTTTTTAGAAACTAAAGCTTATTCTGCCTTCAAAACACGAATGTTATAAATAATGGACTTGTTTCCAAGGTAGCCAGAATAAGGTTGTTTACAAAAGCTAAGTGTCTATTTCATGGAGATAAGTTCCTTCCTGATGGAAAGATCCTGAATGTTATCAGCTTGCTACCAGATGGCTGTTTGTTCACTGTGAAATGTAGTACTGCTTGGTGTGGAGGTGAGAGGAACCACGAATTATTGCTTATGGTAGATTGTCTTATTCAAACATATTTGCTTCCCTTCTTTACCTAGCTTTTCTCTACAGGGTCCCTGTCAATGGAAGGAGTATTTCTTTCTTCCCATTGACATCAGGCTTGATCGTGGGACTTGCTTTGGTCAGTGGGAAACGAGAAGTGATATACATCATATCTAAGCAGAAGCCAATGAATGAATCCGTTTTTGTTTATTTCCTCTGCCTAAAACAGGCACCATTAAAAGTGTTTCTTTTGCCAGGATCATAGAATGAAGGAATTATCTGTAGCCAACCCAAAACTAACATAAAAAATGCAAAATACCTTTATGTTCTAGTAAAACAGTAGTTCTCAAAGCATTGTTTATTGAACCTAAGACCCTTTCAGAGTTAAAACTATTTTAATAATAATACTAAGTGTGCTTTTCACTGTGTTGACATTGTACTATAGGGCTCAAAAGCAACAGTGGGGAAAACTGCTGGTGCCTTAAGAAGAATCCATGCAGTTACTTCTAACTGTGCTCTTCATCACCACATATTTACAGTAAACAAAAAAAGTTTTACTTAAGAATGTCCTTGATGGGGCAGCTGGTTGGCTCAGTTGGTTAGAGTGCATTGCTGTTAACACCAAGGTTGCCAATTTGATCGTGGCATGGGCCACTTTGAGCTGTGTGCTCCTTAAAAAAAAAGGAAGAATGTTTTCGATGAAGCAATAAAAGTTATTAGATTAAAAAAATCTTGATGCTGAGTGTGCATAATTTTACCAATCTTTGTGATGAAACAGGAAGTGTTCATGAGGCACTTGTGCATGCTGAAGTATGATGGTTGTTGCAGGGAAAAGCGCTTGTGCGATTGAGTTATGAGCTAAACTAACCTCTTTATGCAGAATATCATTTTCACTAGAAACGGTTCAAAAGGGTTATTCTGACATGAGCATTTGACAGACATCTCAAATGAACGAAGTGAGTCGTCAAGGAAAACAACTGGCAATGTTTATTACCAGTGTAAAACCTCAGATTTCAAGTGATAATCATAGTTATGAAAAATTATCAGACAGTGTGAGCTTGACAGCTTCCCAGTATTTAGGCTTTTTGATGAGCTTGGTAGTAGTGAATATAATTTTTTTAAAAAAATTGATGCTATAGATAATGAAATGCTGTCATTTGGGAGTTCTCTCTAAGTCAGTGGACCAATATTCATGATTGATTGGTGAATGGTGTTACAGAATTATGCATCGGTAAAAGAGCCTTCATATTGCCAACCCGATGGATTTTAATGAGTACATAAAGTTAACTGATTAGGTTTAAGATTCTGCACTTCAGTGACTTTTTAAGTCATGATCACTTGTTTAGTTTTGATGTAGAATCAGAATAATATTCATAGCTATTTGAAAAAGTTATATATTCCCCGTTTCAACTACAGACATACCTCATTTTATTGCACTTTGCTTTGCTGTGCTCCGCAGATACTGCGATATTTACAAAGTGAAGGCAACTCCAGCAGCAAAAATATTTACAACTTGTTTTATTGTGATACTCACTTTATTGTGGTGGTCTGGCACTGAACCCGCAGTATCTCTGAGGTGTGCCTGTACATATCTGTGAGTTTGGATTTTCTTCATCTGTTTCAACCAAAAGCGTGTATTGTAGCTGATTGCCTAGAGAGCAGATATGGTAATCTAATGTCTTTTTTTTCTTTCTTTCTTTACTTTGTTTTTGAGGGTCAGGGTCTGGCTTTTTCTTTATTGGGGTGACAATTGTTAGGAAAGTTACATAGGTTTCAGGTGTACAGTTCTGTAATATGTCATCTATATATCACATTGTGTGCTCATCACCCAGAGTCAGTTCTCCTTTCATCACCATATATTTGATTCTAATGTCTTCTATTAAGGTAGATCTTAGAGAGATTTGTAAAAATATAACACGCTCTTAGAATTTTATTGTTTTGTTTTTTTTGAAAATATAGTTTATTTTAAAATAATTTGTTAACATGTAATTCGTTTATTAGTTTTAAAATAAAATAAACATTTTAAAGATTCCTCATTTTAGTTTCTAATATAGTAACACAGCTAGAGTTCTACAAACAGAAGTTCTTAGAGATCCTCAATTATTAAGAGTATAAAGGGGTTGTAAGCCCAAAATTTTTAAGAATTACTGTTGTAAACTATTAAGATTTTTAGGATTGTTTATTGCCATGTCATAACCTAAAGAAAGATGACATGTTGACAGTGTAGCTAAGTGAGTCTTCTTGAGAAGTACTAGTTGATGCAATTTGTTGAGCCTCTTTTGTGACTATGGCTTTGTGTGTGTGTGTGTGTGTGTGTGTGTGGCCATTGATTGGGTGTTGAGGTTGCTGGGAAAGATATTGACTGACTTTCAAGGAATGGATTATTTTGTGTCACATGATTATGAAAGTCTACTCCTCAGCCAGGACGTTTTGGTGAGCCTTCACATGGAACAGAAATATTTTCACACCTGGTCAGTTCTAATAGGTCTATCCACATATCTCTCCCTCAAATTATTATCTGTACCCCTCTTTTTTTTTTTTTTTTTTTTTGAGGAAATACAGCTGTATCATTACTCTCCTTTCAAAAATTGATATGAACCTCACTCTGTTTCCCTTTCTTGCTAATGTGGACCATGAGATGTACTGCCCGGTGGGAGTATTTCTCTTTTTAACTTAAGAGCTATTCCAGGCGGGGCGATATGGTTGAAAGAATCAATTTCTGTGTGATACCAGCTTGTAATAGAGTCCTGTGTAATCCATGCTCCTGTTTTCTCCTCAGTTGGTCATAGAGAATCCCCTATGTAGTGATAGGCCTTGGAAGAAATAGCAGTGCATTAAGAGGAGGTACACTGCAAGGGAGTCATCTGCTCATTTTTCCTAACCAGCCCAAATCCACTTGATGATGCAGTTATTTTTGTCACATCAGCTTTGATTTAATGGGTCAGATGATGATAAATCCTAATGGGCAGCTCAAGTTTTATAGTTACCTGTGGCTAGATGTTTGTTCTCTACCAAACAGAAGGCACTGGACTTATTTCCAAAAGAGAATCTTGGTGTGATAAAGAAGGTATTAGTTGCCCTAAAAGCTCCTAGGGGTCTCTGCTGTGATTCTCGTAGAGGGGTTTGCCAGTGGCTTCTCATGGCGTGGATCTGTTGGTTGCCACTTTGAGCTTCATTACCATCAGAGGGTCAGTATGGTCAAGGGGCAGAGCACTTGTACTGCAGCCTGGACTGGAAGAGAAGCTCTCTTCCTTTGGGCCACACACACTGATGGGTTTCAGATCACTCAGTAAACTGAGCAGCGCCCCCAAATTGGCGTATGCGTCCAGTATCCAGAGAGGCCCAGCAAGCTTTCTGTTTCTCTCTCTGTTGTAGGAGTTGCAAGGTGTAGTGAGGTGTTTTCCATTTGGAGGACTCCACTGACTCCTAGAATTTCACCGTGGTGGCAGGAACCTGTGTATTTTTGGGACTTAGTCTGTCCTTTGGCATATGTGTCTTATGAGGTCATCTGGAGTACTGCTCTGTCCTCCTCAGAAGGTCCTGTTGGCTTGATTTTATCAGTGTAGTGGACCAGTGTGATGTCCAGTGGTGTGATGAAATAACTAAGGCCATATGAAAGTGGGAAACGTGACTTAGCCTGAGGCAATATAGTGACTGTACTGCTCTCCAAGCCAAATGAGAAAACAGCGTACTTCTTGAGTTCTATTTGTAGAGGGAAAGAAACCATTTGCCAGAACTATAGCTGCATACCAGGTGTGCTGCTCTAAGGAGATCAAATTCTACCAGTTGTGCTTGTAGTCATTAAGTTTAAAATAGTGTCATTCTCTAAGTATGTTCTACATTAGCCAAAGAGTTGTGTTAAATGAGTATCTAGTTGAGATTGCAACCCTTGCATCTTTCAATTCTTTGATACTTCCCTCAGGAATGCAATGTTTTGTAAGGAGGGAGAGCTAGCTCCAGGGTTCTCTGTCTTACCTTTCCTGATAAAATAGTACCCCCACTACTCCACATGTCATGGCATCAGTGTGGGATTTTCTCAGTTGATAGTCAGCTGAGACTACCTTTTCCAGCTGTACATTCAGTAGGGGGGAAATAACCAAGTGCATGGTAACTTTGACAAGTGGCTGTTGGTCATCTGTGGGAAGACAAGCGGAAAGTCACAGTACTTATGATGTAGTTGTACAGCCTCTTGAAGGGTACTTTGCTGTACCTTTATTCTGGGGATTCTGGGTCGCGGAACTTGAGAGGCTGTAATTTTCTAATTTTGGTGCCTTATATCCCCTCTGTCAGGCCTCTCTCTATGCTATACCTAGAGTTGTTTATTTGTATAGAGTAGGGATCAGTAACCTTTTCTTGTAGGGGGGCCACATGTTTAATATTTTAGGCTTTATGTGCTCTGCAGTCTCTGAAAAAACTATCCAACACAGGCATTGCAGTGCCCCTGCAGCCATAGATAACGCATAAATTAATGGATGTGTCTGTCTGTGTTCCCATAAAACTTATAAAAACATAGTGGGTCAAATATGGACAGCAGGTTGTAGTTTCTGTACCTCTTGTACAAATGACAACGGATTGTGGTGGGATGTTCTAAATACGATTTTAGGGACTTTCCAAGATTCTTGCAGACAAACCAGTTTGAGAACCACTAGGTTCCTGTTTCCTTAACCTTGCTTGGTCCCACTTCATGTTACAATTAAGCAGTCAACACAATCAGACTGCATTCTGGTCTTGACAGCACTAGAGCAGGGATTGGCAAACTACAGCCTGTAGGCCAGACGTGGCCTGTACGTGTTTTTTATCCACAAGCTAAACATGCTTTTTACATTTTCAAGTAATTGAAAAGAAAATCAGAAGAATGTTAATATCCTATGACAAGGGAAGAGTGATATGAAATTCACATTTTCATATATAAGGATTTATTGGAACACAGCCACATTAATTTATGTATAGTTTATGGGTGCTCTCACTTCACAGCAACAGAGTTGGGTAGTTGTAACAGAGAACTTAATAACCTTTGAAAAAATTTACTATCTGGCCTTTTATAGAAAAAAATTTTGCTGATCTCTGCTCTAGAAATTGGAGAATTCTTTTGTCATATTTAGTAACTGGCTCGTTCTTTGTCAGTGCTGTGAGTTAAGAATTGATACCGTAAATGTCCCTTTCTTTTTTCGAACTCTCCAGCGCTGTTAGAAGCAACAGTCATACTGCACTGTCCTTGCCTTCAAGTCCTTCACAGCCTTCTACTAGTCTCTCTGCTTGGCCCTCAGTGCCTTGTTTTCAGTAGGCATTTCATTACAGATGACCACAATTGACAATTTAATTTTGTCATAGCCTGAATGCATTCAGACCCAACCAGATTGGATAACATTCTCAGATTCCCATTACTTTGAAGATTTGCTAATTACCTCATAGATTGTAAGAATTTAATGATACAAATATTAGCCAATATTTCATTGAATTTTTACTGTGTGCAGGTGCTGAGCTAAGAAGTAAATGCTTAGTATAGTTCCCAATGCATAAATATTCGTCAAAAGTTAGCTGATAATTTATTTTTTAATTTAGAAATAAAGATCTCCCTTCCCTTCATGTACTGTAAAAAACTTTATTAGCTATGAAAAAAATTTAAACCACATTAAGGTTAAATTGGAGTGATTGACATAAATTAATATTTTTTTTGCCTGTAATATCCCTCCTTTTTTAAAACTTGTACATAAATACAGTCATTATTCACAGTATTTATGTTTAGTTGCTGTAAACACTGAATTAGCTATTGAACTGTTGCTCCTAGGGGACATACAGGGTTAGGTTCCTGTGAGCCTCTGTCAGAACACTTTTCAGCTTGTCAGTAATAACCTGGTTTTGTATGTTTCCGTTTAAAGACGCATTATTTCATGTCATGTTGATTCGTTACCATTGCACTCATGGCCAACAGCAGCGTGACTTCCTGCACTAATGAAGCCCATCTCCCACACATTTTCTCCAGAAGGAACATCACAGCCTTCTTGTGCTTAGGGAACGCTAGACAGCCTTTCAGCACTATGCTTGGGGCTGTTTTCAATAGTGAAATCACCAGCAAAAAGCACAAAAAAATTAAAAAAACCCAATATGGCACTAACTGGACCACACAAAGGACATTTGTTTGCAATATGAGAGTTGAAACAAGGCAGAGTGTGGCCTTATCTGCATGATAGGCAACTCAATTTTCACTGCTCTGTATGCATCTGAAGATCAAAAAAGCACCATAAGTATTAACACTTTGTAAGCAGGCATTTTCCCGCCAAATCGCGTCGTAACGCGGGGCTTTTTTGACATTTTCTCGCCAAAATTAGACTTTCCGTAAAATACTCATATCTTTCGATCTATTTGATATTTTTCTATGAAACTTTAAGTGTTTTAGTTTAAAAAGAGGTCTCTATTTATTTACTTTGCAGAATTTTTGCCGGTTCCAACTAGAGGCGATATGATGAGTTTACTCGTTTCCCACAAACAATGTGTTAATTTTGGGGTTACATATAATTTTAGCACGTGGGCAGATTTCACAAATACGGAATCCATGAATAATGACGATCGGATCTTCCTAAATGCCATAGTTTATAGTTATAGGTAAATAATTGGTGTCTAGTCATGCCCATTTCCCCCCAATTTCTCTTTTTTGTGTTGGCAGTCTGTCTGTTCATCTTGCTCTTCTTTTATGCTGTCATGGTTCCCCAAATGTTTGGTGGATCTTAGTAATGGCAGTTGAAATGTGTCTGCTGCAGTAGTTCTTTCTCCACCAAGCCTCTTTCTTGAAAGGTAGTCTTGGTGTGATGGGTTCTGTGAAGTGGGATTAGGTGTCGACCAGCACATCAGACCTTCTCGGGAGGTGGGTGAGGAATGGCAAAGTAGTGTCTTGGCTAACTGTGGTGTCTTTAAGTACTACTGGGGAGTAGTGCTTTGGTATGTTTCACTTGGTTAGCATTAAGAGCTTGCTCCCTGTCACCCCCTTTTCCCCTGCCCGTCCTACCACCCCCAACCCCTTATTTTTCTCTTTGGATTAGAGGTCTGATGTTCCCTCCATCTTTCTGCTTTGCTTTTCTCCCAGGCCTGGCTACTCTCATAGGAAGTCTGACCCAGGCAGAAATGCCTACTTTAGAGAGACCAGCTCCCTAGCTTTGTCCTAAAGGCAGAGGCAGCCACCACCAGGGTCTCTGTTCACAAAGTGAGAGGAGGAGGAGGTCATCTGTTGAGAATAAGACGATACAGCGCCCGATGAAGACCTTGATTGTTTCCTCCTCCTTGTAGTTATGATTAGTTTGATCATAACTTGGAACTTGTCTAGCGTGTCCTTGGAAAGCCTTTGGTGTCTTACATATGGTTTCTTCTTTTTTTCCTCCGTGAATCAAGTCTTTCCTACTTTCTGTCTGCCCAGAATTCTTTAAAATTAATGATCATCCCTCGTTAGGCAGCAGTGCTATCGTTTCATTTTCATCTTTTTCCTGCTATTTCAGTGGGACCTTGGGAAAGGAGAAGAGGTAAATATGCTTATTTAGTCTGCTGCCTTCAACTGTAATTGGCTAATTTGTGACTGATTTTAAAAGGTAGATAATCTCTTGCTCAACATGTATGACTTCTTTTATATCTTAGAAGAATTACTAAATTTTCTATTTCCCCCCAGTAACAAAGAACATTTTAATTTTCAGTCTCTGCCGTAATACTCAACTGCTCCTCTCTGGGCATATGGCCTCTTGTAGAAAACATGCATAACCGCAGGGACATTTCTGGCCTTCTGAGTCCCCCCCACCCCTTGTGTATGAGGTTATACATGTGAGTGAAGTCATCTTTTTTTAAAGAGACAGTATGTACTGGAGAATATATATTCAGTCACTCGTGAAAATGGTCAGCACACTGTTAAAATTGGGTTGTTACCTCTAGTGAAGCATAGCAAAGCAGAGAATCATTTTTGAAAATGATTTAGTAACAGCCTGGGGGAAGAGAGTGAAAGGACAGCTAGATCAGTTTTGTTCTTTGCCATCTTACGTGGAGGTGCAGTAGTTTTAACATTTTGCTGGAAGGGGAAAAATATTGTACTTCTGTCCCAAACACCTTTACACTTAACACCTTGTAAACCTTGGGGTTTTTTGTTGTTGATTTTGTAATATCTTCTGGATATTAGGTGAAGGATTTTACGGCTCAAATGTTTTAAACATCAGAACTTTGATGAAAAATCAAGATGTGTCAGTGTATACTGCTGGAATACGAATGGTGCTTACATTGGTGGCTTGCAGACATTGTTGGTCTGTGGTCTACATTAAGACATACAGCTACATTGCTGCCTTGTACATGTGCGTATAACACTGAAATTTGTGCATTTCATGAAATAGGATTTGCCCTTCATGTGATGCACTCATATTGTCTGTTTCATTAATAAAAAGAGTACACCCCACTGGGTTTATTTCATGATTGGTTGTGACCTGCAGTTTGAAAAGCCCGACTTAGAAGCTGACCTGTTAGAATAGTGGGAAGATGGAGGGATGTGAATTCATGTAGATGAGGTGATTCTAGCTTAATGGTCTTGAGTAATGCCCTTTTTTGAGTCTTTTTACAACTGTAAACTGGGGGTAATGATACCTTGATAGCTTGATTATGAGGATTAGAAATAAATGTAAAGTGCCTAGCAGTGCTAGGAATGATGTAGATATTTAATCATTGGAAGGGTGCAGTATAGTAACTGCGTTGAAATAAGACTATGCATCGCAATCAAAGGTTGCCTTGTAGCAGTGGACTTGAAGAGGCTGAGTGTGAATTCCAATTGTCCTCCCTCTGTAGGGTCATACTGCACATGCTTTCTCTCTCAGATCAGGATCATGGATGTGTGCAAGAAACACTTGGAGCCAGGGAGCCCACAGTGGAATCTCATCTGGGGCTTATATCCTTTGTCCACAGAGACATATTTGTGCTATGGAACTAGCTCCAATGCAGAACCCTCTGGGGTCTCACCAAAATCAGGTGTAAACCATGGATCTCACTGTTCACAATAAACAGGGCTGACAAACTGGTGCAAACCGCCCAAAGCTCGTTGGACCCATAGCTTCAAAGCAACATTTATTAATCAGTATATTTTGTGCTTTGACCAAGCATCAGTGCTGTGCAGGTACTTTACTTCTTATTTCAGAAATATACTCAGGCCAAATTCCAGGCCTGTTGGAATTACCCCTCAGTGTGCTTTTTATTTATCTTTTTCTTCCACCAGAATGTAAAAGCCGTTAGAGCAGGAATCATGTCTGTGTTAGAAGATGTCAGTGATTTCATTAATGAGTTTATGATTTGATAATAGGATATTCTGAATGACTAAAAATATTCTTTCCATTTAGGTTTGTTTTCAGCTTTTAGGTTTGTGACCTAAGTATCTTGGGAAGGACCAAGCACTTTATTCAGTGTTGAGGGCAGGAGGCAGTGAGTGATAAGAAGAAATGGGTATAAAAGTGAGTGCGATTCTGTTCCCTTTGTTATTCCTTCACCTTTCCTTGACTGCTCCTTAAGGGTGTTCATGACGAGGTATATTCTCTCTTAATTGTTTCCTATAAAAAGAATTTTAGTATTTTTACGAGCAGATGAGGCACTAATAAATAGCGGCTTTTTTTTTTTTTTTTTTTTTTTTGGAGTACCTTTTAGTCACCAAATACTGTTTTGTGTTTTTTTTTTTTTTAAACATATGTAATCTCTGATTTTTGTGAGAATACCACAAGGTGGATTGTAGTGTTCTTATTTTAAACAAATATAATCTAGGCTCAAAAGTTAGGTACTATGCTCAAGGCTGTTCTTAGTAATTACTTGGCAGAGGTAGATTTGGACCTAGATCATGAGGACTCTGAAACCAAACTTCTTACTGTACCACGTAATAGAAATAGAAGATGGCAAGAACCTTATAGTGAATGCTCACTAACATAACCTTTCAACATATGGTAGGAATATAGATAAGAAAAACATTCAAAATTTTGTTTCTTCCAAGCTCGCTGATCCCACATTAACCATAATTTCAAGGGGCTTTGTCTTGTCTTTTTCTGTTTCCCTTTATACTTAATTATTTAGAACTCTTTCATCTCTTTTATTTGGATTCATGTCAGATAGTCAGATAGCTATGTTGACATGGATACCCCTGATTTGCTAAGTAAGTTCTCGTATTTTCTGAAATGTAGTTTCCTATTGCTATTGTGTCACTGACTTCACAGTAAGTACCAATAATTTAACTGATTTCACAAGTACATCTAAATACCAAATATTGTAGCCTTTTAAAAACATTTCTAGATAGTTCTTCTCTGAGTTGCTGTTAGCAATTACTTTAACCTATGGGTCTCTATTTTTGCTTTCCTTTCAGGTAATTATTTTTTAACTTTATTGTTTTGAAGATTTTAAATGGCTCAAAGTTTAGAATGTACAAAAGTATATACTTTGAAACATCCTCTGACACTGCCCTCCTAGCAACTTGGTTCTCCTCCCTGGAGCAACCAGTATTAATTAGCATTTTCTCAGGTGTCCTTCCAGAGATTGGATTATTATATATAAACAAATATATAATGTTTTCTCTCAACTGTTTTTAATAGTGTGTATTTATACACATCGCCTTGCTCCCCCCCCCCCCCCTCCTTTTAGCTTAAAAATATATCCTGGTGATGGTGCTCTTACTAGTACCTGAAGGGTTTCTTCATTCTCTTTTCTTGACTGAATAATGTGTTAATATGACCAAGCCCTTATTGATTAACAATAGGTTAATTTATTTTGCTAATGCCGCAATGAATAACTTTGTACATAAGTTATTTTGCATGTATGCAGGCATATTTTGAAGGATAATTTCCCACGGTGAGAATTTTAGGGTCAAAGGATGTGTGCATTTTCAAGTTTCACTGCCAGATTTTCTTCATGGAGTTTGTAGTAATGACACACCTACCAGCAGTGTTTGAGTATAACACTACAAGGTGTGATAGCACTTATTATCTTCAAACTGGTAGATGAAAAATGCTGTCTTGCATTTTTTTTAATGATTTGTGTTTCATTTATACACATTTATACAATGTGTATAAATACACACTTTTTAATATACGCAGTAACTTTAAAAAGCACAAAATATAGCTTGATGAATTTTTACAAATGAAGCATGTCTGTGTACTCAATGCCCTGGTCATTGCTCCATTCCCCAGCCCCTGGATAGAGAAGCCATTATCCTGACTTCTGTCATCAATTCATTATTTTCATGCTTTGTTTAAGTCATACAGTATGTGTCCTTATTTATGGATTCTTTTACTGAGTATTATATCTGAGATCCAGCCAGGCTGTATCAGAAGTTCTCAGAGAAATTGGAATTTGCACTTCTCTTATAAGGAGAGAGTTTCATGTTTCACACTTTAAATTTTTATGAGCATCTTTTCATGATGCAAATTTAAAATATTTTCTGTAAGGTGTTTATTTCCTATATCCATGAATAGAGGATCATTTTCTTAAGGATCTCTTTGTATATAAAAAGAGTGAATTCTTTATCTGGAATATGAGTTGTAACTATTTTCTACAGTTAGTCGTGCCTTTTGATTTTGCATATGATGGTTCCTGCATGAAGATATTAAAAATTATATAGTCTAGTTAATTTTATGGCCATTCCCCCCATTATATTACTTACTTGTTTTCCTCAGTAGACCTACTATCTTTTGAGCATCACATAACTTTTATTAAACCGTACCTTAATATCAATAAAGATGAAAGTTCGATAAAGAAATGACAAATGATAGTGCTGAAAGTGAAATTTGAAGCAAATGTAAATGGAGTTCTAGAAGAATAGAATGTTCCCACTGCCACTGTGCAAGAGACTCTAGGTAGGCAGCCAGAGGGAGCTAATGAAGGCCAACTTACGGACAGATGAGGAACGTGGTTGTGATGAAAAAGGTGATGTCCTAGAGGTAGTGACTCTGGCAAAAATCTTCACACTGATGAAACTATCTCAGAGATGTCTCATGACATTGAAAGTACAAGGGATAAAATGTTAGAAGCTGGTCCCAACTTAGAAAGTTGACAATTCCCCAAGATGCTCACTATGTATCATGAGTTACACCATGATAGCAGACAAGTGCTGTTCAAACTATTGGATAAGTTACTTACAAAGATACAAAGCCCTTAAGGTCACAGTGGTTCTCATTTCTTAAATTACGGTGTACTAAATGAATATTTACTGTGTTTTTATTTTCTTGTACATCATAACTGACAGAGGTTTCAATGTTTTGACAATTTTAAAGATCCTGGAACAGTTCCCACTGGTTAAGGTCACTTTGCTTAGTTTTATGTCACGTGGTTGTTTGTGGCCCCACCCTACTATACAGAATGAGGACTGCCTGTATATGTTTAAGTGAAAATAAAAACCCAGCCTCTTTAAATTGACCTGAGTGTCAGAAAGGAATCCCTTCATTGTCTTTTCTGACCTTGGAGTCCGTCACAGGTAAATAGAACAACTATGGTTTGTTTTTCTTGTACTTAGGCCTTGATGTCCCGCAGCTGCTGTAGATCCCATTTCTTAACGAAATTACCAAAAATAGATACTAATAGTCTCATGAGCTGTATGAAGAAGGGTATGTAAGATCATGAAAGACAACAATTGTTTGGTGTATTTCTTGAGCACCCACCACATATTGTAGGCACTGTGTTAGGTATTGAGGAATAATTAACATTACGTTCCCCCTGCCCCCTTTTTCTTTTCTTGAAGGAGCTCAGTCTACTAAAGGTAGGCAGACTAAATGGAGTTATGTAGAAATAGCAGAGAAGAGTTAGAGTTCATGATATACAGAATTTCAGATAATTTCATACATTTTACATGTGTTGCTCAATTCTTTGCTATGTTCTATAATATTGGAGATACCACAAAAGGGTGGTTCTAGTTTTCAAGAAAATTGGTGGGAACTCTGTATACAAGCTGAGCCTCTCTATATAAGTCAGGTGGCAGCGTGTTTAGTACATGCCATAACAGATATTTTTAATGTAAATAAGACATTGTAGAAATAATTGTACTTGGTCAGCAAGTTCTGTACTGATTGTTATTTGTCTACAGCAGATTAATCTTTAAAACAAATAGCCTGATTTTGGATTGTGAATGCATGTTTTGAGCAGAGTAAGTTAACTTTCCAACTTGAGTGTTGTAAGTTATTGTTGAAGCTAGATTGAGCCTCCCAATCCAGTGTTCTTATTCCTAAACCTCTACAGAAATTGTTAAATATACATTTAATATTATGTATAGTCATTTAAAAAGAATTTGGTTTTGACTTCTTTTCTCTTTAAAAGCTTGACCTACTACTGTGCCTTCCTTTTTTTTTCAGTGATGTAATCAAAGATATTGATACTAATTATTGACTGAATAGTTTTATTTGTTATTTTTGGAGAGAGAGCCTGTGTTAAGAACTCTGAGGGAATGTGAAAATGTCTAGCTGTTGGCCACCATGAAACTTAATAGTTTAATATTTGAGATAAGTCTTAAGTACAAATAGCTAAACAAATAATACAAGCTGGCAATCATTGTCTTATGGGTAGTGCAAGTGAAGTCTGAGGTTCAAAGGAGTAAGCCGTTATTTCCAGCCAGGGGATTGAAAGAAGGCTTCATGGATGCAGTACGGTTTGAGCAGGGGCTTAAAAGATACCTCATGGATGTCTTAATAGAAGCATGTACCAAACAAACACCATTGGGTAAGTCCTGTAGATAAAAAAGCTTCTCTAAGGTGGCTTAATTTTATTACACAAACTTTGGTAGGTAAATGATGTTTGACAAATGATTGTTGGATCATTAATATTACCAATTTTTGTTTTCAAAAAGAAATACTGTTATGTGAATCAGGACTGTATAGTACAGTAGGTCTCCGTGTGTGTGGTCCTTGGCAGTGTCGCATTTCCAGGTAACTCGTGAGAAATGCAAATTCTTGATCCTATTGCATCCTTGGCTTGTGAGTCAGAAAGTCTAGGGGGGATGTACCAATCTCTGCTTTAACAATTTTTTTCTTACTTTGAGAGCCCAGGCATTTATAGTCTGTTACTACTACCTTTTGAAAAAAGGCAGTATTTGTATCAGCTTTATATAATAGAGCTTACCTTTTTTTTTTTTTTTTTTTTTGTACATGATCATACTCTAGAAGCTATTACTGATTAATCACCCTGTTTTTAACTTGTTAAAAGTCACTGGTCTCCAACTTAACTTTTGATTATAAAATCTTTGTCAGTTTGAATGGCTCTTTTACTTGAAAATTTGAAAATCTAGAAATGGAAGTATTTAGAGAACTATTTTAATTGTCAGTGGTAATTATAAAGCAAATTACCACTTTGCTGGCACATCAAGTATACTGGCTGCTTTATTGCCACCTAATATTTAAAACTGAGTTATTGTTGTCATTGGTAATGCCTGTATGTATAGAAAGGAAACAGGTCCTGACGTAGGTTTTCATTTTTATGAACTCTTTTAATGACACCTGTCAACTTTACACTAAATATTTTTTTGAAATTCTAATAATTGAGTATTTCTAATGAAATTCTAATAATTGAGCAGCTGCTAGGTTTTTTTGTTTTTTTTTAAGTGGCTGCATTTTACATTCCCACCAACAGTGTAAGAGGGATCCAATTTCCCCACATCCTCTGCAACCATTATTGTCTTTTTGTTGGTAGCCATTCTGGTGGGTGTAAAGTGGTATCTTGTGATTTTAATTTTCATTTCCCCGATGGCTAATGATGTTCAATGTATTTTCATCTGCTTATTGGTCATTCTGTATTTTCTTTGGTGGAATATCTATTCAGATACGTTGTCCATTTTAAAATTGGGTTATTTGCCCTTTTATTATTGAGTTGTAATTTTTATTCTAGAACAAGTCTCATTTCATGTTTTTTAATACAATTTTTTTTTTCATTTTGTTACTTGCCTTTTCACTTGATGGTGTCTTTAGAAGTAAAAAAGTTAAATTTTGATGATGGCAGTTTATTATTATTTTTCCTTGTGTTGCAGGTACCTTAGGTATCACATCTAAGAAACCATTGTTTAATCCAAAGTCACTTAAGTCTTTGATCAAATTTTGAATTTTTATATGGAGTGAAGTAGGGTTCCAACTTCAATCTTTTGCCTGTGTATATCCAGTTTTTCCAGCACCCATTTGTGACAGTGAGAGATTTTTGTGAATTTTAACTGTGCTTTCTAGAGCTTGTTAGTGGTTGAAGAGTTTTACTGACTGCTCTCGCCCAGTTGTCCAAAATAAGAATACATTTACCGAAGTATTGAAGAAAAAATACTGTGAAAAAAAGTACTGTGTTTCATCTGAAGAGTCATATTTTTAGAATGTCACAGATTGGAGCAGGTTTTGTAATTGATAAGTCACAAATTTTTTAAAATGGGAACTAGAACACTTGGAAATGAGAGACTGGGAGAAAGTCCTGCCAATACCTAAAAATTTTCATTTACAGCAGAGTTAAGCTTGTTCTGTGTAGCTCTAGAGGCCCTAAGTAGAAGTTACAGGTAGATACATTTCAGTCCTAGGGAAGAAAGAACTTTGAAACAATTAGAGCTGTCTACTAATAATTTAGTAAAAATGGGCACCCTCACATGAAAGCACTCATCTTTGGAGCAGCTCTAGCAGAGGTTGAGTCATTTTGTCATTAATATTACAGAATGGATTTCTGCATAGAACAAAGGTTGTTACAGGGTTTCCATTTTCCTATTCTAATTTGCTTTCACGTTTGTGAAGGGTTTTCTCTTCAGGGTTCATTCTTTTCCAGACTTCTGTCAAGTAGCAGAATGTTAGGGAGGGAAAGTGGGAGGTTATTGTCTTGAAGGATTAAATGATAGAAGTACTTTAGTTTTTGATTAGCCATGGTGGTAATATTATTAAAGATATTATGCATTATCCTGAAAATTGGTCCTGCTGCTTGAGCTACTTCTTTTTGGCTTCTGTAACCTTGTTGGAAAACACAGTGAAAGATAGGGATGAGGCATTGTGGCAAGAATGAAGCTTAGCAAGAACTGAAAATTAAAGTGTTAGTCCAACTTCACATTTATGCATGGTTGTGATTTGTGGATTGTGGATTGAAGAATGTTTGCATAAATTGCAGGAAAATGTAAATTGTGGTAGTGTAAATTGAATTTCATTGTTATCCTTTCCGAAAAATTTAAGAGTTACCTTTCCTGATTGAGGCAATTATGCCCTTACTTTGTAAATGATACATATTCTTTAGAAGATTGTTATTATTATTATTATTTTATAAATTATATTGGGAAACAGTGTGTTTCTCCAGGGCCCATCAGCTCTAAGCCGTTGTCCTTCAGTCTAGTTGTGGAGGGCGCAGCTCAGCTCCAAGTCCAGTCGCCGTCCTCAATCTTTAGTTGCTGGGGGCACAGCCCACCATCCCATGAGGGAATTGAACCTGCAGTCTTGTTGTTGAGAGCTCGCTCTAACCAAATAAGCCATCCGGCTGCCCCTCTGTAAGCTCAGCTGCTGGCCCATGTGGAAATCGAACCGGCAACCCTAATGTTCAGAGCTAATGCTCTAACCACCTGAGCCATCCTCCCGTGTCCCCTGCCCCCCCCCCCCCCCCCCGCGTATATATTATTAAAAGGAGAAGGTGCACCAGTACGTATTTGTACTTTTGTGATAAGTATATTTACTTATATCTTTTAAGCGTTGAAAGAAACTTGATTGTTATACAAACTGATTGAGGCAAATAAATTTAAATACCAAGCCTTTAGACAGAATAATTTAAGGACCTTTTGGCAATAAGACTCTCAGAATATTGCTCTAAATAGGAATGGTAACATGAAAAATTTGATATCTTTTTTTCCTTTGAAGTGAGATTATAGAATGGTCTATAAAATAGGGGACAAAATGAAAAATGTTGAGCTTCACCTGTTTCATGTTTTAAACATTTATCTTGTTTGCTCAATTTTTGGAGCTTTTACTTATTTTAAAGATTATTCTAAAAATCTCACTTTGAGCCGAGCCTGGATTTTGGTTGGGAAAAATTGACTTTAAACAAAAGCTTTCTTTCTGTGATGTGAGCATGGGTGTGTCTCAGTGAGCAGTTGGTGCAGGTAGAAGCAAGTGAAGAAGCTGTCTTCACGTAATTGTAGCTTTTTAAGGCTTAAATTAAAATTTTAATGTGTGCGTTCTTTTATGCTTAAGAAGGTAAATATATTGTTTTTAGTGTATATGAGTTTTCCCCTGAAGTTACTACATTAAAAATTATTGAAGTATACTAGCAAGATTTTCTTTTCCTTTGCCTGTTTTCTGAATGGACCACCTAAAGATTGGTGCTGTTTACAGGTGTCTGTTCGTGACCTCACCAGAAGTTAGCAAGAGTTTTCACTTTTCCTCTCAATGGATAAAAGACGTGTTTGTCCAGTAGAGGACAGAATGTGGGGGAAATATTGCATAGCAGGATGTGTTCCTCTGCCTGACTTCCTTGTAATGTTTAACAGCTGTATGACTTAACTTTACACAGGAATTCATTGTATTAAAGAGTACCCCATATTCAGCTAGAGTTAACTGTTGTATAACAGTGCTGTTGAAGTTGGAAGATGGAGGCATTGTTGACGCTAATTATTTGGTGTTTGTGAATGAGCCTGAAAAGACTGATATCTGACCATCAGTCCTTCCTGAACATATGTGGTGGTCTGTGCTTTGATTTGCAACTATTAGCACTATTTAAAGAACCTGTTGTTCTTTGCAACTGCCTTATTTAGGTCTGTAAGCCAGAAGCCATTTATCCAAGAGCTCTGCTTTTCCTCAAACTTGACTTTAATAGCTATATGAAAGCTAGCCCAGCAAAATTGAATTTCTAACAATGTGACATCACCGGACTTGCAGTATTTTAGGTTCTAACATTTCATGTCAGAGATCTTCAAGTACACAAGTTCAAATTAGAATATACAGAACCAAATTTAACATCTGTGTTAAAGACAGATTTCATGACAATATTAAGGGCTTTGGGTTGGTACTTTGCAATTTTCAGGGATGTGCTATTCTCTCCATTCTGTCCAACTCCAACCTGAGCAATATTCTTATCTGCAGTCCTAGATGTTTTGACACAGGCTTATAGTGTCACCACGTTTATCTTGTATAGTAGTTATATGTCTATATAATTATAGAGGAGGAAATATTTGAATTGCTGTATAACCTGTAGTACTTAATCGAATATATTTCATTTAGTAGACACAATTATATTGAATAACTAAATTTGACAGGGCTTAGAAGCAGAGTTTTGGTGAATCTGTCAACATTTACATTAATAGAAAAAAATTTTGCAACTTTGCGTATTAATACTGCTATAGTTTTTCAATGCACTTCATGGTTTTGATCTCACATCAATTAATTGGAATGCTGGGATTACCCTCATTTCTTCATCTGTGGAGTTGGGGGGATGAGGGTTGTTCTTGTATTGTAATGTCTTTTTCAAGCCTTATCTCATTCTAGGTTTCCAGTAGTATGTGGCTGTTAATTAGCTGCATCTTCCATTGATTTTACTTCTTTAGCTAAGAAAAATCTTGTAAAATCTGAAGGTATGTCAGATTATGGAGGCATCTTTACCAAAAACAGGCTTGCCTTCCTTATACCTCACAACAAACAGGCTCAGTAGGGTTCTGAAAGTTTCATTTCCCATGTGCCAAAGAGAGACTTGAGTTCAGAGTCAGTGATGAAAGGTGCTACATCATCCTGTTAGGCCACCAAATTTATGTTAATCACTAGATGAGATCCTTTTCCTCGGGGACTTTAGAATTTAAAGAGAAACTTAATGCATGTAACATGCAATCTACATGAGTTTAATCTGGTTGAAAAAATTTGATTGTTTAGGGAGGATAATGACTGAAAGAAGAAAGGCGTGTCAAGTCAAATTGTGATTTTTTCTGGAGGAGATGGTCTGTGGACGGGAAGAACGAGACCAACATTTAGGTGGATTTCTCAGCAAAAGCTTTTAATTTTAAACTTTATTATGAAAAATCAAAATACATACAAGAATAATATAACAAATAGCTCATGTTCCTATTAGTTAGCTTCCAACAATTCTTAATGCATGGCCAATCTTTTTCATCCACATCATGGGACAAACTAAGGCATGCTTTTTATAAAGTTTTATTGGAACATACCACATCCATTGTTTATATTATTGTCTGTAGGCTGTCTGTGTTACAATGGCAACATTGGGTAGCTGTGACAGACCATAGGGTCCTCAAAGCCTAAAATATTTACTACCTGGCTCTTTACAGAAAATGTTTGCGAACCTCTGATTTATGCGCCTACCCATTCCTCTCTCAACAATGTATTTTTTTCTGTAAATTCGAACTGTCGCTTACCTTTTACATAGGTTTACCAACTATTGAAGTTTTTGCACATTTGCTTTATGTTGATACTATCATTTCATCATTATTCCAGCTGAGCTATTTGAGAATAGTGCACATCATGATCCTTCAGCTCTAAATACTTGTATCTCCTAAAAAAACGATGTTCTGTTGTATAACCTCAGTACAGTAATCAAATTTAGGGATCTTTAACACTGATTGAATATTGATACAATACTATTACTTAGTATATCCCACATTCTAATTTTGCCAGTTGTCCTAATGATATTGCTAGCGATTGTTTAATCCTAATCTAGTATTCAGCCCAAGACCACATATTGAATAATCTGGCATAGTTTCTCAGCCTTCCTTTGATTTTATTACATTGACATTGACAATTTTAAAGAAAGTTTCTCAGTTTGGGTTTGTTTGTTTCCTCAGAAACAGATACAAATTATGTTAACTGTTTTTTTAAAGGAATGAAAAGGATGGACTCCTATCATAAGAAAAATCTATAGGTTATAATTGAAAGAATTCTGGACCAAGAATCAAGAGTGAGTCCTGAATTCTAGTTATACTCGTATATGCGGGGCATCATTTCAGATGCTAAGGAACAGTAAAGAAAATTCCTTGAAGTTTAATTGTAGTGCAGGGAGACAAAGTTAGTACCTTATAATATATGGGGATCATCTTGTCTCAATTTCTTAATCTAACTTTTATAAAACCAAGAGATACTTAAGTTTTACCACTGCAACCATTCGGGTTCATTGACTGCATACACTAGAAAGCAACTCCAGAAAATGGGATTTACAGAAAACATTAGCTCAAAAAAAACTGATTAGTCAGATTCTGAAAGGAAGAAGCCACAGCAATTCTATAGATCAAATATACCCCTACTCAATTACGTACTTCTGATTATTTACTGTTCCTCCAAGATCAGCTGCTACTCTTGGATGGCTGGGTCTGCAGAAGCCCCAGAATCAGCTGACATGCCGAAACATTCTGAAGAATTCTTAGGCCTATATATGAAATCACTGGCATGTATTTCAACCTCACCCATTTTTTTCAAGGTCTTTTATTGTAGTGTTATCATTGCCCTTTCTTTCCACTAGGTCTTGGTATTTCTTACATTAAATTTCTGGAAGAGAGTTGAGGTATGCTCCACTATACCAGAAAGCCTCTAGGCTGGCTCCATAAGCAAACTGCCCACAACCAACCATCCCAAAATGCTGCATAAAGTGAATCTAATTACTGTAATATATTCCAATAGGTATCTCATCAGCCTTTATTTGAATAACTAAGACGGCCATTTTCCTACTCCACCAACTCTAAATGTCATACGTATAGTAGGCACTCAGTACCTAGTAACCAAATGAATGAAGAACCATGATGTTTCACCATAGAGCATGCAATTGAACCTAAAAAAATAATTTATAAATGGATTCCTTTAAAGTTTTCCTAAAGTCTTTCTCCTTACTCTTTCTCCTTCCCCCTTTGATCAGTGGAAGGGTATGACAGGTCACATATTCATTTTGTCTAGGAATCTAGTCATGCTTTTGGGTAAAAATACCGTGGCCTTAATTGTAATTGTAAATGACACTCCCATACTTAAAACATTTTTACCTGAAACTGACATTAAGTCTTGTTAAATTACCAAAGGTACCATACCCAGTGATGGTGGTGTGTAAAAGCCAGGTGTAGTTAATGTTTGTTATCTATGTAAAGGAAATTTTTTTCCTGGCCCTGGGTGACCTAGAAAATCAGAAATTTCAATACTTTTTTTTAATACCATGGAAGTAATGAATGCATATGATAAATAAAAAAAATGAGGCTCCTTTATTAGCTCTATCCTCAGGAGATAACAGTGTTAAGCCCTTGTGCTTTGGTTCTTTTGGAGGAGGTGGTTATCATTATACATTTATTTATGTCTTTCTTCATCTGTCAGCTTTAGACAATTTATTGTCTTCCTTCAACTTTTAAATAAAATGTCCTTAAAAATGTCTTAGCGAAATATGTGCTTTGAATAATGCCTTGGGAGAGAAAATTGTTGTAGACTGACATACAGAAAACATGAGAATGCAATAAGAGTTTATTGGGCAGGAGAAATATTAGTAACTTTCAAAGAAAAATATTTGTTTTTTCCTTTACTCACACACAAAGTACTTCTTACATTTCCGATCACCAAATGTGGTAAATTTTTTTCACTCCAGTTCTCTACAACACCGGCTGGGTGTCTCAATAGTCAGTTCAGTTCTACCACTATCTACCTGGAAGTTAGCATCAGATCCCCCAAGTTAACGGTCAGTTCCGCAAGACTGCCCTCACTTCAGATATCAATTGCAAGTCCCAAGTTGTCACTTGTGATTGGCCGGCTATAAATCATGGTTCCCACGACCCCCTCTTTGGGTTTGGTATTAATATGCTAGAGTGGCTCACAGAACTCAGGGAACCACTTACCAGTTTATTATAAAACGATATGACAAAGGATACGGATGAACATCCAGAAGGAAGAGATGTGTAAGGCAAGGTGTCGGGAAAGGGAGGGTACAGAGCTACCGTGCCTTTGCTGGGTGCATTACCCTCCCCGTACCTCCATGTTTTCAGTGATCCGGAAGTTCTCGGAATCCTATACTTTTAAGATGTTTATGGAGCCTTCATTATGTAGTCAGGTCAGTTCTTAGTCATCAGCCCCTCTCCCCTTCCCAGGGGATGGCGATGGGGGTGGAGTGGAATTTTCCAAGCTTCTAATGATGGCTTGGTCTTTGGTGACCAGCCCTCACCCGAAGTTATCCAGGAGCCCACCAAGAGTTGCCTCATTAAAACAAAAGACACTCTTCTATCACCCAGCCAAATCCAGGGAATTTAGGAGCTCTGTCAGAGACCAGAATCAAAGACCAAATGTTAGAACAAAAGATATTCTTAGTGCTCTTATTATTAGGCAATTACAAAAGTTTTAGAAGCTCTGTGCCAGGAAGTGGAATGTATTAAAGCTCCAAGTGGGATTTGCTGACTTCTTTCAAATTAGAAAATTAGTGGCTACTAGTGGCATTCGTAGTTAGACTGAATCACACTGTTAATATCTTTTGCTGCACTAGAGAAGGTGCATATTGATAGAATTTATAGAGCACATTAAATTGTCCAGCGTAGCAAACATCAGGGAGAACTGAGAGCTTACACTGCCTATAAGGAAGTTCTGGGATGGGAAACTGCGAGTTATTTCCCATTAATGTTTTAAAATTACTTTGATGTTATATCTAAAAGGAAAATAATTTCAGACTACACAGATACTTAGTAATCTACATGAGATTCAAAACCAAAATAAAAGTACTATTTTTAAATACTGTATAGTTATGGGGAAGGCTTAATGGAAGCCTTATTAAATTGACCCAACATTTGCTATTACTGAAAGTATACTTCCCAGGGATTCAGTTTTGCTGTTTTATGCAATAGTTTCATTGCTTCTCAGCTACCATTCGGAAGCCAGGCATAGTTATATTAGACTGGTGTTTCTTTAAAACATGGACGTTTGATTAATCCAATACCCATTATAGATGATTGGTTGTGATGTTAATTAAAAGTGGGTTATTATTTCTTATAGGTCAAAAATTTTGAAGCACCACACCTGCGCTCCTCTCCAGTAATCCTGTTTTTTTCCTTATTTTATATCTAATATTTAATCCAGAAATAATACCTTATTTTCAGAAGGCTAATAGCATTTTGTTTAAAAAGTTACATTTTTGTTTTTATAAAATAAACTGCATAACATTCATAAAAACACAAAGCAAAACATTCTAGACATTTAGATTCAGTGTATTGATTGGTAGTTTATTTTGGCAAATCTGGTTTTATTAAAGGACAGCTCAGTGTGTCCCATCACACACAATCTAGTAAAATAACAATGGCTACCATTAATTGCTTTTTATATCTCAGGTACTATCACATGCTCGATAGATGTTATCTTATTTTGTTCTCATAACACACTTCTGTGGGTAGATAGTGTTAAAATCCTCAGTTTACAGATGAGGAAACAGGTTTAGAGTAACCAGCCTAATGTTTCCTGCTCAGTAAGTGGTAAAGTAATAGTACTTGTACAGTTCTAGTTCTGTGCGCAGTTTTTGGTGAAGAATGGATGAAGCTGTGAATGGAAAGCAATGTAAATAATAAGTGAATGCACTAATATAATTGAAAAATTGTGAAGAACTGGACAATTTGTTTCTGGAAGTTGTATTCTGTAGGGTTTACAAATGAAACAGCCTGGCATAGGATAATTAAATGCATGTGGGAAGGAGTAGGGAATTTGGTGTGGTTAGAAGAGAACAAGGACATACATATTAATATTATTAGGAGAGGGGAAAACAAGAAATAAGTGATTGGAACTATGACATAGGGATAAGATAGGGGTATAATTTCGTAGTAGCCACCAATAAAACCTAGAAGATTTGAAAAAGCATAGACAGCATCATGATAGTAAATGTGTGGTACATCCATATTCTTTCAGATTTTATTTCCTCTAGTGTTAGAGCAAATTGGTGTATCTTGGGGTCAGAAATTTTGATGCTGAAGCTGTTGTAAGCTGTTGGATTTCTTGGAGTAGTCTAGTCTGTCCATTTTTTGTCTATAGAACAGTGAAGGGAAAATAGCAAAAAAGAGCAAAATCTCTGAAGGCTTTTTCAGTGAACTATAGGCTGTTCATTCTTATGCAGTTCTTCTTTGCCTTGCCAATTCCTGTACTCTGGCCTGCATTAATCAACGGGCTCCAAATCAAGCCGCATAGCCTAAAAGAGCAAAACTAAGGAAATGCCTTTTAGCATAACTGCTGTGTTTTTAAATTTGCACCTGCACTTGTAACGTATTACTGCATTAAAATGCTTTTAAAATGTTTTACCAAGATGTGAGAGTTACGATAATGTGTTTGGGTCATACAACATTTCAGAACTAAGTGTAGTTGTTAAATAATTGGTTATAGTTGTTATTTACTTTTTGAACAAAAATTATACTTCCAGTATTCTGAGTTTCACATATGGTTTGCATCAGATATAGTTTGCATTTGTCTTTGTTCTTCCTGAAATTGATTTTTTGAGGGAATGAAAAGCAACCCAACAATTTTATTGTCATTGATTTTTATAGTACCTGTGCGGATGAGGTCTTCATTTTAGCCACTAGCCTTTTTGCGAGAGGGGTGTATTTTACCATATTTTCCATGCTTTGTTCTAGGCATCTAGCCTTAGAAAGTTGAATAAGGCATCTTTCAAGATAAGTGCCTTCTATTGAAGGAAGACAGACATATAAAATGAATATCTGCAATGGTGGTACAGCTTAGTTAGGATTTAGATGACCTAAAATGTAGCTAGAGGATACAGCATATCCGAAGTCATTAGAGTATAGGGGAGGGGGGGGGTTGGAGGACTAAAACCCTACTGTGAGGTTAACACCCTAGAGATAGAAGGTAATGGTGTTTGGTGATCGGTTTAGCTGTAGAAAGTGAAGGGGAAGAAAGAGCCATTATATGTAGCTTGAGTGAGTAGGAGGGTGGAGCCATACACAGAGGTAGAGAATATCGGAAGAGGAACAAATTTGGAGGGGGAGATGAATGAAATGTATACATAGTAGGTTAGAAATGCTTTGAGGACGTCTGTGGATATGGAGGAGGAAGAAATTTTGCTCTGCCCTCAGATTTCTCTCAGCTGGTCTAATTAAATCTACAGACAGATTACACAGCAAGAGAAAATAACTAAATCTCATTACATACGAAGTCTGACAGTTAAGTTCACACTTGTTGCAACGATGTTGCTAACCTTTTTTTGATACCAGAGGGATTATTCATTATGAATTTGTACCAACTGGACAAACAATGAAGTTTACTATTTGGAAGTGCTGAAAAGGCTGCATGAAAAAGACAAAAACAACCTGAACTTTTTGCCAACAATTCATGGCTCTTGCATCACGACAATGCACCAGCTCACACGGCACTGCCTATGAGGGAGTTTTTAGCCAGTAAATAAATAACTGTATTGAAACACCCTCCCTACTCACCTGACCTGGCCCCTGATGACTTCTTTCTTTACCCGAAGATAAAGGAAATATTGAAAGGAAGACATTTGGATGACATTCAGGACATCAGGGGTAATATGACGACAGCTCTGATGGCCGTTTAGGAAAAGAGTTCCTAAATTGCTTTGAAGGGTGGACTAGGCACTGGTGTTGGTGCTTAGCTTCCCAACAGGAGTGTGTAGCAGTTTGTCTAGGATGAGTTTGTGAACTTAATTGTCACCATTTGTACGCACGCATGGGAACCCACGTCCATGAAAGAATCAGACCACTCATACATGAGAGGTTCAAAGACAGAATGGGAACATGAGGCATCTATGGCATTCTGAGCTCAGGAATGAGGTGGGGTGCCTGGGGCTTCAGAGGGGAGGAAGCAGGTCATTGCAGGATGATAAGAGCCAGATATTCAGTAATTACTAGTTTGCCATGCCACATAGAAAGTTTTAAAAAAAGGTGATTTCTGGGGATAACTCTTATGATGGGCACGGCCCCCGGTGTAAATTCTTTAAGGGAGCAGTAGAAGTGTCTCATGAGCCTGCAGGGTCTTGATTGCCTCTAGCTCAAAATAATCCACAAGCCAAAGTGGCACATTTAGGGGAGGCCTGTTCTGAACCCCTGCTGGGAAAATAATGTGCAGTTGGCTTCAAGTAATTGAGAACACTGTTTTAAACAAATCAAAGAAATTGAGAAGCAGGAAGTTGCTGTTTTTTTATTCCATTTTCCTTCGTGTGTGGAATTCTGTCAGGCTTCTTGCCTCAGTTGAAAAATGGCTGCTGCTGCAGGAGACATGGGAGGAAGTTCTGCATCTGTTCTCTGCTTTCAGGAAAGCAAAAGGTTCCCCAGCCTCTCCCTGTGCCATGACAGCCCCCGCACCCCCATTTCTGCTTAGAGCTTCTTAGCCAGACTGTTTCATAGGGCTGCCTTTAGCTGTAAGAAAGGATGAGAAAGTATCTGGACATGTTGCTGCTTTGAACAAAGTGGAATTAGGTTAGCAAGGAGGCTGAAGGCAACTAACAGTGGTTACATAAATGAATAACTAACCAGTAACCTAATAAAGAAACCCACTATTGCCTCTTTCACTTCAAAATTTTTTTTTAAAAGTGCTATTTTTTTTAAAAGTGCTATTCAATTATAAATTTTGAGATGCATGGCTAGTAAAAGTAATTAGGGCTTTAGACTTTATCAGAACTGCAGTGGAAGGAGACTGAGTGTGAAAGGTGGGATTCAAGGGGCCAGTAGACAATGTAGGTTGATATATAGGGAGGAGAATTGACAAAATTTGGTGGTTGATAACTGCCAACAAAGGAGGCAGGGAGGAGTCAGGCTTTTGACTTGGGTAATGAATATGAAGCCACAGTATTTGCTACAGAAATGGCTGTAGTGCTTTTGTGCCTCCAAGACTTTTTGGTAAACTTCCTAAAGTAGGAGGAGCATGCATTCTTTTCCAGACTCTCATATGAATACTGATTATGTAAATGAAATAAATTTAACCTTACTCTTATTAGATGGAATCCCTGATTTCTGTATGTATCAGTTTTCTAAAAAAATTAAATCTACATAGTATTTCAAGAACTAGTTAGTTGTATGAAACAGTCCAGGTCAAAAGTACTTGGAACCTGGATGGGGGTCTGTAGTAAAAATGTAGTATTTATTGGTTGGTAGATTTACACCGTCCTCTGGTGGGTGACTACGATCCTCATTGTACTGACTCCCTCCTGCCTGTGGCAATAGGAGAATATAGATATGTAAATGTCTTCCTCATAAGTAAAGTGATACTTTCATTAAACATTCTTTGTCATGTTGGAATAAGAAAACTCTGAAAACAAAGACTTTGAAGAGAGACTCAGGAGACCTAAAGGAGGACAGTGTTGAAGAATTTAACCTGGCATTGGATGGCCAGTCTCTGCCCTTTATCAGCTGTTGATTTTGGTCTAGGAACTTCTTTGAGCCTTATTTAACTTGTTTTTGAAAGAGACTCTAATACCTACTGTACAAGCTTGTTGTGAGATTTAAATGATACTGGATGTACAAGCAATGCAGAGTTTGATAGTCATTTTGCTACTCTGGTAGGAATATTTAACCTATGGGCCTCAATTTCTTTATGTACTAGACTGCTTTTCTTTAACTTTGTTTGACTTTCATATTATCAAAACAGGTTTTCTGTGTGACTTATATTTTGCAGTTTGTTAGTTTGGTTTTATATCTGTGTTGCCTTATTTCTCAGAAGTCAGGAGATATTTTCTTCGTTCCTTTGAGTACCTGTTTTTTTGTGAGCCTAGTTCTTATTTTTTAAAAAGCTTCAAAGGATATCAGAGTACAACCCATAGAACCCAGTCATAGTAATAGGAGAACCAGTCCTATAGAAGCTTAAGTTATAAGCCCAAGACCACTGGCCTCCTAGAGTAGAGTATGGATGAGAGGACCCAGGTGTGTTGTGAGGAAAGAGTTCACCAAACCTTTTCTCCTCCTATGGATAAATAATGTTGGTCTAATGTTTAGCTGTGTTTCATCTGGAACACAAAGCTGTAATGTTAACAATATTACCAGCCAATATGGGGCATGGCAGAGTAGTCCGACTTGTGAACTGCATCTGGAGTGGGATTGAATACCTGGCGGGAAGGTGTGGTGCCCTCTTACAACTGAGCATATCCCTCGATGGGTTGGGGCCCCTGGAAGCTATGCCGGTGAAACTTATCAGATGATATTGCTTCCTCTGGGGAGCTCGGGATTTCTAAGCGGGGGTAGCTCCCACACCCTTCTGTGAGTTCTAGCCCCCTTGTTCCTGAGCAGTCATGTGGTGCTGGTAGGCAGGAGATGTACAAAGACAGTAGCTTCTGGATTGCATGTTGTGCTGACCTGTCTGGCCTGATGCTACCCTGATAGCCTTTCCTGTCCTATATCCTACTGAGTAAACAGGTTACAGGTGTGTCCTACTTAAATTTTTGAGTTCCTCCTACTTGAGTCTGACTCATCAGAGTATTAGTTCTTTTCATCTGATTGATTAACCTGGACTTGAGATCGCGAGGCCAGTGAACAGTCACACACAACAGATTTTTCATCCTCTTTGTGGGAAAGACATTTTCCGGGTTATTTCCTCTCTTCTAAGGAAGAGGTAAGATTTTGTTGCCAACTCTCTACCTCCACAAATCCCCCCATCCGTCAGTCTCATTTAGTACTCCTTGGAATCCAGAATTATGTTTTAGGTATGATAGAAGCACAAATTATAAAGATACTCTTATTTTTTTCAGGAGTTTACAATTGAAGGTATTGAAAAAAGTTCAGCCAGTCTTTATAGTTCTAGCTTTGTGTGTTTTCACAAACTAGTCTCACTTGTCTCTTTATTTTTGCTCTACCAAAGACTATTGAACACAATGGGGAAAAACAAACAAGATCAGAGGTTCTTAAGCACGTGAGGAAGTGTTGGTCTGGATCCACATTTGTGTTTTGGTGTTTTTACCAACTCAGGTATTTTGAGGTAATCATGGCAGGTAAATACATGTAGTACTAGGCATAATGTAAGCATGGGCTGGACATTTTAAAAACGGAGACTGTTGTCTAAACTGTAGTAGGACTTAAGTGACCCCACATTTCATTTCAGTATCGTTTTTCTGTGTTTCAGTATCCTGTGTCTTGAAAAAGTTTGAAGCTTTTTGATATTAACTTTAAGAATGTTTGTTAGAAAAATAATTTGATGGAACAGGCTCTGGGCAACAATTATGAAGTTTCTTTTATTTAGCATATCTTCTCTTTTGCATTTGATAACTTTTTTTTTAAAAAAAGTTTATTGGGGTGACAGTTGTTAGTAAAGTTACATAGATTTCAGGTGTACAGTTCTGTATTACATCATCTATCTATATCACATTGTGTGTTCGTCACCCACAGTCAGTGATAACTTTTCTGGTGGTGTGTATAATATCACAATACTGAATTGTTAAATAAATCTGCCTTTTAGAATGGCTAATATCTATCCTAAGAATTAATAGCTTTGTAATGCACAGGACATATAGGATAGAGGCAAAACCAGATATTTCAGAGAAAACGCTGGAGTAATTGAAACATAAATGACCTATTTTGTGAACGGGGAGGTTCTAAGTACAGTTTCTAACACTAAGCTGATAACATCAAGATAAGGTACATCTTAATACATGATTGCCTGCCTATAGAACATAGAATATACAGTTGCTTCCTGATACCTTGCCAGCTCTCAATTGAAGTGCAAACCGGTTCTGACCGTTCTACTTACTACTGCAGCCTGGGGCAGCAGCTCTCCCCCCCCCCCCCCCCCCCAAATTCCTGAGTCCTTGGTCTCCCTCTCACCTTACTCTGAGTCTCATCCTACTCTGTGGGACCTTTTTTTTCCCATAGCACTTATAACTTTCTACATATTACCTAATTATACATTCTGTACTATATTCTCTGTGAGGGCAAGGGTCTTTATTTACTGATGTATTTTAGTGAATTTTGTTCCATTGCTGGTAAAGGGCTGATTTTTAATATTATCAGTATCTAGTAGGGAGGTTAATATTTTCTTCCCTTTCTCCCCCCCTCCTCTTTTTTCCTCTCTCCTTTCTCCTCACAGTTCTGTTGTTTATTGCGGGATAAATCTTAGAGTCAGTTTAAAAAAATATAATTTAACTTGTCTTAGAGATAAAAATAAGCTTTAAATTACATTGCTTCCTGGTCTTCTGAAGGAGAACCTGGATTCTCGGTTTGCATGTTCTTGAGTAAGTGCATTGCTCATGGAGAGAGCTCACTTAATAGCAGGGCAGGTCCTTTGTTGCCCATAGAATCTTTGGTTGCCCTGATGTTAGAGAACTGGGAAAAGATAAGAAAATTAACATTTTAAATGTAATTTTGTCTGTAGATAGTTTTATGAATTTGTTTTAAAAACTGATTACAACTACACAATTTACCTATTTCTTCCCCAGATTTATCTGTGAATTATATTATTATTTAGGATTATTAGAAAATATGAAAACATCTTTTGCAGTAACACTTCAGTTTACATTATAGAAGTGATTTTTGGTGTCCAGTGTCATTGACAATGTCAGAAAGCTAAAATACAAGCTTGTTTTCTCTTAATTTAAAATATGCGCAATAACTTTCTTCTCCCCCACTACTCAGTGAACATTGGCTAGTATTGGCAAAACTTATGGCCAGTGTTATTTGTTGCTTCCATTCGCTCTGGTCAAGAGGGTTCATTTCCAGGACCACTGTTATTTCTATACCTTCATTGTTCTAAAATTTTTATTTTTCAACACTATGTTATTGTTCTTAACCCTTTTGTGCCCTTTTAAGCTATGTAAGCAGTTATAATTAGCTGATTTTTTATTATTATTAATTCTGTGTGAAATGTTTTTAGGGATTTAATAGGATTGGTGCTCTCTTATTTTTAAGCCATAGGGTTGTTTTTTTTTTTAAAACAATAAACCAAACTCTGTATACTTGTTGTCAAGGTATCTAATAACCATACCATTTCTGCAGAATGTGGTATTATATAACAGCCTCATTTTACAGATGAGGACTCTGAGGACTTCCTCATGGTTATATGGATATGATGTGAAAGAGTTGAGTTTTTAAACAGAAAGAGTAGAAATCCTTTGTTCTTCCTATTTTATTGCGGTTTTTGCAATTATTTTGAACCTTTTAAACTGCAATTACTTTTGCACCAACCTAATACTTCCAGTGTCTTTTAAGTGTCTGAAGGTGTCAGAGAAATATTGACGTTTCAATACTCTTTTCTGATCAAAGTTTATTATTGTATGTAGTGCCACATAAGATGTTTGAATACCTTAGAAAAATTTCTTCCCATATAATGGTTATATAGTTTTAGTGGAGAATGCTTGAATATTTTTTTTTAAACTGGGTTTGTTACTTTGATTTTTAAAAAAATATCTTTAACTCATGTAACCTGAAAGCTTCATCCTGGATCTGTAGCATTTTGGGTGGTCTTGGGAATTATTTCATGGCCGACAAAATGTTGTCTCTTGCCCTGTTTGTCTTTTTGTGAATAAAGTTGTTTTTTTTTTTTGTGAATAAAGTTTTATTGGAAACAGGAATATCCAATTCATTTATGTCTAGTCTGTGGCTGCTTTGCACTACAATAAAGCCTAGTAGTTGTGACAGAGACCACGTAGCCTGCAAAACCCAAAATACTTTCTGGCCATAGTTTGCCAATCCCTAGACCGTACCATAGCAATGGCTGAAAAGTAAGATGGATCAGTTGTGTTTGTATAGTCTCAGTCAGTGCTTTATTATAATGTGGATCTTGGGCAGGTGGAGGAGTAGTGTTTTGTACTGAGTACATAATTACTTAAGAAAGGTTGTCTGTCTGTCTTTTCATGTCCCCTGAAACAGAGAAGGGGGTGGGGACTTTGAGCCTCTCTCCCGGTGTTCCTATGTCTTGAGTGAATCAGGTAAATGTTTCATTTTAAATTTGTTGAAAAAGTTAAATTGAAAGCAGTTTGGCACACCAACATCAGATGAGAATTTGGCATTTTTTAGAATTATGAATGTCATTTTATTGTATACTAAAAATGGAATTATGTTAAAATACAGTATAGCCCTGATTTCTTAGAGGAGTAATATTCTAACAGCCACTTTGATCAAAACATGGTAGTTAAATGAGCAATTTGTTTTAACTTACTGGTGGTAAAGCGTTTGTTGGTACTGTCTAGATTGTCAGTTTTAAAAATATGAGGTCAAAGTTACCAGTTTTTAAGTTTCAGGTGAAAATCTGTACGGAAATACTCTTAATAAAGACAGACAAGAGTTACTCTTTTGAATTCTTCAGTAGTTGATAGAAATACAACATTTTAAAATTCTAGACTCCACACCTAATTTAATGTAAATATGTTTTTTCTCCTTATGTCCAAAATACTTCAAAATGGCAATTTCCATTTTACTGGCATGTTGTTAGCTTAAAAAAAAAGTTAAGAAGCTTCTCTCTTTCTGTTGCAAAGATAACGTTGAAGACTTAGGTTTTCAAGTATAATTGAGAGGCCCTCTGCTTCAGTGAGGGTCTGGTGTGTTCATTGTCACTCTGTTACACTGGTTAGTTGTGTTCTTTGTCACTGTGGGGTCACACTAGTCGGGGCAACTGCTGTGTGCAGGCACACTCCATATCTGTTATAAGTTTTATCAATGATCCTTTTTTTTTTTTTTTTTCTATTATATTAACTTTAAAAGGACAAAATAAAACGGAACTCTACAGTCACAGTAACATATGCAGCACAGCAGAATCTTTGGTTAGTTTGTGTCCTGCACAGAAGTGCACGGACAAGGGAACAGGTGGGTGCTGACATCCAGGCCATTTCCCTGGGTGGAATTGTGTCTTCTCTGAGGAAAGGGCTCCTTACACACACACACACACACACACACACACACACACACACACACACACACACACTATTTTAAAATGATTGCATTTCAATCCTGTGCCAGGCACTATTTAGCATTTTATAAATATTAAGTTACTCAACTCTCCTAACAGTTTATTTTGTAGTTGAAAGAACTGAGGTACCGAGAGTTTAAGTAACTTGTCTTAGGTCGCCTAGCCTACTAAGTGTCAGGTCTTAGGAGCCAGGTCCAAGCTGTATGGCTCCACAGTTCAGGCTCTGAACCCCCTGTTCTGTAATGTGGCATCTCTTTTTTTTTTTTTTTTTTTTGGCATCTCTTTTTTCCTAAGTTGTCCTGCTGGAGTCTAATTTGCAGAGGTGCCATAGATGCTACTGGTGGCGCTATCATGACCCTTGAATGCCAAGTTCGAAAGAATCCACAGGGCACATATGGCAACCCCATCTATCCCACTATAATAACTTCCTTGCCGAGTGATAGATCCAAGTTTTGTTTGAACATTTCCATTGATTTCTGTAACAGTTTTCCATTATATTGAGCAGAAAAATCTTTCTATAACTTCTACCTTCTACTTATAATTTTGTCATACAATGCTGAGTCTCATTTGGTTTTTATGTGTCTAAATGTAGGTGTCAGCCGTGCTCCTTTTGTGCTGTTATGATAGTAACTCTCCTGTTTTGTGGTCTTACTGGGTCTTTTTCTCTCTCAGAAATCCTCATTTTTTGAGCGAGGAATTGAGTTTATCTTTTGTTTCTTTTTGTTAATCTTAAAATCAAATTATAACACTTTTAATTTACTTGTTAATAGTATGTTTCCCACTCGAATTCTGAGAATCACTGACTTTGCATTGCTAGTATTTGAAGAAAGTGGTCCCTTCTTGCCTCTCCCCCAAGTGGATTGATGATTGGAATCTGACCAGTGAAATTCCCCATCCTGCTCTTTTGTGGCTCATAATCCAGTAGTTCTTAGTGCTCACTAGAATCACATGGGGGATCCTTAAAATGCAACCAATGTTCAGAATCTACCCTAGATCAGTTAAAGTTGTCACATTTAGGTTAGAATCTGGAAAAATATTTCTGTAGGACAGTTAATCAAAGACCCAACATCCCTGGCAGAGCTGTTCTCGTTTCTTCTGGGAATGTATTGTGCAGCAGAATGATTTTTGTGTTGTTCTAGTCTAATTAGCTTTTCAAATTGTTGGTATCTTGAATCAGATATTCAGCCCTTGGGAAGAGTGAGGAACGTAATGAGATCTAGGAATTGTGTCAGTTTTTCTTCTAACTTGAGGGCCAAGGTACTGCCTGTGTGGTTTTAGGCAAATTTGGAGAAGGCAAAGTTTGATACATTTTTTTCATCATGTTATTTCTTGTGTTCTTATGCTATTCCTACTGCCTCCCGTCACCCTTCTACTTGTTTCTTCTTCCCAAATAACTTAACAAAAAAATGTTTAGCTGCTAATAGCTATGTGTTAAGAAGAAAACAATGTCGTATTTTCTAAGGCATCGTAAATTATAATTTGCACCATTAATTTAGTAGAGGAAAAGGAATTAGTTACACATTGTTGATGTGCCACCTTATTTTTTTAAAAAGTAACTGACATCAGTGTGTGTTTAGTCATACATTTTTATATTACCTTTCTAAGATCACAGCTAAAGTTTGAGTCTGAGCTTTTTCTCATGTCCAATTCTCTATCATTGAAAGTTAGTGAACTGGACACTTGATGGGTAGATGTTAGTACCTAAAAAATAAATTTGACTTCTAATAACACTTGAAACTGCTCAAACCAAATTTTAATTTTAAAAATTCCGTGGCTTAGTGTAAGACAGTTTGTGGTTTTTATTGTCTTTTAATTGCATTGCTTAGTCTCTGACAGGCAAATTTTGGGGTACTTGATAGCTTTCTGTCTTACTCCTGTACAAGTTTTTTTTTTTGTTTTTAGTCTAATACAAAGTTCAACCACATGTGATTCTACCAGTGAAACTAACTCAACTGAAATAATAATTGGATGATTACACATCAGTGCATGGTTAAATTGTTCTTTATGTGGGTTTGTGGTCAGAATATGTCCTATTTTTAGAAAATTGGGATCATAATATACAACTTTTGAATCCATTTTCCCTAAGTACTTAAATAACAAAGGAAGTGAAAATCATCGCCTGTGATGGTAAAGCTGTCTTTGGTCTGACTCACCTCCCTTTGAGTCTGATCTTGATCTCAGGGTGAGTTTCCTTAAATTTCAATCCCTTCTGCTACAGCCCGCTCCCCTTTTCCACTCACCTCATCTTTAGACTGTCTAAAATATTATGTCTGTTTGTGATTCCATGGAAATTGAGAATGGGGTGAGGAGAGCTTAGAATATGTTCTAGAGGCTTTGAGGAATGCATGGTATCTTATTAGAGATTACCATGTAAAAGAAGGCAACTAATACAAATCTTTTGTGAACTGGATCAGTGGAATTGAGAAGATTTTGATTTGAAACTGATTTACAAATGCATTCCTTTTTTCATTGTTCCAGTTTAAGGTAATCACTGTTTATTTTGCTTTCAAGTCATGTGCTAAGCAGTTTAATTTGGACTTTATGTGTGACTTTTCTTTTGCTCAGAAGTTTATTTAATAAATCTTTCTAAACATCATTAATTATGGTAGGAATATTATGTTTTTCTCTTCTTGGGATGATTTTCCTTAATTCTCCAAATTTAAACAATTCATTTATACCTTCTATTTTTTGCAGATATCAAGTACACTTTCTTGAATTTGTTATTGGCCACTAGGTCCTAGATTAGATATGTCACTACTTTAAATAATAAGCAGATTTTTTTATTTGTACCTTTTCTTAGGGAAAGGTCCTATACTCCATTAGCTTTTCAAAGAGATCTACAAATCAGATAAATTTACTTCAGGGTAGTACTTTTGAAGATCAGTCGAAATATACTGTTGAGCTATTTTATAGGATTTTTGCATCTTAAAAACAATTCTCCTAATTGTGGTAGGTTTAGGTAGGTTTTAGGTGGTAGGTTTTAGATGATGTCTGCTGAGTCAGGAGTACCTGTTTCTGTGATGAAAGCCTATTCTAAAATTAATACTTATTTTGGGTAAAATGTTCTAAAATACAGATTGTAAAAGCAAAGCTTTTGGATACAAAACCAAAGCCTACAAAAATTTAGTACATCACAAGAAGCAAAGCAAATGGATTTAGTTTATGTAGAACACAAAGTAGTTGATAATTTTATGCTGATTTTATAATGTGATTCTCATGTGCCCTGTTTTTTGTTTCTTTTTTTTTTTAAGGGCAAAAGATCAACTTTTATTGGTCACTTGATGGAAGTGGCACTGAAATTATTGGTATAGCCAGTCTCTCCTAAACATTTTTAAAATCAAAGCACACTGTTGAGTTAGTTCTTCCTAATGAGTTTGATTTATTTGTGCTATAATTCAGTCTCTGCTGTGTTTTATTTTCAAATATGTATGTACTTATTCCTACACATATGTAGATGTAACACTTTATGAGCACACATATCTTAAGAACTATATACGTTCAAGGCACTATTCTGAGTTCTGGGATGGGACAGCAAGATGAGCAGATCAGTCCCTGGTCTCCAGAGGTCTGAAAAAGGGAGGCATGAGAGAATAAGGTACTACAAAGTTGTGGTAAGAGAGGCTCAGATTCCCCTCTCCAGATAGTGGGGTGAATAGTCAAGGGAGGAAGCTGATATGGGCCGAACTTTGAAAGAAAAGGTAGGCTAGGTTTGTGGGCAGAATCATAGCAGGAGGACATTACTGGCCTAGGAATGAGCAGTGGCACGGCAGCCAGAATGCTGAGAACGGAGAGATAGGACCATCTGCTATGGTGAGAGCAAGTGAGATTATAAAGGCAGATGTAAAGGATACACGTTTTTTTTGTTTGTTTTTGGACAACTTGAATTACTTTAGTTCAAATAGTTTTAATATGCATTCCGTTAGATTATCTTAAATATACCTTAGATTTTTGTAGTTCTTTCGTAGAATATATATTTATATATTTTTAAATTTAGATATTCAATTCATAAGATGAAGAATTGTATGGTATGCTTTGTAAATGCACTGCACAATGGCTGGGGCATGGGTAAATGAGTTGGCTACAGAAACATCCAGTATAGAATCCAAAACAGCCCTGCATAGATTTTTTTAGAAATTCCTCAGTTTTGTAGATTGTATTGTATTTGCAAATGGGCATAACTGTTCACACATCATTTTCCACAGATTTATTTTACCCTTCAAATCCTAGAATCAAATATTTACCTAAATATGTATCAAATTATTATTGTGATTTTCCCCTTAAGGACTCATAGTCTAATAAGAAAAGTGAAATGAGTGAATGGAGAAAACAAGGTCAGAGAGAATTTGAGAAAATTGAGATTCGAGACATATGTGAGAGTGATGAAGGACTCGCTGACCACACCAGAGTAAGAGAAGAGAACCAGGGAGAGGATGAGAAAGACTAGCAACTGGAATGATCTAAATAGGTATTTTCCACAGGTAGATGTGTGAGTTTGTGTGTGTTGTGTGTGAGCACATCCCAGTAGAGTAAACAAATATCCATTGGGGTAGAGTGATCTATTAGTCTATTTTCATTTTTGGTTTAAAAAAGTAAATGTTACTTATATTTAATGTAGGGTTTCATACTTGTACCCTCGTTTGGCCATGATGTCAGAGTCATGTGTAACATCTGGTACATAATGGTTTTCAGAAGAGTGGGGTGTTCTACAAAGCAAAAGTGGCACTCCTGTTCACTTGTTGCATTTCATGTGAATTGCCATGTAAGCTTAGTTGTGTTTAACTACATAGATTTATGGATTATATTATCTATTTTTAACCAAGCTCCACAAAATAGGCTATACTCAAGGATCCCTACGAAGAAACTGAATGCAAGACTCATAAATAAAAATAGGAAACAAGAAATCAATAGAGCTGATAAACTACCAGAATGACCTTTTCTCTTGCCGTGATCTAATCATTTTAGAAGATAGCTGATAAAAATTAGAGGTTATCAAGAAAGATGTTTGTTTGGGGTGGCCAGTTAGCTCAGTTGGTTAGAACGTGGTTTTTGTGACACCGACGTTGCCCGTTCGATCCCTGCATGGGCCACTGTGAGGTGCGCCCTCCTTAAAAAAAAAAAAAGAAAAGAAAGATGTTTGACATATAGGCGTACATTCACTATTAGTACTGATGAGCCTTGCTCTAAGAATAAATTGTGCCTTGAGATGTTAGTTAATGATATAAAGCCATCATGATTAAGACATTCAAAAGTTGAGTCTAGAATATTGGGGTTGGCTGGATGGCTCAGTTGGTTAGAGTGGGAGCTCTCAACAACAAGGTTGCATGTTCGATTCCCACATGGGAAGGTGGGCTGTGCCCCCTGCAACTAAGATTGAAAATGGTGACTGGACTTGGAGCTGAGCTGTGCCCTCCACAACTAGATTGAAGTCCAACGACTTGGAGCTAATGGTCCCTGGAGAAACACACTGTTTCCCAATATTCCCCAATAAAATAAAATAATCTAGAGTATTTTAAACAATATTGCAGCACTGTAAAATAATTTGTACATTTTGTACTTTGGTTTTCTGTGTTTTACATTGTATGTAATTCAGTAGCATATGTTAACTATTTATAAATAAATCGAATGAGTGTATGCCAAAGCTTTTTTCTGATAAGTGCACTTTGCCGATTTTTGGATAACAAATAGCCTTATATAGCCTACAGCTCAAAAACTCATGCAAAATTTGTAGTAAAGTAATTGATGTTCATAACAAATGACCCTGAGGTAAACAGAGCCTCGCAGTAATCTAATTTTTGTTTGGACTCAGTCATGATATCTATAGACTATTTCCCCTATAGATGGTAGAAAGGATCTAGCAGCTAGCTCACAAGTGTCTTGTACCAAAAAGCCTAGGGGCTTACTCCCCTGTCTTGAAACACCAGAGGCTGGTGGAATATTGTGTGTTGATATTACCATCTGTAATTTTAGTTAAGTGTGCGACATGTTTAATAAATATTCTTGCAATTCCTAGATCTCCTTGTAACTTAACTACTTGAAAATAATGCACTAACACTAAAGTTATGCAGTATGGCCATGAAGTTGGCAGTCAGCACAATGCGAGTTCCAGTCAATTAAAGACAAAACCAGAGGGGAGCAAACTTCAAGGGATTAAGTTCTCTCTCTTGTTATTCAGTGTATTTGCTTAGTTATCTTTTTGGTGTTTCCTGACTTAGTTCGCCTGTTAAGTGTATGAGGCAAAGCTCCTACATCCCTTTCTGTGGCATCATCTTGTGCACTTGCAGAAAACTGTTCCACTCCAGCACACAGTGGGACCCACACGGGTCAGTGTCCGCCTGCGAGTCACTGCCCCGCCAAGGGTGTGTGAAGAACCACGCGCATATTTACAAAAAAGGTTCACGGACAATAATGTGCTGTGACTTAGCAATTGAAAAGACTGGGTAAACTCTGTAAAATGTAAACTTGGAAGAGATTAAAATTTAATAAGGTTTGATTGAAACGGTTTCAAAAGCAATCATGTATTTCTCTTTATTTTTAACCATAATATATAGAATATAGGTTTAATACTCTTCATGGCTCATTACAGATTACAGATTATTAACCTACTGTACTGGGCCCTATTACAGCAGTATTTGCAAGAGTTGAGTTGAATGTGGGTCAGTTTGTGCAAATTCATCTCTTGAGCCACATGCTGTTGAGTGTGTCAGCCTTTTAGGAACCTTAGCGGATTCAGTGCCTGCCACATGTTAATGCACTCAAAAGTTGCTGCTGTTGTTTATGATAACAATTGCTTAGGGGAGAAAGATACTGACTAATGGAGACCTCAAAGACCTAAATGAAGAGTATTTCATACATGTAGAATTTGGTGTGAGAAATCTTTTAAACTGAATTTGTTTTAGGGCACACTGAATATTTTACTTTCCTTTTTCTCAGCATCAGCAACAGCAACTTGTGATTGGCGGTACCGGATATTCAGTGGTACATCCCCACATCAATGCACTGCCAATGGTAAGAATTGCTCCCACTCAACTATTAGAGTATTTTATTGCTCTTTCTGTTATTCTCTTATTTTAAAGAATCTATTAAGAATTTTGAAAGTTTCTCACAATTCTGACAAAATACATGTGTTCCCAAACTAAAAACTTTTTAAATATAATTTAAGGTACTTAAAGTAAATGTTGATTATTTAGTATAAATAATGAAAAGGCAAACCCTTATTTTGAAGATTTCTATTATCTGTAGATTTTATAACTGCTTGCTTATGGTTACCAGGATGAAAACTATTATATAGTGATGATCCTGTATTGTGAATAGAATTTTCTTGTTAAACTTAAGTTGTAGTGGTGGTAATAGCTCTTGTGTTTTTGTCCATCATCTTACTGTATAATGGTCTGTTTCTGTATATTGTGTTTATCCTAATTATTTATAGTTAGTGGGGAAGTTAAGTGGCTGAATTTTCTACCTGTTTTTAGTTAGTGAAAATTTTTCAGGAGAAACATTTTTACCAATTAAAAAGATCATTTAGAAGCCTTCCTCTGTTGAATAAAAATCTGTTAACTATATTATTACAGCAGGAAGAGCACTGAACTCTGTAGAGTTGCAATTTGCTCTCTTGCGTGTGTCTTGGCTGACATTTGGCAAGTACTCTTGTAAAAAGTAGATGACAGGATTGGACTAAATTTCTAAAGTTTCTTCTAGCTTCAGGCTAAATGATCTCATCACTGTAAACTAGAATCCATAATGATTCTCCCTTAGAAAAAGTAATTCCCTACCTAAATGGTATTGCTATGTATTTTGGGGATCAGTAAATAGCAGGATAATTAATTTTTACTTCTTGTTGTTGTTTTTTTTTTTTAAGAATTAATTACTTAAAGAAGAATATTTGCTATTTCAAAATACATTCTATAGTGCATCATCAAAAATTTTAATTATTTTTAATCAGACTTTCATTTTAAACATTAAATCAAGGAGCTATACAAACTGATTAAAGTTTATAGAATTTGGTGGGAAATGGTAGATGATGCATCAGTCTGAAATAAAAACCTAAAAATTAATTAGAACTAGGATAAATCGGTGAGATAAGTTATCTGTGAAAATATTCCTAGGAAATGATTCGTTTTAACGATGAATCTATCCGAATGTTGATGAGGAGGATTTCCTTTGTCTAAACTATCTTTGAATTCTTATTGGGGTGGGGGGAGGGGAGGGATGACCTCCCTTCCAACCCTCCCTCTTCTGCCCCCCACTTCTCCAGTTAATGGGGAATGTTGGGGAAAATAAGAATTTTTTTTCTGTCTTTTCCTAGCTCGAAGGATTATGTGGTTCTTCATTAATTTATGAAATACTTACTGGGTTCTTTTGGGTGCTTGGGTGACTCATTAACCATCATTATATCTGCTTTTTCCTCTGGAGCACTACAGAGTTGCTCAAGTAAATAGCTCCATGGTAAATCATCATTGGCATTTTTGAGTATCTGCCCTTGGCTTTTTGTTTGAAGCTCACATTTGAAACCTGTTCTCTAGGTTATTGGAGTCTTAACTATTTATGACATGTCTCCCCTGAGAATCAGTTGCACAGACCGTGGGCATCTGAGATGCAGGTGCTATGCAACCAGCTACTTCTTCTAAGTGCCTGTCCTCAAGTGAAATTTTTAATGTGCCACTCACATAGACTGTATGTTGTTTTTTTTTGTTTTGTTTTTGGAACAGCTTATAAACTATATTTTAAATCTGAGCATCTCAAACACATTTGCCAATTTTGTTGAAAATCCCTGCAATCATTTTTAAGTTATGATCACAGAAATTTGTTTATTTATGTTAGTGTTAGTTCTATATGTGTGTGTATGTGTGTTAGATAGAGATCAGTTACAGGATTGCAGCAAACTTGCTTACAGTCTAGCTGAGGACACCGAAGCTGTTTCTACATATTTGCCTGATATGCTTATAAATTTATAGATATTAGTTCAAAATGGTGATTTTTTTCCTAAGGGCCTGAGAAATGCTGTAGTGCTCAGGGTTATATCTGTGCTATGTGGTATCTCATATTATTACCCCCCTCCCCCCCGAACATGCCATATAGGAATGCTTTGAGGGAACAGTTGCTTCTTCTGCCACCCCCACACCTGCCTTCAACTTTGTTCTTGATATAATAACCATGAAGGATTTATAATCCTGTTTGTCTCTTCACTTGCCTAGGTACAGGTTATTTTAACTAATTGCACCATAAATGATCATGAATGACAGCTACTTTCCTATATGTTCCATAAGTGCTTTCTGGAATTATCTCATTGCATTAATAGAACCCATTGGCCAACAAGTCTATATTATTATTTAACTGTTTATTGTGAAAAATTTCAGACAGTCACTGAAGTAGAGAATAGCATAATGAACTCTCACCTAGATGCAGTAGTTGCCAGTTTTGTTTTATGTAACCACCTGATCCCATGTATCCTCCACCCCCAAACCTGATTATTTTGGAGTCAATACTTGTATCACTTGATTTCATTCATAAATATTTCAGTATGTGTCTATGGAATATATGGACTATTTAAAAATGTATACCACAATACCATCATCACATGTTAAGAACTGACAAAATTTTTTATTATTTGAAAAGGAATTTAAAGACACTGTTAAAAAATTGTAGTAAAAAACTCATAAAATTTACCATCTTAACATTTTAAGTGAACAGTACACTTACGCGTAGCGTAATCTATTGTTGCATGATAGGTCACTAGAACTTTATCTTGCAAAACTGAAACTACCCATTGAACAAAACCTCCCATGTCTGCCTCTCCCCATTCGTTAGCAACAACCATTTTACTTTTTGTTTCCATGAGTTTGACTACTTTAGGTACCTTATATGTGGAATCATACAGCATTTGTCTTTTGCATCTGGCTTATTTAACTTAGCATAATGTCCTTTATGTTCATACATGTTAAAGCATGTGACAAGATTTACCTCTTTTTAAAGGCTGAATAATATTTCTTTGTATATATGTACCATGTTTTCTTTATTCATTGTCGATGGACATTTGACTATAGTGAATAATGCAGTGATGAACATAGGTGTGTAAATATTTGAGATCCTGCTTTCAGTTCTTTTGGGTATATACTCAAGTGAGATTGCTGGATCATGTGGTAATTCTAGTTATAAATTTTTTTTCTCTAATTTATTGGGGAACAGTGTGTTTCTCCAGGGCCTATCAGCTCCAAGTCATTGTCCTTCAGTCTAGGTGTGGAGGGCGCAGCTCAGCTCCAAGCCCAGTTGCCGTTTTCAATCTTTAGTTGCAGGGGGTGCAACCCACCATCCCATGTGGAAATTGAACCAGCAACCCTGTTGTTCAGAGCTCGCGCTGTACCCAACTGAGCCATCCAGCCACCCATCTAGTTTTAATTTTTTAAGGCACCTCTGTATAGTTTTCCAAAGTGGCTGCACCGTTTTATATTCCCAACAATACTGCACAAGGGTTCTGATTTCTCTACACTCTTGCCAATGCTTCTTATTTTCTGTGGGTTATTTTGTTTTGTTTTTGGATAGTGGGCGTCCTATTAGGTGTGAGGTGATGACGGTAATTTCTTAATGTTATCATATAGCCATTTAGTTTGTTTTCCTCATCTGCTCATAAATAATGTTTTTAACAGAATCCATGCATTACATTTGGTTGGTATGTACAGCTTATGTTTTTACCTCTTGATTTATTAAGTTTTCCCTTTTATTTGTCCTGTAAGGTTTCCTCATTCTGTATTTTGTTAATTGCATTCCTGTAGTAAGATGCCTTTCTTTCCCTTTGTTTTTTGGTAAATCAGGAGTTAGATCTAAAAGCTTAATCTAATTCAAGGTGTGTGTGTGTGTGTGTGTGTGTGTGTGTGATGCTTTATTTTTTGGGAGGGTAGGATGGGGATTAGGGTGGCAGAATATTGCATGGTGCTAAGTAATTCTAAGAAGAGGCACATAATACTTGGTTGTCTATATTTGTAGTATTAGGTGACCATTGCTGGTCATTGCCCAGATCCATTATTTCCAGGAGTATACACAATGATGATATCCTAACTGTATCAAGCCTTTATTATCTGTAATATTTCTTTTTTTTTTTTTTTTTAAAGATTTTTTGGGGAAGGGGAATAGGACTTTATTGTGGAACAGTGTGTACTTCTAGGACTTTTTTCCAAGTCAAGTTGTTGTCCTTTCGATCTTAGTTGTGGAGGGTGCCATTTAGCTTAAAGTTGTTCTTTCAGTCTTAGTTGTGGAGGGCACAGCTCAGCTCCAGATCCAGTCGCCGTTGTTAGTTGTAGGCGGCGCAGCCCACCATCCCTTGCGGGAGTCGAACTGGCAACCTTGTTGTTGAGAGGATGCGTTCCAACCAACTGAGCCATACGTGAGCTCAGCTGCAGCTCAGATCAAGGTGCTGTGTTCAATCTTAGTTGCGGGGGACGGAGCCCACCATCCTTTGCGGGACTCGAGGAGTTGAACCAGCAACCTTGTGGTTGAGAGCCCACTGGCCCATGTGGGAATCAGACCGGCAGCCTTTGGAGTTAGGAGCACGGAGCTCCAACTGCCTGAGCCACCGGGCCGGCCCTATCTGTAATATTTCTACAGAGAGAAACTTCCCTCGTCGGACATTTGGTTACTCTATGGCATAGTTGGCATAGGAAAGGCATACTACACACTTGATGCCTTTCCTTTGTTTACTAATTTTCAAGGTACAAAGTTGATTCCTAGATCCTGGAAAAGTAGACCAATGAGGACTTTTTAGAACGTGTCATTGTGAGCTTGTGGATTTAAGTATTGATATGTTTATTGCATTGCATTTTTTATTCTTATTCTTATGGATGCTCACGTTGTCTTGGCCCAGGAGCCTTTTTCGGTTGACTTTCTGAGTCTTTTTGACAGTGGCTTTCATAAAAAGAAATACTTGTTAATGCATTTATTTTGAAACAATACATAAGCCATTTATCTACCTTTTTGGTGGTTGTTGGTAGTGGTGCTACCCATAGTACAGATGGAAATTTATTTCAAAAACAGTCTTTCTCTGATCTACCCCTGCCGTGTAACAGGGCAGCTCTCATTATCTCCACCAACATGTAGTGTGTGTGTGTGCGTGCGTGCGAGCGATTATTCTTTGATATACCTTGTTTGCCCTTGTTTGCCTTTGCCTCCCTCTCTTCTCACTCTTTACCTCCACATCTAGACCTGCACTGTATAGTGTGGTAGCCACTAGTCATGTGTAGCTATTGAACACTTAAAACATGACTAGTTGTCATTGAGATGTGCTGAAAATGTAAAATGCATGATGGAATTTGAAGATAATTTCTCAAAAGTTAAATCTCGATTTTAAAATACTGATTACAAGAAATGATAATTGGATGTACTGGGTTAAATAAAATATATTAAAATCAATTGTTACATGTTTTAATATTTTTCATGTGGCTACTAGAAAGTTTAAAATTACATAAGTTGTTTGTATTATGGCTTGCATCACATGTCTGTTGGCAGTGGTTTTCTAGGCCTTGCTAGTCACAGCTACGTGACCTATAGTAGATTCTCCTTATCTGCCAGAAACAAGTAATTAGTGCAAGGAAAATTTGGTTAATGCTAAGATCTGGGGAAAACTGGAATAACCCTCAAAGGGTTCCTAAAATTAGATGATGCAACTACATTACAGAGCTAAGAAAGTTGTCATTACTCACTCAGTAGGCCCTCATTTTACAAATGAGGTACTAAAGCTTAGAGAAATGATGCTATACCACAGACTTTGTCATAGTTACAGAACCAAGACTTGAACCAGATCTCCTCATTTTCAGTCCAGCATTTAAAAAAAATTCTGTCATACAAATTATATAGAATCTGAATATGCTTCAAAGGTGCATCATGAGTGAGAGCTTTCACAGGACCTGGGGAGGAGATAGAACAATAAGGATTAAAATCATCTTGGCTAGAGAGCTCTAGGTTTTTGCATTACTATTAAGCTTTAAAGATGCAAACTGTCAGGAAAAATTTGTTTTCTCATCTATTTGTGTTATTCTCTTATTCAGGAAGATCAGTTATTCAGTTTGCTCTCCTTTGTCTACATTTATTATCTTGTCAAATCATTTTTCTCCCCCAATTTTTCAGTTGTAAAGTTGCCTTTTGTGTCTTTATACCTTCTTCTGAGAACTTCTGTCTTTCCCATAATTTCAAGTGCGTATTTTTACCCTTAAAGGATGGATAGAGTGGCTGCCTTAATGTCTTTATTTGATAATTCTCACATCTGGAACATTTCAGGGTTGGCATCTGTTTTTATCCTTTTCTGACAGAATTGGTCAGATTTTCCTGATTCTTTGTATGTCAAGTAAATTTGATTTTATCCTCTCGGGAGAAATTTTTTTTCCTTCTCATTAAAGCAGGTGATCAGCATGGTTCGGTTTAGTATGCAAGTTCTGTTTTACTCTCTGTGATGTGGGCAGTTGTTTTAATGTTAGTTCACTTTTCAAAGCCTCTGCTAAGCTGCTGTGGGTCTATTCCTCACATGCACCATTCAGGGTTAGCGTGGGACCTGAACACTGGTTGGTATCTGTAGTTCTCAAAATCTTTCCTTCTTTGGGTGTGTTCTGCATAGACTCCTTGGGATGAACTTGGGAGTTTGTCAGTTCCTGCACAGAAATATAGAATCTCTTCCTCCAACCTTCATACTCCATCCAGCTCCCAGGGGCCTCTTTTCCTGGTTTAGTTTGGCTCTTTTCATTTAAAGGGACTGGCTTAATCAAGCTTTTGAGGGGGGGAAAAGCACACAAAAATATAGGTATGTCGGTTATACTCTCGAGCAAGTGTCTTTAGAAGAATAGTAGAGAGTTATAATTCAAATATGGAGTAGTGGCTCCTGTCAGACAAATTATCCCACAAACTGTGATCACAGTCTCTGGACAACATCTGAAAAAATCATCATGAGGACACTAGAACAAACAAAAACAAGTAGAAACTGGACTGCAGTGGTTTCTAAAAAGAAGGGAATGGCTTTGGGTGAGTTTCCCATCTTGATGGTTTTGCCGGAGAGCAGGCTGTAGTGGCTTGTTTGCAGTCTTCCTGGCTTGAGGAATCAAAGACCGAGTTCAGAACGACCACACCAGCTGCAGAGTAATGGAGGCAGCAGGAGGAAGAGGGAGGGAATCCCAGAACCGCAGAGGTAGGGTATCAAATACTGTGTATAAATTCTGCCAGGTATGGATGGGCTGACCCCTAAACTGGAAACAGTTCAGGTGTCTGTCAGTGAGAGAGGAGATAAATAAACTGTGCTGTATTTGTACAACATAGTACTACTGAGCAGTGGAAAGGAACAAACTATTGATGCCTGCAGCAACTTGGATTAATCTCTGAAACATTATGCTGAGTGAACATAGCCTTTCATAAAACAAGACATAACATGATTCCATGTATATCATGTCCTAAAAACAGGTAGATTTTATCTGTCCAGAAGATGTGGTGGAAGAGGCAGAACTAATTTAAATTGGGAAAAAAGTGATTGTCATGGCTTACAAGTGGATGCCTGCGTATTGGGAACAGTGATTAAGTGGGGAAGGGCATGTGGGAACTTTCTAGAATGATGGTAATATCCTGTGTCCTGTTAGGGAATTGGCTTACTTGAGTATATTTGCATTTGTCAAAACTCATTGAATGGTGCACTTAATATGTATCCATTGTATTTTGTGTAAATTTTCTTTAAAAGAAAAGCTGTATTGAATACTTCACTATAGCACATGGGGGAATTATACTGAGGTCTGCTCTACAACTTCTTTTGAAATGCTTGAAAAATTAAGGTCAGTTAATAAATCTGATAAAACATACAAGGAAATGTTAATTTTAAAGTCTTGGTGGTGTCTGTGTTAATATTCTCTGTACATACAGTTCTCTCATTTTTTCTGTGTGTTTGAAATTTTCATAATTTAGGTTGGTGCAAAAGTAATTGCGGTTTAAAAGGTTAAAAATTTCAAAAACCACAGTTACTTTTGCACCAACTTAATAAAATGTTATAAAGATACTAGTAGGTAGTATTTCTCTAAACCAGTTTCCTGTTAATATGTTGTTTTTAGTGGCTTTCATCACAATTGATATTATTTAAATTTGAAAATAATTTATCCGTAACATTTTTCTGTGCACTGAGCTGTGAACTGTTTAGGGTGCAGAAAGATATAGAAATATAAATAAACAATAGAAGTGAGAAGACAAAACATGTCTACATAATAATTTGATTACTTCAAAGTGACATAGCAAAAGCTCATTAAGATAATCTATAATACATAAATTCGGAGGGAACGAATACATAATTAGAGTATGCTCAGGGTCAAGTATGATTAATGGGAGATGGAATCCCTAGGGTTGCTTATTTTGAACAAATTTTGAAAATGCTATTAGAGGAAATTATTAGATTCCCTTTCCATTCTTTTAATTGACCAGTTGTCATTTATGAAGTATGGCTTAGGACACATTTTTTTAATGCGTTGTATTCATTTTTCAAAGAAGGAATGCTGTATGATTTTTTTATGCTAGAATTGTTAGCCAGATTGTGTGATTAGAATTTGTTTTTAAAAATAATCTGTATTTTAGAAATACGGTAACAGTATGTTCATGAGTTGTTGGGTTGAAAAGCAAACGATCATTGTTCCAGAATTTTGTGGTTCTTTCATAAAGTTTTGAAAGACAAGGATAGTGCTATTAAAACATATTGACACAATATTTGATATTAAGTATAACCTTTAAAAAATAACAATTCATTTTTTTATCCTCAATTTATTCTTGGGAAATCTATTCTGATAGGCTGTATTTTTTTAAAATGTCTATATCAGAATAAATTTTAAGTGGGTGGAGATGAGAGAAAAATAAAATATTAATATTAAAATATAAATTGTAATTATGAGATGTGGTGTTTTTAACCATTAATTTGATATTTTCAGCGTTTATGTTGACAATGTTTTCTTCCCCAATCCTGAAATGATAACTTCCAGCAAAACTAAGCAGTTATTAAAAAGTATTTTAGAGAATAAAAAGTTACATATAATTACTTGATGTTATAATGGCTTCCTATTTTTCTGGTGACCCAAAACAGTCAGATTTGGACTTAGATTTGATCTTTTTTATCTTTCCAACTGTATTGCAATAATAAAAGGAGTTACCATTTTCTAGGTATTGTAACTTCTCAAAGCAAGTGTGCTGTGTTGTGCCCGACTCTAGCCATTTATATTGTTCCAAGAATTCTTTATTGATATGTAAATGAGATATTTTGGTCTTTGAGAAAATCATGTGCTGACTTACTTATTTAAGTAGTGGAAAGAATTGTAAATGTGTTTATGTTCTATAGATAGAAATTTAGTGAGGGACAATCTAGTGGGCTTCACATGACAGACCAACTAATTATATAAACATCACACATCCCTTTAACTGCTGATGTTGGTGCCAATGCTATCTTAGAGGAGAATGTTTTATCCGAGACAGTTGTTTAGTCCTAAATTTTCACAGGATCTGTTTTACATCGTACAATATTGGCTAAAAACAGTACTGCTTATAGTATCTTATTAGTAATACTATTTTTATCAGTAGCTAAGCTCAATGTTTTAAGTCTTTCTGAAAAAGTCATGGGGGAGGTAGATGGAGATGTAGAAAACCGCTGAGAACATTTGATGGTCAAAGCAGCTCTAAAGTATGCTTTGCTTATACATCCTGATTTCTGTTATTTACCATTATTTTAATTTTAAGGTTATTTTAATCAGCTCATTAGGATTATAAAACAAAATGCTCAAATTAAAATGGAAAATATGTTCAATGGAAAATATGTTCAATGTAAAGGAAAATTTTGTTTCACAGATTTTATGTCTCAGACACACATGGATATCACAGACATTTTAAGACTATCCAGGATCAAAATTCATTACCATCAAGACTGCTTTATTTTTGCCTTTGTTTCTACCAACGAGGGAGAAATTTTATTAGTGATTCTGAATAACATATTAGGTACTATATTGCCAAGATGAAATGTTCAAGTGAATAATTAATGGAATTGTGTGGATGCCAAGTTATTTTATAATTCCTTAGGTAATTTGCATAAAAGAAGCTACATTAAGTTTTTTTTCATTGAATGTTTTCTTGTATCTTTATATCCTTTAAAGATAGAGATTGCATCCTTTAGAAGAGTAGATTTTTGATTGAGGGATATGTTTATTGTTTCTTATGTCCCTGCAGCTTTAAATCTGCCAGGTAAGAACCATAGCATCACCATAAGCGAAAAATAAATATAAATTAGAATGTCAGCTGACCTATGAACTTAAAACTTAAAATTCAGCTTATTAGACCTTGGAGGATTAGCTGGGACAAGGCAGTTAATTGTATTTAGGAAATTAGAGTTAGAAAACCACCATTTTTTGAGTCAGCATAGCCTTTCTATTATTTGTTACTGATAGAAGCTTGATTTCTTTCAACATAGAAAATGAAACACAAAGACACTCTTTTTTTATGTTTCTGTGTGTGTGGGGAAAAAAATCATTTACTTCAATTAGCCTGTTGTCAGAAGGAGAAGCCACGTTCTGTTTTGAAAGCTAACCAGATAAAAGTTATTGCATAGGGAAAATACATTCATTAACAAAGAAGGATATCACAAGCATAATTATTGTTTTAATTGCATATTAAAATTAAATGATTGTTTAATTTACACTAATCATTTCTCATCCTTTTACTCTTTGTTCAAGTTACTTAACTGAGGACATTTATGAGACACTTTATCACTTGAAGTTATTACTAGCCCAGCGGTGTTCCTGTGCTTATTGTTTAGGTTTACTGGCCAAAGGTGAATAGATTTTTTTCAGGACATAATTTGATCACTTATTACTAATCCCATTTAGATGATATTGCTACTAAGATTGGCATATTTTACAAATCTTACCAGCATTTGCAAGTTATAAAATAATTGCTTTTAGCAGTTCAGACATACGAACATTATTTTCTGTTTCCAACTTGTATTTTCAATGTTAACCATTAAATTTCGCTGTTAACAAAAGCCCTACATTTTATTGCTTCCTAAATTCATCCGTAGACTCCCTCAATGTTCAAGCTAGAGGAGCCCTTTCAGGTTATCTAATTCAGCACCCTCATTTTACAGATGAGGAAACTGAGGCCTTGGACTAGAACAGAGGTCTCCTGACTCAGTCCAGGACTCTTTCTGTTACACCATGCTGCCTGGTGTTTGTTTATGGAACTCGGCAACAGCACATACAGGGTGAGCTTTTTTTTTTAAATGAACACACAAAGTGATTTGCTCCTCATCAACTACTGTTCATCATTCCTGTCTAACTTTTTATTTTCCTTTTTTACCCTTAACTATTTTAATCCGTAACATAGTCCAACTACTGATGATTTTTTATTTTTGCTGCTACTTCTTGGCATTTGACCATTATTTTTAAGAAATAAACTCTTAGAAGTTTTCTTATCAGTAACTGTTATAGCCTTACCAGGAATTATAGCAATAGTAGATTAAACTTTATAGCAGGAATGATTTGAAGAGTCTTAAATTTAGATTTCAAAATGAATTACAAGTAAGTGCAGGAGTGTGGATACGAGATCTAAGAGCAGATACACTAGTATGAGAGCAATTTTTGTGTGAAATGAAATGCCAAGAAATACTAGCCAGCAGTGTGACATAATTGCAATAAAAATGGTTTATCTTGCGAGCTCATGGATGGAAAAACATTTGTGTTTTAGATCATAGAGTTATTTTCTGTATTGATGCTCAAATTGTCCCATTTTTGGCTAGTGAGAGTCTCTTTAAGTTATAGTTGCTATGTTCTTTAGACAAGACCCTAGTAGTTTTAGATAACTTTCTTGCTTTCTCGTTTAACAAGATGTTATAGACATACGTAGTTTTCAAGTTCTTGTAGTAAGCTTATGATTTCTAGATTTCTGTAGGACCGAAATGTCATTCCATCCCCCCTCCATTGTTTTGAATTTTTATAAACATTGTTGATAATTATTTTTGCTTTTGTAAAAGAGTAAGAAAAAATAGAAATTTTCAGCTTAATGAAAATTAACATGCTTCTCTTGTATATTTACTTTAAAAGAAATCTGTTGTTTTACATCACTAAAATAACCATGATGTCAACCTCTAGAATTTTTGACTGTTAGGGTAGACTAAAGTACTAATTCAGCGATGAATGCTGGAAAAATTTGTTGGATGGGAAAAGGTTACCACCATCACAGTCACACAGATACTTTACGTCATATGTAAGTTTTTGGAATTCTTTGACTATTTAATTATTTATCAGCCATTTTAAAGGGCCCCCACCCACCTGCCATTTAACTAGTTGTGTTTCAGGTGAACTAAATCAGAGGTCTAAAAATATTAATGCATAAACAGTTTTTCTGAAAAGATATCTGTGGGGAGAAGGATTGTAAATGTTTTATTTTGATCAAGGCATAGCTATATGTACATTGTGCTTGGATTATATTTCTTGTGATTGAACATGAGAGCTGTTATTTTATGATTTATGAAGGTTTTAAAAATATATTTGATTAGCTACTATGTGTTAGGTACTAGACTGTAAAGAGGAGACTGCCTTTTAAACGCTTATAATTTCATAATAGTTGAAAACACAAATTGGCATAATAAAAGGTGATATAATAACTGTTTTAACATGTAGATTACAAACTGGTTTTCCATGTATTTCTACCTGCCTGTGAGGTTTGTAGATTAGATTTTATTTCTGTTTTACAGAACAAGAAATGGGGGCTCAGGGAAGTAAAAATGAGTTGATTTAGTGTCTTAATGTCAAAAGCAATAACGTTTGAAAGAAAACATCAACATTCTGATTTCGAGTCTAATAATCTTTTTACTACTTCCCAGTTTTGAAAAGAGTAAAATAGCTGTGCTTTGGGATACAGGAGGAAAGTACCAACTACCTTTAATGTTGGTATTTGAATAAGCTTCATAGATGACAGTTGAAGAACAGAAGAATTTCAATACTTGTAGTTAGAACAGAGAACTAAAAAGCAGGAATGTGGTAATTTGCATGATGTTAGAATGATATAAATATACAGATGGCCCCCAATTTATGATTGTTCAACTTTACGTTTTTTGACTTTGCAGTGGTGTGAAAGCAATATGCATTCAGTAGAAACTGTGCTTTGAAATTTGAATTTTGATCTTTTCCCATATATATGTGGCATGATAACTTATGATCCTGGACAGTGGCAGCTAGATGATTTTGCCCAACTGTAGGGTAATGAAAGTGTTCTGGACACGTGCTAGGCTAAGATATGATGTTCACGAGGTTAGGTGTATTAAAATGCATTTTATTTTTTCCCCCCTCCTTCTTCTGCCTCCCGCCTCGCAGTTCAAGCCCTTGTTTCTCAATCTAGTTGTGTAGGACACAGCTCCCTGGCCCATGCTGGTATTATGAGCCTTGCGCTCCCCCCAGCTGAGGCAGTCGGTCGTCAGTCGTCAGCTCACGGCAGTTCTCGCCGGCTGCTGGCCACTCATGCTGGCCACTGGCCGCTTATGGCAGCACACGGCAGCCCGCTGCAACCCACGGCAACCCACAGCAGCTCACAGCAGCCCAGCTCCAGGGAGAGCCGTTGTTCACAGTCTTAGCTGTAGAGGGCACAGCTCACTGGCCCATGTGGAAATTGAACCTGAGACCTCGGCGTTAGGAGCACAGTGCTCCAACCACCTAAGCCACTGGGCCTGCCCTAAAATGCATTTTCAACGTACGGTATTTTCAACTTAATGATGGGTTGATCAGGACATAACCCTGTCGTAAGTCAAGGAGCATCTGTATTCTTCTCAAGGGTAGAGTACATTCAAGGAAAGTGCTGTGTGGCTAGATAGATACTTTGAGACCATAGACTGGAGCACTTAAACCTAGCTAAATGGTTCAGAATGAATGTGGAAGCTAATAGGTAGCAATAAATACATGTGACGTAATCAGAATTATATTTTATGTCCAGGAGGAGTCTAGGAGATTTTGAGGCAATTGTACTAGTGCAGGTGATAGGAACTGTAGAAAAGGCATGGCCGAAAGTGCTATTATATAGGTGATAGAAAATAGAATCTAAAAGATTGCAGGTAAAAGCTGAGACAGGAAGTTAAATCCAACACGATACTAAAGTTTAAAGGGTGGTGAATGGTAGAATCCTTGATAGTTTTTGGCAAGAGGAGAATTCAGGGGCCTAAAATAAACATTGCCCCCAGATAATGCTGAGTTATGAGATTCTGAAAGGATTTGCGCATCAGCCAGAATGCTTGGAGTGGAAACGTCAGAGGATGTGTTACAGAGTGGCACATAATGGGAGAGATGGTAGTTTTCTTCTATTTCTTCCCAGTGGATGAGATCCTTAGCGGGAGAGTAGAGTGAAGATCAGAAGGCTATAAAGAAGTCAACTGTACTTAGGGCAGGAAGAAAAATCAGTGAGAGATAGGGGAGAGGACACAGTCAGGAAGTCAAGTATTGGAAGTTTAAAGACTGTTCTTATTTCTAGTCTTCCCAAATGCTGGAAATGGCAAGGGGTGGGAGTCAAGGAGTATGGAGACCCTTTGAATTTGGGGGTGATTAGTAACAAAGTTATTTAGAGTCCATAAGGTGAAAAGCAAAACTAACAATAACAAAAATATTTTTCTTTACACACGTATACATATGAGGTGGGATCAAAAAGTACAGTGAATGTTTAAATTTTAAAAAATGTATTACAGTAAAAGACACATTGCCATTAATCCCCCTCAGAATACTCCCTCTCATTTTGAATACACTTATCCCATCATTCTTGCCACTTTCTAAAGCAGTTCTGGAAGTCCTCTTTCGTGAGTGTCTTTAGTTGTGCTGTCATGGCTGCCCTGGTGTCCTGAATCATTTTGACTTTGGGGAAGAGCCAGAAGTCATATGGTACCAGATCCGGTGAATAAGGTGGATGAGGACATAACGTAATGTTTTTATTTGACAGAAATTGCCGTACCAGAAGCGATGTGTGACAACAGTGTTGTAATGATGGAGGATGATTTATGGCACACTTCAAAACACACCTTCTCTCAACCATAGTTCACACACTGTTACTAAGGTTTGTCATGCCACTTCCTGTATGGAAGATCCCTGCCTTTCCGTCGGATGGCACTCGGCAGCAGCATTCACTGTATTTTGTGATCACAACAGAAATGCTCCGTGTCATACATCACTCCTGGTATACAGCAATTTCTGTCAAATAAAAACATTACGGTGTTTCCTCATTCACCTTATTCACTGGATCTGGCACCTTGCAACTTCTGGTTCTTCCTCAAAGTCAAAATGACCATGAAAGGAAAATGTTTTGAATCAGGGCAGCCATGACAGTGCAACTGAAGACACTCATGAAAGAGGACTTCCAGAATTACTTCAGAAAGTGGCAAGAACAATAGGATAAGTGTGTTCAAAGCGAGGGGGATTAAAGGCAATGTGTCTTTTACTGTAATTTTTTTTTTCTAATTTAAACATTCACTGTATTTTTTTATCACACTTATTCTTAAATATGTGAATGTGGTTATATGCATAAATGTGGTTATACTTTTTGTGGTGTATACTTCTTGTTTACTTCTTTTGAATAAGTTTTTCCTCCTCCCACTAGTTTATTGTTTTTAATGACTATATAATCCATGAATATTATCAATGTATCACAGTCTTATTTTAGGACTCCGCCCTTTAATGGACATTACTTTTTTTTTTTTTTTTAATTGCGGAATATTGCAGAACAGTGTGTTTCTCCAGGGCCCATCAGCTCCAAATCAGTGTCCTTCAATCTAGTTGTGGAGGGCGCAGCTCAGCTCCAAGTCTAGTTGCGGTTTTCAATCTTTAGTTGCAGGGGGCGCAGACCACCATCCCATGCGGGAATTGAACCGGCAACCTTGTTGTTCAGAGCTCGCACTCTAACCAACTAAGTCATCCTGCCGCCCCCTTTTTTTCTTTTTTAGTCACTGAAAAACAGTGTTCCTAAAATAAATGTCCTTAGGAAATTGTGCTTTTATTTCTCTAGGTTGTACAGTATATGAATTGGTTGAACTGCATGACATTGTTAAACTGTTTGACCATTTTAACTTGAAAAGAAAAAGGCAAATTCTATGGCCCACTAATATTTTTACTACAGGTTTTCTTCACATTTCCACTTGCTGTGTGTGGGAATAATCTTTCCCCACATTTCTGCCAGAAATAGACATTCAAGTCTTTTATATTTTTACCAATTTTAATTAGTGTAATTTTACTTTTTACTTTGATATATATTTCCTTAATAATTAGTAAATTTTGCTGTCTTACATAGTTTTGAGTTTCTACCCTTCGTTAAAAAGATTTTTTCTGCTCTGGCATTTTCTTAAGATGTGAAATAGGTGTGTATATATACACATACACATTTATTTATAGAAATATTTAAGTATTAAATCCATCTGGAATTTATTTTTGTTTATAGAAAACCTTTATTTCCTTTCAGATGGGTAGTCACTTGTGACAGCACAAGTCTTCACAACAATCCAACCTTTTCCTTTGCTTAGATCTTTGTATCTTTCAGTGGAATATTATGTTTAGTTGCATAAATGCTGTGCCTTTTTTGGTAAATTTTTTTGTAAATATTGAATAGTTTTTTGCTTTTGTAAATGGAATATTTATTTTCTCATCTGTATTTGTAGGAACATATTACTGGCATAAAGATAACACTGTTGATTTTATAGCCACTGTATTAAATTCCTTTATAAAGGGCTAGTAATTTTGCTTATGAAGTGATAGTTTATGTAGACGACCCAGTAGATTCTATGGTAATTTTTTTCTCTTTTATATCTTTTTCCCTACTTTTTCTATAGAGCACAAAATAATATGAATAAAATAAAGATTTTTGAAGTCAACAAAAAGTCAAGGAAGTTCTAATAACTTTTACTAAAGAAGGAAAGTCACCTTAGAATGAGGGGCTTTTTGTGAGATGGGGTCCTTGAGGGAAATTAAAGTTTTTGAAAATCTATGATGGAAAATTTTATAAGGAAGTTAAAAACAATAAAATGATAGCCAAATTGCCCAGAGGGGCAAAATGATATTAGGTGCCATCATTGTTTGAGGTTTACATATGTTATAGTGCGTAAGTGGGAATTGGCAAGACTACTTGAGCTGAGTGTGTCAAGATCATAGCATTTGTTGTTGAAATGTCTGATTAGTAGAGTCACATGAAAATGGAGGGAGAACAGATAATGGTCCAAGGGGTTGATACTGGACTGGAGGATGCTGAGAAGTATGAGTAACTGGTGATCATGCAAACCTGTTCAGTTAGGAACGAGTAGCTCAAAGATTTAAGGAGTTTGCAGTAAAAAATAGGTGTGTGTGTGTGTACTTTGTTTTGTTTTGCAGTTACAGGATTTAAAGACAGAAGTTTTGAAATATTTGACACGATACAAGCTGTGGTATGCACGACCTGAGGAACTTGTTAAAATATGTGCTTGGGCTGTGCCTCTGACTTGCTGAAACTTAAGGCTTTTCAGGGTCGTCGCGAAGTTTATGACATTATTTTTTGGAAAAGGTGCCACAGGTGATTTTGCTATACCTTACTAAGCAAGAACCACTGGTGGGCTAGAAACTGGAGTGTGGGCCTTTTTCTTTCTTTGTATTCATTGTTTGGCCAAAAATAAATGGAGATCCAAGTTAGGGAAATTGTGGAGGTAATGGAGAATTGGAATGGATGAGAAAGAACTTTGAGTTTTAGTAATCATTGAAGATTTTTGGTGTTTTTAAACACTACTGACTAGTAACAAGAGCCTCTCCCCCACCCCCCAACAAATAGTGATTGAGTGCCTTTTATGAATCAGGCTGTATTCCAGGCATAAATACAGTAGTGAATGATAACGATCAAGCGTCTGCTCTCCCAAGGCTTGCATTTTTTTGATGAATGTGAATAACTTGTCCTTCCTAGAGTATTTGTTGAGTCACCACAGTGTTTGAAAGATCTCACCTATACCACGCATTGTCGATCCAGTATTGTTTTTTTAGAGTAATGGTCTATGTAAATAAAAATTTAATTTTTAAATGAATGCTTTCTTTTGTTGCTATTATCTCAAACTGCTTTTTTGTTGTTGTAACTTGTGCCCTCAAAGCTGCTTTTACCATTAATATGAGGGACAAAAAAGAGAGGTGAACCCATTCCCACTACATAATGGAAAAGAAGGAACGTTATTTTAGTTATAGCAGTCTTGAGTTTCAGCATAATGTGCTTCTTAAATTCAGAACAGATGATAGGGAAATAATTCCAGACTCCTATCTACTGGCCGTGAACAGATTTAAAGCCTTTCATACATTACATAATCCAATGACATCTGGTCAGGTAACCAGAGCAGAGTAGAGGGGTGGATCCTCCTCTGTATCATCTTCTTGCTCTTCCTCTGCCAACCCAAATCTCTGTATAAATTTTGAAAATAATAGCGGATGCTTTATACTCATCTCCGTTTTGCACAGTCGCTGTTCCATGGGTTATGTTTTGCATAACGTTCATACCTAGCCAGTGCTATAGCCATCCTTCATAGTTTCTTTAACTAATTTTTTAAAGAAGAAAGTGATTGTATATTTAAATATAAAAGCTTTGAGATTTTAATTAACCTGGGCAAACTAGAACAAGAGGGAAAAAAAAAATCTCTTGTTCCCTTCAGCTTTATAGCCTATGATTCTTAATGTATTTATGTATCAGAGGTTGTATCAGTTAACAGTTTATTTCCTATCAGCAGACCCGAAGAAAATAGTACTTTTCCTTCTGATTTGTATTATACTTATAATTTATATTTTGGGCTTTCAGATAAAGACGGGACCTATAAAATGCCAAGGCACCTTGAAGTAGTGTGAAAATAGGAACAACTTTAGTCTTAAAAATTTGTATAACTCAGTTGAAATACTGTTTCTAATTTAATATATATTCATTTTCATTCTAGCATTGTATATAACTTTTTTATTATGACCATAACTCTTATTATCACATTACATATTTTTGAGGTTGAGTGTTTTGAGATCCATGGCCCAAGCACAATTTCATATTTTTTGAAAAAATATTTTTTTTCTTTTATTTGAACAGAGAATTATGTAAGAAAGTTGTGCAGGAAAGGGCTTTTTTAATTTTTTTTTAAGTTACATAATTGAGATAAAGACAAAGATTAAATATCTGGTGACCAGATGGTAGTCAAAGGGTTTCTCTATCATAATAAGAAAGCTTTACTACTAATTCCTTAATGTTAATATTTTTGGAGTAAATCAGACTGATTCTGAAGTTGATATCTATGGGTGTAGACAGTATCTTCTTTTCTCTAAATGCCTTTCTTCTCCAAGAGATAAGGTTGAGAGAATAGGAAAAGCACTCTCTCTGTGTGTCTCACTGTTCCACCTTAGGTTTTTTTGTCTTTAAAACTATTTCTTGAGCACCTGCTGTGCATTTGCATTATGCTGCAGGAAGAGGACTATTGCAGTACCTGTACTTGAGAAATAGTAAATTGATCAGTGTGATAGTAAACGGTATGTTTCTGATGAAAACCCTTGGAATGTATCTAGATGAACCCATAGGGAGTCATCGCTCTGGATCTGTTTACTTTCCAGAGAAAACAGTCAGCCCAGGATTTCATATTCAAATCAGGATTTTATCTTTAAACAAAGTAAGGAATAGAAGACTAGGATACATGTTGACTATGAAATAAGAGTCATTGTATGGTCTCTATACTTAACTGTGCTCATCCTTATGTATAGCTTTTCCTACCTTTCTCGTTACTTTAGAGGTAAGGTTAGGCTTTATGTGTTACCTTGGTCCAGAACAGATACGTGCAAGCCTTATGAGAAACTGGAGGAGATAAAGGAATTAACAATTTTCCTTTTGTCTCCCAAGTGACATTTTCAGATAGTTGGTTTTAATCAGAATCCAAATAAGGTCTACACACTACTTTTGGTTACTAAATTTAAGCCTCTTCCACTTGCTGGTAGAAGAAATGCATTCATTTGTCCTGTTGAATATCTAACCTTCTGGATTTGGCTAATTGCGTCATTGTTGTATTGCTGTCACATTACACTGTCCTGAAATTTCTGTAAAGTGGTAATTAGAGGCTTGATTCAATTCACTCTTACTTCTTTGATCATGAAGTCTTATTTTTTCTTCCTTTTGCATCACACCGCGAGGCACAAGCCGTCTGGTCGACTTACTTTCCATGATGTTGATATTGATTGGTGCTAAGTATTGGAGTGCTTCTTTAAGGGGGCTAGTCTGGGGAAAGGGATAAGAGGAGATTCTAGCCAGAGCTGTGTTTACTCAGCAGTTCTGCTAGGCCTAGGGTTCTCTACCTGACAGAAGGGTGAGAATGACTTACATACAAGGATTTCAAAAAGAAAGAAAGCCCTATCATCGTAAGTTTGAATTCTTTTCTAGTATAGTCGCAGCAGTTATTGACATGGTTAGGAGTAACAAAGTGTGGACCAGTAGTTACTTGGCATTATTAAACACAGGTGTGCCTGTATTCCCTGGATATCCTCCACTCCCTCCATCTTCTATGTTCTTTCTTTTGTGTCCTCAAAGTGTAAAGGGGCAGGTATGGAATTTGTACCAGGTATAACCTGGAAATCTGACTATAAAGAATTTCAAATTTGTTGCTCAGCCACCTCCCTTTATTTCTCATGTAGCTACCAGATTGAGTATCTGATTGAATTGATCCTGTAGTGCCAAAGTCCTGGGTTATTTGTTTCCGCGCGTGTGTGTGTGTGTGTGTGTGTGTGTGTGTGTGTGTGTAGTGAAGAAGGCTGCCATTATTTAGTTTTGAATATATTATGTTTGGAAAATAAAGGCAGCAAGACAGGGACCAGCTTCATGTTTCACTTGGGGGGACAGGGATTGCAAACCTTACCACTTAACACAAGAGATGAGGCCAGGCAGACCTGCAGGGCAGTGTGGGTCTGCAGCCTGAGAGAAGGAAATGTGTGGTGGTGGTAGCTTCTGTACCGCGGCCTCCACACCTCTTCTACAGCTTTTAATAGTAGAATTTGGTAAGAAATGGGATGCAGTCAGGAATTTACCTGTGAAACCTATTCTTTACAATATCATTCTTTATATTAGTGGAGTTCTATATTAGGACAATATGTTGGGCCTAGAACAGTGCCAGGCATATGTTAGCACTTGGTAAACGTTTATTGAATGAATGACAAATTAAATTTCAGTAAAATTGTTGAATCAAGTGGGTGTATCTAGAAAGAAACCCATTTACAGAGGTGTAGCCTCAGAAAATTTACAATTTTCACTCCTTCATGTTTCAGTTATCAGATTCAATATGTTTTACCAAAACTAGAACTTTTACATGAGGATCTTTATGGCTTTTAAGTACCTTTTTTGTTCATTAGCTATAAATTTATTGAATACCTAGTGCATATTCCAACATGAACATTAACAGAAGTCAAACTAAAGATTTAGGTCATGTTACAATCTGAACACATTGTGGCTTAAGAGGCCTGTTTCCTCAGGGAAAGTCTTGATCTTTGCCCAAAAAATTAGCACCAATATTGCCAAGAAGAAATCAATTTTTATACTAGCAGGTCTCAAACATTTTGGTCTTAATACCTCATTACATTCTTTAATTTATTAATGACTCCAAAGAACATTTGTTGATGTGGGTTGTATCTAGCTTTGCTGCACCAGGAATTAAAACTGAAATTTTCTATTACTAACATATTTTATCATCACAATAAACCCATCTGTGACACATTTTATAAAAACTAACTACATTCCAAGATAGAAAGTTTTCATGAGAAGAGTTGCATTGTTTTATAATTTTGTACATCTCTATTAAATCTCTGGCTTGATAGAAGACAGCTGGGTTCTCACATCTGCTTCTGCATTCACATGTTGTGTTGTTGTAGTTGAAATACATGAAAAAAATCTGACCTTATAAAGATATATAGTTGTAAAATTTTCAAATCAGAATAAAAAGTTACTTAAATAAATTTGGATATTCTTTGATACTACACCAAATTTCAACAAGTAGATAATTTCTTAAGAGTTAGTTATAATACAAGATCTGAATGTATCAGTGAACTTTTTGTATTCTGTTACATTAAAATCCACTGGTCTCTCTTGAACTTTGAATGGATGTTTCCTCATGCATAATTTTGTACTGGTTATTTATTGGGAAAATATTTGTTCACGGAGTTGCTCGGATCTTCCATATGTTCATCATACAGTATAAGAAACCTGAGTCATTACCGTCACCACTGATCTCATCAGAGAAGAGTATTGGGAAGCTCTCAAGCTCATGGTGGCTGATAAATTTTCCAAATCCTATTTTTTTTTCTTAAAAGCTTCAGTTTTATCTTTGTCAATAAGTATTGTTAGTTTTCTTTAAAGTGTCAGTTTAACTTACATTATTTTCAAGAAAACATCTACTACCAAATTCTCAATCTGAAAAATCATACTTTGTCCATTATTCTTTGAAGTAAAAGTGGCATTCCATGAAAAAAGTAGGTAGTTCAGCTTGCAGTTCAAACAATTGCACGGTGCTTTTCTTTGAGACAACCATCATTTTAGTATGCAACAGAAGTGCTTTTATGTGTACTTAATTTTTTATTATATATGACATTAAGATGTGTTTTTGAGGATGAAGATTTTAATAAAATTAAGCTTTTTTGCTACCTCATCAAGAAAATTCTTCAGTGAAACATTTTTGTGGTTTTTTTTTTTTTGTTTTTTTTTTTTGAGTGTACAGTAGTGAAGAATACAATAACTACTGGTACAGCAGGGTATTCCTGCTTTTATTTGCACTAAGATGCAAGCAGTTTTACCTTCTGTTGCTTTATAACAGGGGTGTCAAAACTGCGGCCCGCAGGCCAACTGCGGTCCGCAATCCATTGTTAATTGGCCCACAGCAAATTACAAAAATATTTTTAGTTCACTTAAATAAACCAGGTGAGGCAGTACGTACTTCACCTCGAGTGAGTGGCCCAACTGTTTGTGTATTTTACCGTATATGGCCCTTGGTGAAAAACGTTGCAAAAAGTTTGGACACCCCTGCTTTATAACATTAGTGTAGATGTCAATTCAATGAAGAACGGCAAATAATTTCTTGGTAATAGTATAAAAATAATTTTGGCTTCAAGGACCCCTTAAAAAGTCTTGGGAACCCCAGGGGTCTACAGACCTCACTTTGAGACCTAATTTCTATACTAAATAAAAAGCTGGTCAAACTATGTCTCAGGCTTGACAAAAATAACAATTCTGGTTTTTTGTTTTGAGTGCTTTGAACATTGTTAGTGTAGTAAGTTTATTGTGAAATGGAAAGAAGTTATCTCTTAGTAATATCCTACTAAAAGTCCATCTACAGTTAGAGAGGCTGTAACCTGACTGGATAGAGGATGTGGAGAGGGCCACGGCGTGGTTATGAGTGCTGCACTTGGTTTGTTCCTACCTGGGTTTTCTGTTTGTGTTTTAAACAGAAAATCTGATAGGACAGTGCCGTTCTCTTCTGGGAAACTGACCTATGAGAATTTCATGGTGGATTTCTCATTTTTTTAGTAAAACTTGAAAGCCTCTATTATCAATATCTACTCCATTTTCTTTGGCCTTTATCCTCCAGATTTACGTGTGTGTGTGTCTGTGTGTGTATCAGTCTGTCATCTGAGTAGTAAACTTGGTTTAAGTCATCTCACTTGATTTGATCAGCATTTATTGCCCATTGGGATGAATGTTGATCTCTTCTTTACACTTTCCCCCCCATGCTTTGACACCTGATCTGTATTAATCATGCATTTCTGCCACCAGAACAATCTTCTGCACATTTTTACCTCTGCTTTTCTAAAGAATTGCCATATGACCCAGCAATCCCTCTTCTGGGTATCTACCCAAAAAATCTGAAAACATTTAGAGATAAAGACACGTGTGCTCCAATGTTCATTGCAGCTTTGTTTACGGTGGCCAAGACATGGAAGCAACCAAAATGTCCTTCGATAGATGAATGGATAAAGAAGTTGTGGTATATATACACAATGGAATACTATTCGGCAGTAAGAAAAGATGATATAGGAACATTTGTGACAACATGGATGGATCTTGAGAGAGTAATGCTGAGCGAAACAAGTCAGACAGAAAAAGCAGAGAACCATGTGATTTCACTGATATGTGGTATATAAACCAAAAACAACAAAAGAACAAGACAAACAAATGAGAAACAGAAACTCATAGACACAGACAATAGTTTAGTGGTTGCCAGAGGGTAAGGGGGGCGGGGGGTGGGGGGTGGGAGATGAGGGTAAGGGGGATCGAATATATGGTGATGGAAGGAGAACTGACTCTGGGTGGTGAACACACAATGGGATTTATAGATGATGTATTACAGAATTGTACACCTGAAATCTATGTAATTTTACTAACAATTGTCACCCCAATAAATTTAATTAAAAAAAAAAAAAAAAAAAGAATTGACTGAGTATACCAATCCATGGACACTTGTTTTGATCCACTAGGGCTCAGTAGTCTTAATTTTGTCTGCTTAGTTTTTTTCTTTTTTCTTTTCTCTTGAGGAACTAAGGAATACCTATTCCTTACTCAATAAACTTTCATAAAGATGATTATAGGTAATATTTATGTATAACTCTATGACTGTTACACCCAGTGTGTTTTTATTTTGCCTGTAATACCTTTTTTAAGCATATTTCCATCCATTCAAATGATTGTCTTTTTGAAGTTCTAGCTGTGAGCTGTCATAAACAGGTGATGGGTTGGATTTGACACTGGCTATAGTTGGCAGACCCCTAGTCTACATCACAGTTGAAACAAATGATTGCCATCAGAAGTCTGTTACTAATAAATAATTGATTTGGTATCCCATTTGCCTGTGCCTTTATATAAGTTTATAAAGGCTAGTTGGTCCTAATAAGCATCATAAGTAATAAGTGCTTAAATGTTTCTTAATGAGGTAGGCTCATTTGTGTTCCCTTTCCCTAATTCCTGGAGATATCCATCTGTGCTCTGACAGTTTAAAGTCTTCCAATGTGCTTTTGTAAGTAAGCCTAATTAAAAATCACTATGTCATCTAGTACCCTGTGTTGGCCTGCAAGATTTATATGTAACACGCTGTACACGAGTATTTGTGCTGACTTGAATCATTGACGTTTAGAAGTGAAAGGGACTGACTATCTGCTTCAGTTTCCTCACAGATAAGGGAAAGGAGGCCTGGAAGATTCATATGATTTGTCTAAAATCATATAGGCTACCTAAGATCTTATTTCTCTGTCATGCTATCTTTAATTTACATCTGAGAGCTCTGGATTACAATGAGAAAGGGAAGGAAAATTAATTTAGAGGTTTATCCCTTCTAAGTTACAATCATACTTTAAATTCGTGAGATTTACACTTTGGATCTTTGGTGACCATTACTCTGATGACAAACAAAGCAACAACAGCCAAAAGAAAAAATTCTCACAGCACAAAAATTGCCCATAACTATTTAAAAAAGAAAAAAAGGAAGAATAAATTAGCTTAAAATGTACACATTGCCAGGCACACTCAGGAAAATTATCCAAAAGTTGCTCAATGTGCCAAAATTGGAAGGTAAAAATCAATGCCAGTGCCTGCTGATGTCCCTTCACAAACTATCTTTTCCACCTTTTTTTTTTTTTAAGCTACACTTGTTTCTTTTGTGTGTGTGTGTGTGTGTGCGTGGCGGGAGGGGGAGGAATGCTATAGACTTTTCACTGGCACATAGTATTCAAATTATTAAAGATAACCCTCGTAAAAAAACATAAGACAAATGAGATACAGAGCTAATGATTCTAAAAGGATATCTTCTCCTTTTTAATAGAGTAAAAATTGACTCGTGAGATTGGGACTTTAAAAATATAGTTTAAACTCAGCATTTATCCCAATGTTAAGAGTGGTAGAACTTTTGTTTGTTGTAAGGAAATACACGACTTTGCTCTATTTGGACTTAATATTATAGGCAGCCATACATGTTTGACAAATAAACCATAGTTATAGTTTAGGGCAAATACACAAAAATGTATGTACACTGTTGTTTGCCATTAATGCTTTAAGAAATCAGCCAAATAGTTTGATTTTGCTGTATTGTTTTTTGTTTTTAGTTTGATTAGTATTGTATTAAGAAAAGGTGACATACGTGTTTCATTTAGAGTTTAGTGTTTCTTGAGATTATCTGATTGTTTCTAAATCCTACTATTGCATTTTACAGTTTATAAAAGTAATTTGGTAAATATGATTTCATTTAGTCACTAAAATTTTGTAAAACCCTTTAAGACTTACCATTGCAAAAGTTGAGAATGTACTTTATGCACATTTTAAGCTACATTGCCAAAGACTTCAAAGCAAAGTCTTAAAAAAGCCTGCCTTCATTGTACCATATTTTATACACACAAAAATTTCATTACCTAACATTGGTAGAATTTTAATTATTTTAATGAGATGGGAAATGAAGGGTAATGCATTTTTGGTGCTGTCCTGAGAGTGTTTCAAGAGGCTGGGGTGTGAGAAGGGAGCAGTGGGGCGCACTCAAATGTTAATGTATCCTGTTAAACTCTTCGTCTTGGATAATTATAGGACAGGGCGGCTTCCTAAAGATAGATAGACAGCGGCAACTTTCGAAGGCATATCCTAGCAATTATGAACTTAGTATCAATGATTTTAAAGGTCTTCAATGAATGATCAGAGAGGTTTTTAAGAATCTGGGTGTATATCAGTTTCCCAGGGCTGTCACCACAAAGTACCACAGACTGGGGGACTTGAAAAAATAGAAATTTATTTACTCACAGTTCTGGGAGCTGGAAGTCTAAGATCAAGGTGCCAGCAGGTTTGGTTTCTTTTGAGGCCTCTCTCCTTGACTGGCAGGTGGTCGCCTCTCCCTGTGTTGTCACGTGGCCTTTCCTCTGTGCACATGCAGCCCTGGTGTCTCTTCCTCCACTTACAAAGACCCCAGTCATACTGGGTTACATTCAAATTATTAAAGGTCCACCCACCCTCCTGGCCTCATTTGAAGTTAATCACCTCCTTAAAGGTCCCATCTCCAAATAAAGTCACATTCTGAGGTTAGGACGTGAATATGGGAATTCTGGAGGGATGCAGTGCAGCCCTTAAGGTGGTAGTAACTGCCATGACCTCACTAAATGGGCAGATTGATTTAATCTCTCTCTGTTTTATTACCCTCCTCATAAACGCACTTTTTTTGTTGTGATAGTTTGGTATTTTCTCAGTGTCTTGGTTTTAACGAGACAATTTGACAGAGCTTTTTATAACTCAGTGGGTAGCATGGCAGCAGCTGAACTGTTACTTTGCTTCACAGCAGATTGAGAATTCACACCCAACAAACAAAATAATTTTGATACATGATTCTGTGTGAGGTTACAAGCTGTTATTTAGCAGGGTATTGTAGTGATCTTTTTGTAATTGCAGAGACTGGCTGACCATTTAGGACTGCTATTCACATCACAGGCCTGTAAGCAGTGCACGGGGCCTTGGCAACGTGTGTCATGGCTTGGTGTTAGCAACGTCTTAGCATCCTCTAGTGCTAAGAATTTTGATTCTTTATAGTCATTACATTATTTTACGTTATATATTCCTTACTGTTTTTTGTGGGGGTTTTTTCCTGCACTGAGGAAAGTCAATTTAGTATTTCAATAACATTTCTGAATACCCAGATCTGTATGTAGAAATGCTGTTCTCATATGTGTCAGTGTTCTTACTTTAAAATGACGAATATAATACTGAAGAGGAAATAATGTGTATTAGGCTTAGCCCCATACATAGCACATAGCAATTACTTAATAAATAGGATATTCTTTCGCTTCATTTTTCTTAACGTGCAAATCAGTGGGAAGCGGTGTGCATACAGATAGTAGCAAAGATAACTTGATGCATTTCAGACATTGTGCATTAAAAGGAAGACTAGCTCCTCTAACACTGTCTGTTACAGAAACCTGTAAACCACCTGCATTTCACATCCTTTGCTTACTTGTACACTGAGACTAGGGATGTGTGCTTTCATGATTTTCTATATATTTTCTTATCTAAGTTTGAATTAACTTGTTGTCTTACTCGCCAACAACCTGTAAAGTCACAAGGTTTAGCCCTGGTTACTTTATTTAGCCATGTCACCAGCATCCACCAGAGTGCCTGGCCCATTGGAAGTGCTCAGAGTATTAGCTGAGTAAATAAAATAAATTCGTCAAAAACTAGTGCTTCAGTGCATCTCCCCGCCCCCCCCACCCCCCGTAGACTTTGTTAATTGTAGTGTTCCCTTTTCACTTGCTACTACCCCACTCCACAAATGCATCTAATCAGCATTTGTTTGGATTGGTTTGTTACCCCAAAGTGATATAAATACAGTGGTTGCCCATTATCCACATTTTCACTTTTTGTGGTTTCAGTTACCATGGTCAACCATGATCTGAAAATATTAAATGGAGAATTCCAGACATACACAACTCATAGGTTTTAAATTGCGCGCCATCCAAAGTAGCGTGATGTAATCTCGCTCCTTCCTGCCGTGAATCATCTCTTTGTCCAGCGTCTCCACACTGTATGTGCTGCGCACCCATTAGTCACTTAGTAGCCTTCTCAGTTATCAGATCCATTGTTGCAGTATAGCAGTGCTTGTGTTCAAGTAACGCTTATTTTACTTACTAATGGCCCCAAAGAACAAGCGTAATGATGCTGGCACTTCAGATAGGCCAAAGAGAAACTATAAAGTACTTCCTTTAAATGATAAAGTAAAAGTTCTCGACTTAATGAGCAAAGAAAAACAATCGTATGCTGAAGTGGTTAAGGTCTGTCATAAGAATGTATCTTCTATCCATGAAATGGTGAAGAAGGAAAAATAAATTTGTGCTAGTTTTGCTGTCACACCTCAAAATGCAAAAGTTATGGTCACAAGCGCGTGGTAAGTGCTTAGTTAAGATGGAAAAGCCACTAAATTTGTGCATGGGAGCCATGAACAGAAACCGGGTTCTGATTGACAGCAGTGTGTTGTGCCACAAAGCCTTGAATCTGTGACGACTGCAGCAAAGGACCCACTGAAATAAGTGACCACATTCACATAACTTTTATTACAGTATATTGTTGTAATTGTTCTATTATGAGTTATTGCTTTTAATTGCTTACTGTGCCTAATTTATAAATTAAACTATCATAGGTATGTATGTATAGGAAAAAAGTACAGTATGTACAGGGTTTGCCGTGATTTCAGGCACTTGAGGATCGTGGAACGTGTCCCTGTGGGTAAGCAGGGGCTACTCTACATAGAACATTCAGCTGATTAATTACACTCTTTCAGTTAAATTTTTTTTGGGGGTGTGGGCGTGCCTTTTTCTTCATATGAAGATAGTTGTTACTCTTCCTCAATGGTTTCTCATCTCAGTAAATGGAAGTACCACCCATCCAGATATCCTAAAAGAAACCTTTTATTCTTCCCTTTTCCTCATCCCTGTATCCAATCAAATACCCTTGAGTCTACTTCCTAAATATCTTTGGAATTCCAGTACTTCTCTCCAGCTCCAGTAGTGCAGTCCAAGTTTTTTAGTCTTCTAGATTTCTGCAACATCCTCCTAATAACATTGCTTGCTTTTTCCAGCCCAATTTCTTTTCAGTCTGTTCTTCACATAGCCAGGGTGATCTTTTAAAAATGTAAATCAGGTCATTTTCTCTACCCTGCTTTAAACCTTTCAGTGTATTAATTTTCCTTAAGTGATTCTTCAAGGCACCTCAGAATATGGTTTTGTCTGTGTGTTTCAAGCTTCACTTCATGTTTTGTTACTCTTCCCTCACTAGCCCTTCCACTGACTATTACAGTTCGCTGGATCGCTTCTGTTCCCTGCGCCTTCCTCCCCCAAACTTTCATGTTCTCACTCTGCTCTTGTTCATGCTTCAGGTCTAAACACCAGTACTACTTCCTCTAAGATGTATTCCTAGACTGCGATATTTGATTAGACTTTGCTTTGTGTACGTCCATTGGAAAATTATTACCTCCTTGTTTGTCTTTTCTGACATAAAAGTTTGATGAGTGCTGAGTTACCACTCGCCTGTTTAGGGCAGTAACAGCCCACTCAAGTGCTTGTTAATTTGTGATTTTTAAATGTACTGTTAACTCAACATCATAAAGAGATCCATGATGTGGCAGAAGAATCAGCATAGGCCTATAATGTTCGATACCCCTTTATACTGAATAGATGTTAGTATATCCTTTTTAAACAAAGGACCAAGAAACGATAGTCTCTGGCCAGTACCGGCCCCTTAACCTTTTATAAGGACCACAAGCTAAGAAAGTTTTTGTTTTTATTTTTAAGGGCTGGAAAAAAGTCGAAAGAAAATATTTTATGACACAATGTCATGCAGGGTGTCATGCAAGATCTCTGGTCCCGCCCCCCACATAGGAATGCAGGATATGGTGAGGCCAAAAACGAACACCCACGGAGCCATAGATAGGGGAGTCATACCACTACATTCTCGCTGGCAGCTGGGTTGGAGACACAGGAAACAGGAGCCACACACTCTGCAACCTGCCGTCTGCTTCTCTCTGCCAACCAACCTCACTTGCTAACTGCAATCCGCTCTTGCTAGCTCAGCCACCATCTTCTTGCTAGCCCCCATTTGCTGCTAGCATAGCCACGGCAGTTAGATTAGTGGCCAATGGCTCCCTGGTTACAGCTGACGGCCAACTAGCCACAGCTGATGGCCATCCAATCACAGTTGATGGCAATTTACTACCCGAGTGAGCACCTTTCCACGTGAGGGTGAGAGCCTGGAAACTGCACTCCTGGCTCTATTCCCCACACAACAATAACATAATTAAATTTAAATTTCAGTGTCCCTGAATAAAGTTTTATCAGCCACATTCATTTGTTTACATACTGTTTGCTGCGGCTTTTGTGCGACCGCAGAGTTGAGTAGTAGTGACAGACTGTGTAGTTAGCAAAGCCTAACATATTCAGTCTGGTTCTGTACAAAAAAAGGTTGCTGACTACTTTAAATTATTTCTGTGACATAGAATGGATCCGTATAATTAGACATTTAAGTATGTCTCAGTTTCCTTTTTTCTCCCTTTCTGTGAGTTCAAGGTTTAACTATGTCCATTAAGATTAGAGAGTATCATTTGAGTTTTCAGAACTGTATTCCAGTCTCTGCTTTGCACATACCTAGGGCTTCTTGAAACTTGAACATTGCTGATTAGATGTTGAGCAAATAGACTTCAAATCCTAGGAAATTGTGTAGACAAAAACCAGTGTAGATGGCTCACCCCTGCCGCCCCCCACATAATGGTCTAAAATCAGTCTTTTCCTGCATAAATAATATTCTGATTCTTAAAATTTACTATTTTTACAGTTAAGGAGAAAAGGGGAACAACTTTTTATGCTACTTGATATAATCATGAAAATATGCTAAGGCCCTTTTATAAATTTTGAATCATTTTTGCCAGTATGTTATCTTGCAGAAAAATAGACCCAGCCATGTTTCGATTGTGTAATCTATTACTAACTATTGGAAGTAACTTTATTTGTTAGGATTTATTATTTAGCAATATAGAACTTTCATTTTACATCATTTAATAAAATCAAATGGTTTTTACAACATTGTTTACATTTTGTTTAAAAATATTTTATTGAGAAAATACTTAATTAACTTTGTTTTATTTTTAGGGTTATATCCTGTGTTGTGACCTCATGGTTTAAGTGGGAATAAAGATGAGTATAAGCAGTGATGAGGTCAACTTCTTGGTATATAGATACTTGCAAGAGTCAGGTGAGTACTTTCATAAAGTAAATAGGCCTCAAATTATTTTAATATTCTCAAAATAACCTTTTATGCATTTGAAATTTGTATCAGTCCAAACTGTTGAACTTTGTATGTTTCCTTAATGTCTGGACTGCCATTTTAAAGCTATGTGTTACTGCATGGTTTAACTCTCTGACTCTTTCAAATATGTTGGAATCATCTCAGGCAAATATTTGTAACAAATGGTTTGGCTTTCAGTGTTCAAAAAACATCTTTATAACTTGTTCTGAACCCAGATTATTGTACCTGGTTAGTAGGAACATATAAAATCTCAGATACCATCAATTTGATAATGTACATTCACAATCCTTAGCTAAATGTTACTGGTCCTAATTGCAGTTAGCATTTATTTCTAAAGCTAAATTAACCGTATTTTTTCTGAATACTTTCATAAATATTATCCCAATTGATTAAGTGTATCCTTGATCTGAATACTTACTAACGTATATATTTACTAGGGGATGATTAATAAATATAAATGATTGAAAGTCATTTGTAATAAATATTAAATCAGTGATTGTCCAAGTTTTCTAGACAGATTAAGAGATGTTGTCATAAAACAAGGATAACTACAAGGGAAAATGTGGGGTAGATTAACAAAAAAATGTAAAAGAAGAAGAGAAAACGAGTTGGATGGGGCATAGGTGGTGGAAAAGATTGACTGCAGTGGTAAAGGCAGATTGTTAACATGAGGTGGAATTATTTGATGCTCGAAAATACAGTAGAGAGGGTGAATTTCAGAAATTATAGCTTAAATCTATTGGACTGTTTTAGTAGTAAGTTGAGGTGTGGTATAAAAAAAGATAATTTTGGTAGTCGCATGTGAGAGAGGACGGAAAGAATAGAATAGGGCATTGAGCTCTCAATTTTGGTTTTGAAACAACAGTAGCTCTTCTTATAGGGCTTAGCTAGTTGTCCTTTCTTACACGGGAAATGCAAACATGGCCTTAGATCTTAGACTGCTTGCTGAGATGTTCCCCAGCTGTCCTCCAGTTCCGAGCTTTTCCCTTGGGCAGAGAGACGTTTTCAATTCCCAACCAGCATGGAACAGCTCCTGGAACAGCTGAGAAAATGATGTCTAACAAGGGCAGGGAGGGAAAAAGAAAAGAAATGAGAGTAACCAACCAATGCAGAATAACTTGTTATGAAGCTTTGAAATAGTAGAGCTTGATTTGTTTTCTTTTTCAACTGGTAAAACTGGTGTTGAGGTAGATCCAAAGAGGACATCCACACAGTATTTTGAATATGATAAAATGATTAATGAAGTGGAAAAAGTAGTGTGCCCTAGTGATTGTTACATATATCACATGTATATACATGTTTGAATATTGTTATATAGCATAATACTTTTTGTCCAAAATGGAAAGAATGTATTGGGTCAGAATACATTCTGACTTTGAATCTGACCACCATTTAAGCCCGAGCTTTGAGGCCTTGGACACTAAAGCAAAAATATGTTGTGAAGGGTCAGTGAATGGGAAATACATTTTAATGGCTTGTAGATGTATTGCAAAGGCAATTATTGAGGTTGAACCATATGAAACTACTGTTTCTGGAGATGAGAAACAGTTGAATAGCCCAGCAGCTAGCCTGTGGTTCCTCCTGTGTCAGGTGAGGGAGGAGGGCAGCATGAAGTTGGGGATGTTGAACACTCAAATTCAATCTTGTTTCCAAAGAGAAGTCCACAGATGGATGTTTTATGTTGCTACAAGGACATACAGCAAGGAAGGGGGCAGTAAAATAATACTCTGAATTCGTTTCTGAAAGAGTATCCAGTGATTAAATACCAAAAGTCTTCTTAAAGTTGCTTATGTTCTCAAAGAAAACCCTTCGAAGTCCCATGTTTTAAGGTGTTTTATGTTGCAGTAAAAATAAAGCACGAATTACATTTTAAAAAACTTTCTATGGCAGACTGATATTTATCATATTGAGTTTTTATAATTGCTTAGTGTATTCTTTAGAAAGGTTTATACTTTATAGTGTACTGGTGATGAAGTGATGTTAAGGCACATCTTTAAAAATGGGAACGCCAGTCACTTTATAAAAGTTGTAACTTCCTGTTTACATTGTGATTTATAGGGGAAAATCAGACTCAACCGATGACATTTTGACTTACGGCAGATTTTCTAGGAGGGCAACTTCAATAAATTTAAGAATCGCCTATACCCGAGTTCTAAAGTTTGATCCTCTGACCACCTGCATCAGAATCACTTAGAGAATGGCGAATGGGGCCCAGGAATCTGCTCTTTACAAATGCCCCAGGTGATTCTTAGGCATAATAAAGTTTGAAAGCCACTTGTCTATATTAGTTTTAGGACAGTTAGAACTTGACAAGAAAGTTGACAACAGGTATGTAGTCTGTTCACAATACCTTGAAAGAAAACTCATATCTAGTTAAGGGATAAAGTAGAAAGCATGAAATACTGTACACATTGAGATTTGGAATGTGAGAATATCTCCTAAAGAGGGAGCTGCCACTAAAAGAGGTGTATTTGTATTTGTAGGCAAGATTTTTCAGGAATTTTGATGAGGCATGTTTATATCATAAGGATACTATCAGATGTTCTTTTGAAATTGCTTCCAGGAATAGGAGGTGGGAAAGAGTTTAAGAAATGTATAGTTCTGTCAACTCAGGACAGGTTTTCAGATAGAACTCAGAAGCTAACCCATCTCAGTACTTGCCACTTAATCCAAAAGCTCTTTCTTGGTTCTGATTTTCACTTACACGTAAAAATTGTCCTTTTGCAATTGGTTTTATTTTGAAGTCACCTAGTTCAGAAATTTCTTCTCTGGGTTGTTTTGGGGATTCAGTGTTATTTATCACTATTACTTCCAAGAGATGCTTATTGAGAATTAGTCATTTTATATCCAAGAAATATGATGCAAATTACTTTTAGACCATAAATATTTCTCTTAAAAGATTTAAAGTAATACAGAAGAAATTAGAACCTTAATAATTACTACTTTTAAGATGCTACTTTCCTATAAAAAGAATGCTTTCCCTATAAAGGAGTACTGAATTGAATTAGGAGATAGAAAGTAAATAAATAATCATGATAAAAAGTATTTGTGTAAAGACATTAAAGGGCTGGTTTGCAAAGACTACCACATAAGAAAATAAAAGTTCCTTCTTGCTTGTATCATTATCTGAAAGCTCTCAGTCAGAAAGTGCAACAAACACCTTAAACTTTTGTTCTGTTTTGATAAATGTGTATTTAAGAAATAATGTTTTTCAGTAAGAACTTCTAATAGTCTCTACAAACAGTATTTAATGTTGACTGGGTCATGGTATCTATCTCCAGAGGGGTTTAAAAGCACTTAAATTGTTTTAATTTTAAATACTTTATGTGGTGATCATCCTATTATGACTGCTATCAGCATTAGAAGACATTATCTGTTAAAGTCCCTCTTTTTCCCCACAAATTACATAACTTCTCACATCTTCAGTTTCCACAACCATAAAATGTGTTGCTTGTTAAAAAGGGATTACACTGTGATATTCAGCCTCAAATGTTTTAAGATGTATGTTTGAAATAAGCCATCCTCCCCTATTTATTAAAACTAATTAAGAGAAAAGTATATTTATTATAGGTTGTTTTTATTAAGTGTTGTAACTTTTTATTTTTCTCAGTTTTGTCTACAGAAAGTTCACCCTAAGCAAATTACTTTGCTCATCACCATTTTGTACTTTTAGGAACTAGAGTTCCATATTCAACAAATATTTCCTAGGGAATAAAATGTTATTTTTTTTCTCTTTTGAGATGACTTAAAAATTGAGTGTAGTTGGCATGTGCAGTACTGTAAGCAACAACTGACTTGATTCATTGTGCTCCCTTTCATTAGTGTTTGCCCAGGGGTATTCATAATTTGATTGCCTGAATATTCATATCTAGCAGTCATACTCAGAATAAGTACTAAGTGGTACCTGCTAAGCTATATGTATATAGTAGAACTTGGTACAGTATTAATTTTAGAAGAGCTACACTGGTTTGGACCTTTTTAATCCCACCCCCCTTTTGTATTTTACTATTGACTCTCTTGTAGTTATTCACAGGCTTAGTTAATTTTTTTCTAGAATTATTCCTGGCAATTATTTGTGAACTCGTAGCACTGTTTTTCTTGTTGTTTTGTGTAGGATGTAATTTTATTTTACTTAAATTGTGTATTTGGTTGGGGTGAGAATTTTTTATTGTAAGTTTCATCTATTGCATGTTTAGGATCTCAATAATTTTTCTACTTATATACTTGAATGTTGGATGCTATGAAAGTTTATTTTGCATCTTATGATTGAAGACTAACTGGAAAATGAAAAAACAGTATGTCTTTATTACTGTTATTTCCTAGATTGTGATTTTGAGTACTATTATTTTTAAAAATCCTCACGTTTTTAGAACTGAAGTTCATCTTGCCATAAGTTTCCATTTATGCGAAGGTAATGATACATGTAGGCTTAAAGCATTTTGTTAATGAAAGAGCATCTTGTCTCTCCTGCAGCCCACCTCTCTCCACTGTTTTCTAATCTTTTCAAAGGGTGTCTCCCTGGATATAGGCCTTACACCACATGTCACACACACACACACACACACACACACACACACACACACACACACACAATTTAGAAATATAAATATGACCATAATAGGCACAAACTAACCTGAATGTTTATGTATAACATTAAGGTTCTGACCTATAATAACAAAGCCCATTCATTCCTGTGTTTTTTCCCTTTTTCATTTAATGATTTTGTTTTAACCCCTACAATAGCTAGTAAAATGTCAACAATCAAATGACAGTGTAGTTCTCTTGATGCAGATTAAGGTATCTGGGTTAGATAAACATTTCCTCCTACATATGACCCTGCTGGTGCCATTTATAAACAGACTTTAACAATGGACTGGATAGAGTCAGGTTGAACTGGCTGCCAGTAACGCGCCTCTTGCTACTATGAAGAACTGGAGTGAGGAGAACGCAGGATCTGGTTATGTCCACCTTTAGTCTTTGATTTTTACATGTAGAGTGGTCAGCCACAAAAGTACAAGTAGGTGCACATAGTTTTGCTTTATAATCAAGTAAAATATGCATTAACATTGATTTGACAACATGTAGTTGTTGTACACATGACTAAATAACATTGCACATCAAGCAGCTGTCACAAGTGCTGGTAATTACTATATTTTTATACTTCCTAATCAGTTTTTCTTCTCTTTTTGTCTGATGACTATTTTTTGCTGATAGAAGAAATTCCTATTACACATTCCTACTGACATACTTGTTAAAAGACAGAGGTCTTTGAATCATTGCCAAACAGAGAACTTGTTCAATCTTAATAGTAATCTTTCCATGTTTTTAGGAGTATCTGGCATCGCAAGGGTATAAGGACACATATACATTGCTGATGGGATTCTAAATTTGTACTATTTTGGGGGGAAAGCAATTTTCATAAAAACTTCCTTTAAAATGCTCGTCCTCCTCAACTTTTGAGGGAATCCATGCTAAGGAGGAAAAACAATTACACATGGCAAAAACCTATATATGTAGATACTTGAGGTTAACATTCTTTTAAAATAGTGAACATTGGGAAAGTCCAAATGTCCAGCTATGGGATGAATAATTTACTAGCTGAGTACATTTGTTGGTTAAATAGTATAATAAAATTATTTCAGAAAGTTTAGTTCATATGAAATGTTTTGTAGTTGTATATATTTTTTAAGGGCAAAACTGAGACACATAATTGTATAACTAGTGTATTTTGCTGGAAAAAAACAACATGTAAAGAAAAAAAGGAAATACAAACATATTAACGGTTGCAATTGGGTTTTAGTATTGTAATATTTTTCCTTCTCCACATTTTCCTCTTTAAGTGCTGGGTCTAACTCTTCAACATCCAAGATCCCCCTACTTCTTTTTACCTTTTCTAAAATCTTTTAAGTATTTAAGTGTGGAACTTTTAATCACCAATCTGGGTCTGTGGGACAGAGTAGGAATGGATTTGGGGACAGGGGAGTGTGTCGTGGTGGTGACAGCAGGGATGCAATTTTCTGGGCTTTTCTCATCTGAGGCTTAAATAGGGCCTTGGATAAATCAGATTTTCCTTCCAGTCATGGCCATGTGTTGTGATAATAGTTAAACTTTGCCCTTTTTCTCTTAATTTTTTTTCTTGTTCAGGCACCCTATGTCATAACCATGAGGTTCAATGCCCATTTTCATGTTCCTATATTCTCTGTTTGTAAAGTAGAGTTGTCAGACTCTGGGGGACTAACTCCCTTTTGAGAATACAATCCCTGTCATCCCAAGGGAGAGTATGCCCTGAAACAAGTGGTATTCAGAAAATGGTCGTTTTGTGATCTTGTTTCTTACATGGGAATGGTGTGTAATCTCATGAGTAACCTACACACCCCTGCCACTGCTTATCTTTATCACTGTTTTTATACTAAACTTTGTGGTTTTCAGCCTTATTCTTCTCTGGAATCTCTTTTCTACCTCCCAGATTTCTTAATCACCCTAGTGAGTATGTAGAGTACTTGATTACAGAGGTATTATTTTTATCCGATTTGCTCTTACCATAGAAGGAAGGGATGTTATTTTAGGCAATCAGACCAGACTCCATCATTTCAGATTTAGGTTGATCCCTTTTGCCTTCCATCAAAAGCTGTCCCTGAAAAAGTATTTCATGCACATATATTTACAGATAAATGGAAATATTTTCTGGCATAACCCTGGTTCAAGTTTTAGTTTTGTTTTTCAAGGAAGATTTACGTTGTATGCTTTTTCTGGATTCACAGATTTTCTGATGTGCCAAGATACATTGTAGTACAATTGTATTCTGATTTAACAAATGCTTATTGAGCACTAGTTAAATTAAGTAATGTTCTATTTTTCCAGATTAAGAGATTACTAGACAGGCAGCCCAGTATGCACATACACATGCACACAGCCTTAGACACACAGTGTGGTAAGTGCCATGCACACAAATTAATGGATTAGCATAGAAGAGAATGATCAGCGCTGGGGCAGTGGAAGGAGACTTCACCTGCATTCAGATAGGAGAAAAGAGCACAGGACCACATAAGGCCCAAAGAAAGGCATGAGATAACAGGGCATATTCAAGGTGTTGCATGTAATTGGTAATCACTTGGAATTTAATGTGCAATGGCAAGACGTGTGGGGGTGTGGAGTTGGGGACATGAACCTAGACAGATAGGTCGGGTCAGATTACAAAAGCAGCAGTGTGCCATACTTAGAAGTTTGGCCTTTTTTATGAAGGCCAAAGGGATCATTGAAAGTGCACAAGGAAAGAGTGATAGGATCGGTTTTTGTTTTACAAGTATTACTAGGTTGGTGCAAAAGTAATTGTGGTTTAAAAGGTTAAAAATAATTGCAAAACCTGCAATTACTTTTGCACCAACTTAGTATTCTAGCTGTAGTGTGGCAAATGTACTGAACTGGGGAAGAGAAGAAGGGAATTTATGGCAGTAATGATACAGGCAAAAGACTATGGGGTCTAAACTCCAGGTTTTGGCAGAGAGGGAAATCTTACAGGGCAGTAGGATTGCTAGGATTTGGTGAATGGTGGAATGAATGTCAGGGGACTAGATGGGAGTGAGGGTGACTTTGAGGTGTAAGGAAGTGAAGTCAGAAATTTCTAAAGAAGTTTTGGGGGAGGGGAAGAAGAAGAAAAAGTTTTGAACATAATGGTTTTAAGCTGCCATGTAATGTTATAACTAGAAATAAAGAAAAAATGAGAGTTGATTTGAACATTTATTTAAGCAGAGCATATACTCCTAAGTGTGGACCTTTTTAAAGTAAACGTTAGTAAGAAATGCAAAAGCAGTGCTTAAGGACCACTTCAGGGTTATTTTCTTGCTATTTGAGAACATTCTGAGCGCATGTGCAGTAACTTGAGGTATATGTAAATACCTGCGTGATAGCTTCTCTCCTTGTCTGACAGAACCAATTCAGAAATATATGCAACATTCCTACCAAAATTGACATTGTGCCACCTGCAACTCTTAGGATATTTTTGGACATAAACTTGAACTCCATCATCTAGTTAAACAGAGTTTAAATATTATGATTTTGATTATTTCAGTTGTAGTCATGAATTAGTGCAGAAATCCTGGACTTTAGTGCGATTTATAAGGCTTAATGAAAAATCAGTTTTAAAAGCTTGCTAATAAGACATCTTAATGTTTCATGCATGACTGACACCACTTTCTAACACCCTGAGTGGAAATAGAAGAACAAGGATGCAATTTTTAAATTTTCTGTGACCGTGTTTCCCTGAAAATAAGACCTAGCCGGACAGTCAGCTCTAATGCGTCTTTTGGAGCAAAAATTAATGTAAGACCTGGTCTCATTTTACTATAGTATAAGACTGGGTCTTATATAATATAATATAATTATTATAATATATAATATAATGTAATATAATGTAATATATAATACTGGGTCTTATATTAATTTTTGCTCCAAAAGACTCATTAGAGCTGATTGTCCAGCTGGGTCTTATTTTTGGGGAAACGGTAGTGAACAGGAGCTCACTCTGCCTTACTTAGCTTTACTGTTGACCATATTCTCTCTCTAGGAGCATAGTAGTTATGGCCATGGTTTCTAAATGAATCCTTATTCTCTTAGTGGCTGTTTTTTCATATGGTAATTCAGACTATAAAATAAATTATATATGTGCATGATGTAGGCCCTGCATAAATGATATTGTTTATCATGAAATCTTATTTAAATCTTGATCTCTTAAATCTCTAAACCACGTGGCCGCTTAGCTTTTTTCCTATTAATGATTTACTGCAGAATTTATTTAGTGAGGAATATATAATTGAAAACTAAAATCTTTAACCTTACTGTTTATGGATTTCACTGCCATCTCTCACCCTTTCTCCCCGTCCTTCCCAGTTTCTAGTCTCAGCTTTCTACCCTGGTAATCTGGAATCTTCATATTCAAGTAGTTGTGGATTTCCTGATAGGGGCAGTGTGCAAAATGGTAGATTTTTTTCCCCATTGGTATGTTCTTAGCCATCTCTGTGACCTCAGATTAAACTGAGAACTATAAACGTGTTTATGCTCTTGCCTGTTGGCAAAATCATGAGGTAAAAATGAAAGTCTTTAAGGTAACATCTTTTCATGTCTCACTATGGGTCGTTACAGGAAATGGAACAGTTAGGTGTGCCAAAAAGAGAAGGAAGGAGCCGGGAGGAACATCCACTTCAGTGTACTTTGTCTATTAAACAATTAAAATATTTCCTAGGCGCATGTTGTTAGTGTTTGCCTGTTCATAAGTGACACATGGAGCCTAAGGGTGGAAGCACAAAACGCAAAAGAAAGGGAAAAAAAGACATGAACTAAGCACTAAAAAAACTAGGATACACTGGCTAGACAACAGTTTTTATGTAGATTAAATCAGTTTAACCAAGACTAAAATAAGTCCATATTCCATTTATTCAGTATGAAGGTTTCTTAACATTCTATATTACATGTATTATTTAATTGAATTGTTTAAAATACATTAGTGAAAATTACTATTTAATGGTAATCTCTGATGAGTATTTTGGTAAAGAGAGTTAACCACTCTTGGGTCTATCAGTTTATTAGAATTTTACTTATGAACTTTACTTTCATAAGAAACAAAGCCAATGTAAAGAGATTTTTGTTATGTATTTCTGGTTTTAAGTATTTCAAATAAAAAAATTAAAGAATTACTAATTGAAACAGAAACTGATTTTCACTTGCTATCTCATTTTCTACATCTTTGATTTAGATGGGTTATTACTAAGCGGCAAAGAATTAATAATTTTTTAATCACTTATACATACACTGGGTTTTCAATTTCAATTTTAATTTCTTTCTAGTTTTAGTTTGCTTTTTATTTCCTAAGTAGTTTTAAAGAATCTGCCAAAGATTGAATTTATAAGGTGTTTGACAATTTGTAGAAATTTAAATATAGTGCAAAAATATTAAATGTCACTTTATCTTGGCCTAAATTATCTTGAGTGAAGCAGTTGAGTCACATAATTCCACATGCTTTTTTCCAAGTTTAAAGTTTGATGCTATTTATTGGGAGAACTTATGTGCCACTGCTAAATCTTACATGCACTAGAAATTTTAAATAGGACATTACGTAATTAAAAGTGAAAAGGAAAGCATGCTGAACATACTTGGCTTTTGATACTTCTTTTGTTTAAAATCATATTTGACCTTAGCTAACAGTCTGGGATTTCATGTGAGTGGAACATGATTTTGAAAGATTATAGAGGTCTTTCATTTGAATCTTATAACATGTTGCCACTAGGAAAATAAATTCTTACATCTTTTTTTTTGCTTTTAGGATTTTCTCATTCAGCGTTTACCTTTGGTATAGAAAGCCATATCAGTCAATCAAACATAAATGGTGCCCTTGTCCCACCTGCTGCATTGATTTCCATCATCCAGAAAGGTCTCCAGTATGTAGAGGCAGAAGTTAGTATTAATGAGGTAAGGAAGACTTATTTCAAGTATTAACTCTTGTTCTTCAGTATGTCCTTACCTGATGTCTTGTTTGCTCATTATCTGGCTGACAGAACCGAAGGGCATTATTCCTAATGTCACGATCAGGTCGCACAGGCAAGGCGTGTTGGCTCCCAGCTGTGAGGACCATTATTTGGGGCTTATTTCCCTTGAGATGTTTTTGTAAGTAAATAGTAAGGAATAATTTTCTTTGAAACAGCATTGTGCTGTGGAATGCTAAGACCATTGATGGTCTGAAACGTCAGAGAATCTCAGATTATTTGGTTATACCTTGTCTTGGAGGGCAGTTTGTCATTGAAGCTAATTGTTCATATTATTGCCCATTTAAGGTCCATAGATAGATAGGTAGTTTAACTCAGGTGTCAGCCAACTGTGACCCACGAACCAAATCCTGCCCATGGTTTGTTTTTGTAAAGTTTGATTGGAACACAGCCATGCTCATTCATTTATGTATTGTCTGGCAAATTTTGTGTTACAGTGGCAGAATTGAGTAGTAATGACAGAGACCTTATGGTCTGTACAGCCTAAAATATTTGCTATCTGTTCTTTACGGAAAAAGTTTGTAAACTCTGGTCTAGCTGAAAATTTTCATGTATTGTCACGATTTATGACATGTGGAGCTTTTACCTTATTTTCATTTTAGAGATTAACATCTTCCCCTTTCCTCTCACACATGTTTTTAAAACTGAAGCATCCATGGTTTCTATATCAGTGTTTATTACTATAATTATATAGCATAGTAAAATTGATTTTATTATCTTTGTTTCCTCATCTCTGTAACTGAAAAATCCACTAATACTAAATTAAATGTGTCTTCACTGTCTTTCAGCACTTTCCCTCCCAGAGTATCCTATATTGAAGAGGGTGCTAAACATTTTCTATTAGTGGCTAGAGATGAAGTCTCATTTTATCTGAAAAACTTTTTATAGATTTAATACAGTACTCCACAATGTATCTGTTGGTTTTAATATTTTAAAGTTACTTACAAATTAAAATACTTTCTCCTACTCCTCAAAAAGTCCATTACAATTGACACCTTAGAAATATCTCCTGTGTTTTTGTAACTCGGAGCACCCATCACACCACTGTCAGAGGTCAGTAGTGCATGTCCATCAACTTAAGTGAGCCAGGCTTCACATATGCATATTGTTAGCTAATTTGCACTGTTTCTAGCGTGCTCTGTGTTTGTATCTCTTCTTGTACTTGCTGGAGAACTTTTTATTAATTGTGGACTTCCTAGTATGAATGAGAGGAGCTTTGGAAAATTACAGCAAGTCCGTAAATTAAAGAGCAGTAGACTATGAGTTAAGATGGTGCTTCTCAAATATTACTGCACATAAGACTCCCCCAGAGAGCTTAAAACACAGATTCCTAAGCCCTTCAAAGATTTTCATTTTGTAAGTTTGAGTCTACATTTCTCACAAATTACCAGGTGACGGTGGTCCTTGGATCACACTTTCAGTAGCACTGGTTAAGAGATTGCCACCTGCCATTAACTAGCTGTGTAACTTCAGCAAGTCTTAGCCTGGTTGTGCTTGCATTTCAACATTAGTAAAATGAGATGTTATATGGCATAGTATCTGAAGTCCATTTCTGTTTTAATATTTTAGTCAATTTACAAGAAACTTTTGAGTCCATCAAAGCTATTTTAGAAGTTTTTAGTTTTAAATAAGTATTTACTATAACATGGCACCAAATCTCTTACCATTGTATGATTGATTTCATATTGGTCATTGCTTTTGATTAACAGTTTTGGATAATAAACTTTTTTATCACCTAGGCTTACTTCTTATTCCTTTCAGTATTTCAGCTGTATCTGTGCAACATGTAGCAGTAAGAACTAGGTGAGGAGGAAAAATTAAACAGCCATTTGCAGTTGCTCCTTGAAGTTTCCTGCTTCCCTCTGACTCCTTTCCTTCTTGCATGTATTCAGAAAATTATCTAAAAGTGTTTTTTTTGGAATGAAGCTTATCATTTGTGCTGTTGACTTGTATGAATACAAATTACCCTAAATGTGTTCCCTTTGATTTTTCCTCTCAATATTCCAAATCCAGGATGGTACCTTGTTTGATGGTCGACCAATAGAATCTCTGTCACTGATAGATGCCGTAATGCCTGATGTAGTACAAACGAGACAACAAGCTTACAGAGATAAGCTTGCCCAGCAACAAGCAGCAGCTGCCGCAGCTGCCGCAGCTGCCACAAACCAACAAGGATCTGCAAAAAATGGAGAAAACACAGCAAATGGGGAGGAGAATGGAGCACATACTATAGCAAGTGAGCCAAGAGAGAATTTTTAAAAATTCCTTTTCAGAAGAAATATTGTGCTTTATGGGCATGTCACAGCTTCCAAGATGAAATAACATCATCAATATCATTTATGCCAACTTGTTCCTCTAACTTGTATCACACAATTCAGATTTTTATTCCTAAAGCTCCAAAAAGCTAGATTTCCTTTCATGGATTTTCTTTTTTTTTTTTTTTTTAATACTTAAAAACTTATTTTTCTACAGTTAAATGAATTTTGTATCTGCATTTGATTTCTAAATAAAATTTGGAATAGTAGTCATTAACAAATACAATAAAGCTCTGACATGGAAATATAAAGGCAACTCTCATGTTATATGAATGATATCAGCAACCCCTACTGGCAGAAACTCAGAATAGTATTGGCATGGATACATTTAATTCAAACCATTTTATTATTATTTTAGTCATGTTTGGGTCTAACCTTTTGCATTCCTTCTCTACCCTTACCCTCTGCCTCTAAACATACATACATATGTCTTTTTAAAATAGTATAGTCATGTTTAAAGATAGGAATTTATTTTCCATATGTTAAGTAGTGTATAATCATTTTCACCATTATCCGACATAGTAAAAAAAAAAAAATGTTGCCCTATATTATTACAAAGGAGATAGTCGCTGGTTAAGAATCCCCCCCCCCCCCGCCCCAATGTTGTAATATTACCTAACTGGAATTTTCCCCTTGTTTCATGTGATGCAGATAATCATACTGATATGATGGAAGTGGATGGGGATGTTGAAATCCCTCCTAATAAGGCAGTCGTGTTGCGGGGCCATGAATCTGAAGTGTTCATCTGTGCCTGGAATCCTGTTAGTGATCTCTTGGCATCAGGGTATGTTTCTCAAAGTGAAACTAAGATGGATTTTAAAAAGAATCTGACCAAATTATTATTTACATTTTATAAATACATTTTTCACATTTTCAAGTTTCTGTTGCTTGTTGCCATTTTGCTTCTGTAAATGTTTCTCATAAAGTAATCTTACATGGTTTCATTAAACTTCAGGAGTGCTTGGGGCCCCCAAAGTGGAGACAAAAAAAGAAGTGGAAATTCCTGATAGTCTTGTTTTATTTGCCTTATTACTATTAGGATGTAAATGTTTTTATTTTTATTTTGGGATCCTTGAGAATATTATGAAGATTTAAAATATATTGCATACTGTAGGTCTGGAGACTCCACAGCAAGAATATGGAATCTTAGTGAAAATAGCACTAGTGGCTCCACACAGTTAGTGCTTAGACATTGTATACGAGAAGGAGGACAAGATGTCCCAAGCAACAAGGACGTGACATCTCTAGATTGGAATGTGAGTATCACTGTATTGTCCATGCTGGATGTAGTTACTAATCTACTTAATCTGTCTAATCCTCAGACTGATGGCAGGGTTTGTTGCTTTGTTCTGCTGGTTTTGGATTTCACTAACTAATAACAACAGACTAGGGATCCTTGCTCCCAGATAAACGGTCTTAAAAACGAAAACTGGCCTTCTAGCAGTTAAGTCAAGGTTCCACTTCCACCTCTGCAGTTTATCTAGCAGCAGAACCTTCGTAAAACAGGTGGATGACGACTGTGTGCTTCACTTTCCTCACATGTATAGTAAAAGTTGATAATGGTACCTACGTAAATGAGGTAATAGATGAAAACCAATAATGGGCACATAATAAGTCCTTAACTACTAAACCTTTTGTTGGGGGATAAGAGATACCTATATAGCAAAAACATATTCTAGTTTTTCTCATTTTGCTGTGAAGTGATGAAAACTGTCTTTTGGGAACGATTAGTCTAGATTACTTCCAAGCTTTACTGTCGCTATAGTTATCTTATAATTCTGAATAATTGTTAATTCAATATATGATTTAACATTTTTCAGGGATAACTTGATTACTGTGACTTACCAGAAAGTTTGATTTTAGTGTTGATAACGCTTTACCCTTTCAGTTTCAAATTCATGATTAACAGCTTAGTTTATTTCCATTCCCATGATTAATTTGTGGAAAATTAGCATATTTAAAGTTCCTATATATTTTCCTTATTTCCATGTTGCCTTTTTCCTTCCTTGTTACTTTGCACCCATTTTTCACCTGCCCCCAGAAATTTCTTAGACTGTTTCAGTGTTACCAAGAATTTTAGGGGTCATTTATCCTTGACTCAGCAAGTAAATGTCCTTTCCTCCTCTGGCTTCTGTTCTGTAACTTTTTGTGGGGCTTTCAAAGGATCTTCCAAATCTCGTTCCTTGGGGAATGTCAAGGATCTGCCGTAAACACGAAATATTCTAATAACAGTTAAATGCCCTTTCTGGATCATAGAATTGAAAGACATGTGTTTCTCTGACAGAGTGAAGGTACACTTCTAGCAACTGGTTCATACGATGGATTTGCCAGAATATGGACTAAAGATGGTAAATGAAGCATCATTCTTTTCATTTATTGTTGTTGGTCTTAAGTTATAAAGTTTGAAATAATTTCAATGTTTTCTTTTTTGAATATTAGGTAACCTTGCTAGCACCTTGGGGCAGCATAAAGGCCCTATATTTGCATTAAAATGGAATAAGAAAGGAAATTTCATCCTAAGTGCTGGAGTAGACAAGGTAAAAGAACATTAAACTAAATTCTATAAAGGTTAATGTGTTACAGAATATAACTGGAAAGTAATAATATTCTCTGCTAATCACATAAACAAAATATTCGTATTTGGGAAATTCAGCTATAAATTTATGGTAATAATACAGATGCTTTCTTAGATATTCTGGCAGCTCATGGCTGAACCTACTCACGAGAATTCCTTTTATTTTTTATCTGTTTGACCACACTCCTCATTCTTGGCTGGAATTTGAGCCATAGTGAATGGCATACGTCCCATACTCTTTGCTTTCCTTCTGCAGTTTCTAGTTTATCTCATCAGTGAGTATGGCTCTGGAGTGATTCTATGGGAAATCTTAGAACCAGTCTGTTAGCAGAACTCCTGGTGCTTAAATTGAATATTTAATAAAATGCAGGATCTTTTCAGCTTTTTTCACCTAATTAAGCTGGAAAATATGCATAGGTTGAAAATATGGCTTCTTCCCCCCACCCCTCCCACCCCTTCACTTTCTTAGGTCATCCCCTTTACCACACCTCCCGAAATGAATACAGGTTTTAGGATTATTTGAATCTAGGAAAATACATGCTCCTAGGTAACTGGGTGCATTGTCAAAAAGGAAGTAGAGAGAAAAAAGGGGAGAAAAGTGAAGAAGGGCGGGTGGGAGGGGACAGCCCTGTTAATAGTCACAGCCACTGTGTAATACTTTTTCCATCCCCAAAGTTAAAAAAATTAGTGATGGGAGGGTGTTAAAAAGAATGGTGAATATATCCATTCATATTTAGATACCATACTTTAATGTAATATGAAATACATTGTTTTAAATATCAAAATTCAAGCTGACTTTATATATTAATGTGAGCTTTAAAAATCTTAATATTGAGAATTAGCTAATTACTTTGTTAACCAGACTTTTTCTCCATATAGTTAAACAGTAAAAGATCGTACGTTAAAATCACTATTGAAGTGGAATTTCTTAAGCAATCTGACATAATACCTGGTACTTTGTAGACAACCAATAATTGATATTTGAAGTAAATTAACTGATGAAAAACCATCAGGGAAATACTAAATTGCCTAATAGTCATACCTTTCCCCGCACCCCCACCCCACCCCCGAAAATGGAGTATAGCTCATTGTACTCTTTGGGATAAAGTAAATGTTAAAAATTAAATCCACGCTGACATTTCATATTGCTTTAATATAGTTAGGAATCTAACTTATACATCTGTAATAAACTTTCAAATGCTTAGCAATATGTTTTTCTTTTCAATCACAGACTACAATTATTTGGGATGCACATACTGGTGAAGCCAAGCAACAGTTTCCTTTTCATTCAGGTAAATCTTCACAATTTACATGAGAACTGGAGCTTTCATATATTTTTCTAATTAAACTTTTAACAGATATAATTCATTTAAAATCTTGAAATATCAAACACCAATCTCGTTACTAGTTCTTTGAGGGGTTAATGTTCCATGACTTTCAGATTGTTAGTTGTCGGAGGATTATAAAAAATTTTCTGTGAAATATATCATAAAAACACATTTGAGGCCTGGTTGGTACTATTTAATGGTATTATTTACAGAACATAGATTTTTGAATCAGGAGGTCTAGGTTTGAATGTTAATTCCACCCCACTTTATAAGCTTTAAGACTTTGCAAGTCACTTAACCTTTCTGTGCCTATTTTCTCTTCAAATGAGGGTTAATAATAATAATAATAACACCTATCTGTTATGAGGATAAGAAAGTAATGTACATGAAAATACTGTATAAACTCCTACAAATTTAGGTAATGGTTATAATTTCTCATTTTGGATTGATGTATTGAAGTCAGTCCTACTGTGTACATAAAACAAAAATTAGGCCTTTTCGTTGTTGGAACTTGGGTGCTATAGATGGATTTCTCTTTTATGAAATAATTTGATACTTATATAATTTGATACTTATATAATTTGATACTTAAATCTGACTCCCAAAATAGTGTGCTTCATCCTCCATGATACGTAGCCACAAACCACTGCGTACAAAAGATGAGTAGAAACAGTTGCATTTTAGTACCAGTGTTCCTTTGCAGCCTAGAACCTTTGTGCCTGCTTTTATGGAGTTTCCTGGTGACAGTAACTGATGTTAAACTGGAGCAAGATGCCTAATAACTATTAGAACAGCAGTTTTAGTACTACCTGATTTAACTGCTGCTTTCAAGATTTTTCTGTGGTTCGAGAGCGTTTTTATTTAGAGACTGACTAAAGTAACTGGTTATTTTCAAATCTTTGCTAACAGTTTTTTCACAAAAGGCAATGACACAGCATCACCTTGAAAACTGAAACTTAGAGCTTCTGGCATTTTGCTTTTTTGTCTTTCTCTACATAGTGTGACTAAACATGCCAAATAAAGTACAAAGTTATTTTCCTGTAGTATTTGAGTAACATAATTTTGCAAACATTATGCTAAACAGTTCAGCTTGATTAAAGCTTACCATGTTAATAGGCATTTACACATCGATTTTTTATTTGCCTTTGCTTCTAGTCTTCATTCTGATAGAATTCTCTTAAGCCTCTGGCTGTTTCACCTAAAAGTTTCTCCTACCTCCTAGGAGTGATGGAATATTGAGATAAGTATGTGTGTGGTACTTTTACTAGCCATTATATAATGTGTACCACCATTGTGCTAGAGATGCTGCTCTCTCTATGCGTGATCACATTTAGTCCTGGCTGCAACTCCATAGGAGGCATATGGTACTGAAGCCATTTTACAAGTAAATAAACTTTTTACCCATGGTATTCTTTCTTGCCATTCTTTTTGTTTGTTTAAACTGCTTTATTGAGGTATAATTGACATACAAATTAACTCTACATATTTAAATTGTATAATTTGAAATGTTTTGACATATGTGTATACCACTGAAACCATCACCACACTCAAGACAATGAATGTATTTATTAGCTTCAAAAGTTTCCTCCTGCCCCTTTATGATCTCTACCTATCCCCAGGCAACCACTGTTTGTCTGTTACCGGAAATTAGTTTATGTTATGTTAAAGAGAATCACACGGTGTGTATTGTTTCACTCTGCATAATTTTGATTTTCTTTCAATTGATGAATAGTATTCCAATATGTAGATGTACCACAGTTTCTTCCATTCACCACCTACTGAAGCAAATTTGGGTTTCCAGTTTTTTGCTTTTACAAAATAAAACTGCTATCAACAATCATGTTTTTATTGACCTTTATAAGGACTGTGCTTTCATTTCTCCTGTGTACATACCTAGAAATGGGATGACTAGGTCATATGGTCGGTGTATGTTTAACTTGTTAATCAATCGCCAAGCTGTTTGCCAGAGTTTATATTTTCCAAACTGGTTTACGTTCTCTGCAGCAGTGGGTATTTCAGTCCCTCTGTATCTTTCCCAGCACTTGGTATGTGTTCAGTCTTTTTAATTGTAGCCACTCTTACGGTGTGTGTAGTGGTATCTCACTGTGGTTTTAATTTGCATTTCCTAATGACTAATGATGTTAAGCATCTGTCATGGGCTTATTTCTTTTCTTTTTTTTTAAATTAAAGTTTATTGGGGTGACAATTGTTAGTAAAGTTACACTGATTTCAAGTGTACAATTCTGTAATACATTATCTATATATCACATTGTGTGTTCACCACCCAGAGTCAGTTCTCCTTCCATCACCATATATTAGACCCCATTTACCCTCTTCTAGAGCCCCCCTCCCCCCTCTTTGATCCATTTTGAATTAATTTTGGTACATGGTGACATATAGCAGCAGTCCAGTTTCATTCTTTTTCACGTGGCTTTCATTTCTTCCAGCACCATTTGTTGAAGAGGCTGTCTTTTCTTCATTGTATGTTTTTTGCCTCTTTGTCAAAAATTGTCCATATTTGTGTGGGTTATTTCTGGGTTCTCAGTTCTATTCCATTGGTCTGTGTGTCTGTTTTTCTGCCAATACCATGCTGTTTTGATTATTGTAGCCCTGTAGTACAAGTTAAGTCAGGGAGTGTGATACTTCCAGTATTGTTCTTTTTTTTTTTTTTTGATTGCTTTTGCTATTCGGGGTCTTTTGTGGTTCCATACAAATCTGATGATTTTTTGTTCTATTTCTTTAAAAAAGATCGCATTGGGATTTAATGGGGATTGCATTAAATCTGTATATTGCTTTGAGTAATAGGGCCATTTTAACTATGTTGATTCTTCCAATCCATGAGCACAGAATGTCTTTCCATTTCTTTGTGTCTTCAGTTTCTTTTAAAAATGTCGTATACTTTTCAGCATAAGTCTTTCACATCCTTGGTTAAGTTTATTTCTAGGTATTCTTTTTGTTGCAATTGCAAAAGGAATTGTTTTTTTTTTTATTTCTTTTTCTGAGACTTCATTGTTAGTATATAGGAATGCAATTGACTTTTGTACGTTGATTTTATAATCATGTGCTTTGGTGAAATGTCTGTTTAAATCTTTGGATCTTTAATTTAGCTTTGTTGTTTGCTTAATGAGTTTTGTGAATTCTTTATATATTTTGGATGCAAATCTTATCAGGTATGTATAAATACTGTCTTTATAGGCTGTGGCTTGTCTTTGCAGTGTTTTGACAATGTCCCTCAAAGATCAGAAGTTGTTAATGTTGATGAATTCCATAATTTATTAATTTGTTCTTTTATATATCATGCTGTCAGTGTCGATTTAATTTGCTCTTTTTCTGTTTGCTTGATGTGGAAGTTGAGGACACTGATTTGAGACCTTTTGGCTTTTCTAATATGGATACTTAGTGCTATAAATTTACTTGTAACTACTACTTTGTGACATCCCACAATTTTTTATATGTTTTTATTCAGTTCAAAGTACTTTCTACTTTTGATTTTTTTTTGTCTTTGACCTATTGGTTACTTAGAAGTGTGTTAATTTCTGAGTTTTTGGGAATTTTTCAGAGATCTTTGTAATATTAATTTTTAATTTAATTCTCTTGTTCCTATAAATGTCATTTAAGTCAAGTTGTTTGATAATGTTCAAACCTTTTATAGCCTTACTGATTTTTCTGTCTGCTCATGTCATCTGTTGTAGAGAGAGGGGTATTGAAATCATCAAATAATTGGAACCACAATAATCTCTATTTCCTTTGAAGCTTGTCAGTGTTTGCTTCATTTATTTTAAAACAATTTTCTTAGGAACGTGAACATTTAGCAATGTTGCGTCCTCATCTTGAATTGACCTCTGTCATTTTGTTTATGACCCTCTGTTTCCCATTTAATTTTCTGTTCTCTGAGAGCTACTTTGTCTCAGAGCTATATTAATATTAATATAGCTCTTCCAGTTTCTTTTGGTTAGTGTTTGCATGGTATATATTTTTCCATTTTTTTAATTTCAATCTGTTGATGTCTTTATATTTGAAATGTATTTTACATAGGCAGCATATATTGCTTATTCATTTAATATCAACCTCTGTCTTTTAATTATAATATTTAGGCTATTCACAGTTAATGTAATCATTGATATGATTACATTTAAATTAACCATATTTCTGTTTCTTTTTTCCTCTTTTTCTGCCTCTGTTTGGATTAATGTAATATTTTTATGATTACATTTTCCTTCTTTGGTGGGTTATTAACTTTTCATTTTAATGGTTGCATTAGGATTTATAGTACACATCTTCAATTTATCACCAGCTACTTTCAAGTGAAATTTTAAAGGGATTAATTAATTAAATAAATTTTACTCATATAGCTGTCATTCCCAATGTTCTTCATGCCTTTACATAGATACATATTTCCATTTGGTATCATTTCTTTTCTGCCTGAACTACTTCAGTATTTCTTAAAGGGTAAATCTGGTGCAGATTAATTCTTTTAGTTTTTGTATATCTAAATGAATCTTTATTTCACCTTCATTTTTTAAAGACATTTTTGTAGGGTATAGAATTCTGAGATTGACAGTTTCTTTTTCTTTCTGTACTTTAAAGAAAATGTTTTGTTTTTTTTTTCATTTACATTATTTTCAATTTGAAATTGTTTACCATTTTCATCCTTATTACTCTGTACATGATTTGTCTTGTTTTCTCTGGTTGCTTTTAAGATTTTCTCCTTATTGCCAGTTTTGGACAATTTGAATATGTCATGCCTTGGTAAAGTTTTCTTCATGTCTTGTCCTGGGAGCTTCTTGGATCTGTTGGTTCACAGTTTTCTTCATATTAAAAAGAAGTATGATCATTATTTTTTTCAACTATTTCCCCTCCTTTTTTAAATCGTAGATTCTGATTACCTGTTTATTAGTCAGCTTGACATACTGCAGTTCACTGATGCCCTGTTTATTTTTTTTCAGTCTTTCTGTTTTCGTTTTTAATTTTGCTTGGGTTTTTAAATTTTTTTTAAATTGGGGAATATTGGGGAAAAGTGTGTTTCTCCAGGGCCCATCAGCTTCAAATTGTTGTCCTTCATTCTAGCTGTGGAGGGCACAACTCAGCTCCAAGTCCAGTCGCCGTTTTCAATCTTTAGTTGCAGGGGGCGCAGCCCACCATCCCATGTGGGAATTAAACCGGCAACCTTGTTGTTAAGAGCTCATGCTCTAACCAGCTGAGCCACCCAGCCACCCTCTGGCAGCTTAGCGGCAGGTTGTTGTCTTGTGGAAGGCACAGCTCACTGGCCCATGTGGGAATCGAACCAGCAACCCTGTTGTTCAGAGCTCGCACTCTAACGAACTGAGCCATCTGGATGCCCCATCTTTCTGTTTTTTCAATTTTGGATGGTTTCTATGCTGTTTTCAAGTTCACAAATATTTTCTTCTGTAGCATCTAATCTGCAGTTTATCCCATCCAATGCATTTTTCATCTCATGCTTCAGTTTTCATCTATAGACATTGATTTAGGTCTTTTTTTACATCTTTCATGTCTCTACTTAGCTATTTAAAAATATGGCATACTCAATTGACCCTTGAACAACACAAGTTTGAATCGTCTGAGTCCATTTCTATGAAGTTCTTTTTTCAATAAATAGATAGTCGTCCCTCTGTATTCCTGCATTTTACATCTGTGGATTCAACCAACCTCGAATTGAAAGCGGTATTTTCTATCTGTGGTTGGGAATGCACAGATGTGGAGGACCAACTGTATGCATTGATCTATGCTATTTTATATAAGTGACTTAAGCCTCCACGTGTTCTTATGTCCGTGGGGTTCCTAGAACCAATCCCTAACAGATACCGAAGGATGATTATAGTTAAGTTTTGGGGGAGTCAAAAGTTATACAGTGATTTTTGACTGTTTGGGGTGTGTGTTTGGGAGATCTTCATTCCTAATCCCTGCGTTGTTCAGTGGTCAGCTGTAGTTTCAAGTGCTTTGATTTCTTTGCTAATTCTAACATCTGTGTCTGTTCTGGGTCAGTTTTCATTATTTGATTTTTCTCTTCATTTTGGTCATGTTTTCCTGTATCTTTGCATGCCGTGTTTCTTGTGAGTGGATGTGAGACATTTTACCTTGTCGGTTGCTGGATATTTTTGTATTGTTATAAATATTTGTGAAATTTATTCTGGGACACAGTTAAGGAATGGTTTATCCTTTCGGGTCTTGTTTATAAGATTTTTTAAATGGCAGTGAAGCAATTTCAGTGTAGGGCTCATTACTCCCCATTACTGAAGCAAGAACCTTAGGGTACTCTAACCAGTGTTCCCTGAATCCTGAAGTTTCTAGTCTGGCTGGAAGAGTTAGGTACTGTTCCCAGCCTTGAGTATCAGACATTGTTTCTTCTAATCCTTTTGAGTGGTTCTTTCCCAGGTCTCAGCTAGTGTCTTCACACACTTATGCTTATTAGTACACAGCTGAATGTGTGAGTAGGACCCACGGTAGACCTTGAGAGTTCTCTGTGTAGCTCTCTCCTTTCCAGTACTCTGTCTTGTGAATTCTAGCTGCCTTGGTCTCCCCACATTCTCATCTTTGTTTATTCAGCACAGGAATTTCATTGATCTCTGCATAGAGAGAATTCTTCCTGTTGTTAAGACCTGGACATCTTTTTCCAGATTGTAAGCTTGGGCAATTTTGAAGGTACATTATTTGTTGGTTTTCCTTCTCTGCGGAACCACTGTTCTTTGTTGCTAGATGTCCAGTGTCTTGAACTATCATTTCATATATTTTGTAAGTTTCTTGGTTGTTTGGGGCAGGAAATAAATATGGTCCCGGATACTCCCTCTTGACCAGGTATGGAAGTCTATCATACATTTTAAATTATTATCTTTTGATTCTTGTGCTAGATATTCTCCCATGTACACTCTTGCATAAAGCATAAATCATAATTATAGATGAGTTACCACTTCATACCCATTAGGATGGCTATAAAAAAAAATAACAATGTTCATGAGGATGTGGAGAGACTAGGACCCTTATACTTTGTTAGTAGATACTGTATTTCCCCGAAAGTATGACCTAGCCGGACAATCAGCTCTAATGCGTCTTTTGGAGCAAAAATTAATATAATACCAAGTATTATATTATATTATATTAATTATATTATATAAGACCCGGTTTTATAGTAAGATAAGACCGGGTCTTATATTAATTTTTGCTCCAAAAGACCCATTAGAGCTGATTGTCCGGCTAGGTCTTACTTTAGGGGAAATACGGTATGTAAACTGGTACATTCACTATAGAGAACAGTGTGACTATTCCTCATAAGGCTAAACATCGAATTAGCATGTGACTCAGCAATTCTACTCCTAGGTATCTAAGGTGTGATCAAACAATACAGTGAATGTTTAAAAAAAAATTATTACAGTAAATAGACATATTGCCATTAGTCCCCCTCAAAATACTCCCCCTCACTTCAAACTCACTTATCCCATCGTTCTTGCCATTTTCTGAAGCTGTTCTGGAAGTCGTCTTTCATTAGTGTCTTTAGTTGTACTGTCATGGCTGCCTCAATGTTCTGAATCGATTCAAAGCATTTATCTTTCATGGTCATTTTGACTTTGGGGAAGAGCCAGAAGTCACATTGTGCCATATCTGGTAAATAAGATGGATGAGGACACACTGTAATGTTTTTATTTGACAGAAATTGCTATACCAGAAGAGATGTGTGACATGGAGCCTTTCCGTTGTGATCATAAATTAACGATGAAGGTTGCTGCTGAGTGCCATCCAGTGGAAAGGCAGGGATCTTCAATATGGGAAGCAGCATGTAGAACCTTAGTAACAGTGCGTGACAAGTTTCACCGTGTTCAGTGCAGTCAGTGAGGTGTGAGCTATGGTTGAGAGAAGGTGTGTTTTAAAGTGTGCCGTAAATCATCCTCCATCATGTAACACTCCATGTAACACATTGCTTCTGGTATACGGCAATTTCTATCAAATAAAAACATTACGGTGTGTCCTCATATACCGTATTCACCATATGTGGCATCAAGCGACTTCTGGCTCTTCCCCAAGGTCAAAATGATCATGAGAGGTAAATGTTTTGAATCGATTCAGGACATCGAGGCAGCCATGACAGCGCAACTAAAGACACTCACGAAAAAGGACTTCCAGAACTGCTTCAGAAAGTGGCAAGAACGGTGGGATATGTGTGTTTGAAACAAGAGGGAGTATTTTGAGTGGGATTAATGGCAATGTGTCTTTTACTGTAATAAGTGTTTTTTTTTTTAATTTGAGCATTCACTGTATTGTTTGATCATACCTTGCATATCCAAAAGCTTTGAAATTAGGGACTTGAACAGATCCCTGGACATCAGTGTTCATAACAGCATTATTTACAACAGCCAAAGGTGGAAACAACTCAGTTTCCATCAATAGGGAATGGATAAACAAAATGTGGTCTATGCATACAATGGATTATTATTCAGCAGTAAAAAGAAATGCAGTTCTGACTCGTGCTACCCCATCCATGAGCCTTGTACGCATTATGCTAAGTGAAATAAACAGACACAAAAGGACAAATAAGATGATTCTGTTTATATAACTAGAATAAGCAAATTCATAGAGACAAAAAATAAAAATTAGAGATTATCCGGGGCTGGGGATGGGAGAAATGGGGAGTTATTGCTTAATGGTTACAGAGTTTCTGTTTGGGGTGATGAAAACGTTTTGGAAATAGTGGTGATGGTTGTACAACATTATGAATGTAATTAATACCACTGAGTAGTATACTTAATAAAATGACACATTTTACATTATATATGACCACATATTTAAAAATTAATAATGTAACATACCAAACACTATTGAATTATATACTTTAAATAGGTGAATTTTATGGTATGTGAATTACACGTGAATAAAGCTGTTTAAAAAAAAGCAAATGAATAATAAATGCTTTTCTTCCTTTTCCTCATAGGTTTGTTCATTGCCTTTTTAACTTACAAAGTATTCACAGGTTAAGAAAAATAAATCAGAATTAGACACAGACATTTGAATCTTAGCTCCAGTATGTTAAAAGTCTCTGTTACCCTGAGCAAATTAACTTTTCTTAGACTCTTTTGTAGTGCGTAAAACGAGACCAGTAATAGCAAGCACACCTCTTATGTATCACCGATATAAAAGTACATTTTATGTTAGAGATCTGTTTCTGTCCTAAAAAACTTGTATTACCTTGACTCATTTTATTTTAGGAATAAATATAAAGTAAGGAGGCATGTGTTCTTAGATTATAGCAATCCATAACTATTGTATCTTGTGAGGCAGGTTATTACAGAAGCATTAATTATACAACTCATGTTGCAGCATTCCCAAGCTCCCCCAATTATCTTTTCCTGCTTATACAGTTTGTTTTGTTCTGAACCTGACGGTGTATTTCTTTGAATGTTGCCTATTTTCTGAGCCTCCCGTCTAATATTTGCAGACTGCTCTGTATCAAGTTCATACCCTGGTGCATCATGACAGATGCTCGGCCTTCTTCATAGCATTTTATTATACCTTTGATGGTCTTCTAAATTAATTAGATTTTCCAGGCCTTTTCCCCCTGCTGCTGAACACTAGAACAAATTATTTACCTAAGAAACACTTCGCTAAAATTGTTTTTTAAATGATACTGTATGTAATAATATTAATGTCAGAATGAAAGTGTAGTGTAAGTAGTTACTGAATCGGATTCCAGGCATGAAAACAGAATCTAAACCAGGAAATGCAGGAAAGGGAATTTAATGCAAGGAAACAGTTGCAGAGGTATTAGAAGAGTGAAAAACAGGAATATGAGGTAACCCGGAGTTTAACAACTGCCCGAAACCTAAGACTACAAAGAAGGCGGCAGGATCCAGCTGCCCAGTGGGAATTAGAACCTTAAAGGCGAGGCTACTGGCAAGAATGGCGTAGAGTAAACATAGCTGCTGCCAGAGACACAGCCTGAAAGAGAGAATTGGGAGCAAAATCACCTGTCTTCTCTCTTTGTCCTGATCTTGGGCCCTTGACAGTGTCTTACACCCTGTGAACCCTCCTGGAAACCTGTAGGCACAGAAGTGTGGGATATGTAATTTGCCAGAGTCAGCCCTGCTGGGTGCATTGCATAGGAGGACAGAATGTAGTAAGGAATGGACTTGAGAGCAAGGTGACAAATGAACAGGACAGTTGTCTGCACTGCTCTGAGAAGTTGTGATGCACACAACGGAATTCACACATAGTGCTGCTCAAAGTTGGCCTGTATTTTTGTTTACTGGCCGGTTTAAGTTGGATTCTCTCAGAAGCAGACCTTGAGCCAAACATTTGAGGGATGTGATTTGTTAAGGAAACCCTCCCAGGAGAAACAAGTGAGGAGCTGTGGGAAGCAGAATGGGAAAGGGAAGGAGCCAAGGAAGGGAGCAGTCTCTGGTGAAGCAGGTCCATTCCTGGCCTGACCCGGACAGGAAGGGCTCTGGAGTGTTTACTTATACCTCAGAATTTTTCTCATCGTAAGCCAAGGGTGTGAGGGGTTTTTAATTCCTGCCACCTACATACCACCAGCCATTGGGTGCTGGTCACCTTGTGGAGAATGGAGACAGCAGCAGAGCAGGAGGATTCTCTGAATAAGTTTGCCCCCTGGAGCCCTTAATACCCAGACACTCAGAAGCTGGGGATTGGACACACAGCAGAGGTAAAGAGGCCCTACAAGGGAGGGAGGAGACCAGAACCACCCCAAGTAGTGTTGCCTTCTGAGTTCACTCTACTTGCCAGGTCTAAAATTTTGTGAGTCTTGGTTATTTTTACTTTTTTTAATCTGGTGGAAATTCTTATAATTTGAAATTTTTGTACAGAAGATGAGTTTATGTTAGTATTTTTTATATACCCTATTTTTCATCAAGTTTGGGGAGAGTATTAAGTATTATATATAGTCTCAAATTTCATACCCCACACATAGTATTTTTCTATTAAACATGTCTTTTTCCGTCTTGTAATTATTACTTACCTTTACTGACTCAGTCCAGATAATATCTGGATTCCTGGTTTTTCATTGTAGAAATACACCCAAAGCTAGTTCTATAATGTCTGGTTATATCACGACCTTTAGCTTCCTTGAGCTCTACTCTAGATTTTTGGGTTTTTTTTTTTACCTGATTTGTCTTTAGCTAATTAATGAAATCCGTTTCACTGTTGCCTGTTTTCTTTTGTCTTTAAATGTCTTGATATAATTCTGAAAATCCTGATTAAGTATTCCTTTATGAGTCATAAATGCTTTAATTCTTTTTTTTTCTTTTTGCTGCTCCTGTCCATAGTTGCAAGTCCTCACACATGACATATTCCTTGGCTTATCAGTCTCAGTTCTCGAAACACCGATTTACAATAGTCTCAGAATTAGCTGTTACTATTACAATTAGATTTACACAGAGTGGCTTTGTTTTTCCTTTCCCATAGACACAGTTATGACCTCCTTTATTAATGCTTTTTATCTCTAGTAGTGAGGATACACAGCTTAAATTTAACCTTCCATTTTCTCTCCTTTTTTTCTGTTTTCTTTAAATGATAAGCTTGTTCTGTAAACAACCAGAAAGTAACTTTTAGGCTTTCTAAGCTGTAGAATCTCTGTTGCAACTAGTCAGGTCTGCCTTTGTAGTGCAAAAGCAGCCATAGATAATATATAACCTAATAAGCTTATTTGGGTTTTAATAAAACTTGGTGGACACCAAAATTTGAATCTCATATGATTTTCACATTCATAGGTGTTCTTTTGCTCACATGTAGTCTTTTTATTCTCCCCTCCGCCCCCCTACTCACCCACCCAAATGAAATGTAAAAATTGGTCTTGGCTGATGGCCCACAGAGTGCCCACCCCTGCTCCAAATCCATTGTTTGGGGTATGCTCCGATTGCTTACCCTGATCACTGCTATCATTACCGGAATCTGCCTTGCTAATTAGAGGGTCATTGCACCTAGCAACAGGGGAAAACGAAAGGCCAGGCTCTTTCATCTCAGCAGAGCTAAAATAAGTATTAAATGCTAGCCAGAATTTGGGCCTCTGATGTTTTAAATTCAATGACATAGATTTTAAGAGGTGTTTGACAAGAATCTTTCAGAATAAAATGTGTTTGTGAATCATATGCTGTATTCCATGTATCAGTTGAGTAGATACTGGGAATGATACTTATTCAGTGGAACATTTGTCTGACTTATAATTTACAAAGTCCTTTCCATAGATACCATCTCACTTGATTTTCACACTATCATTTTATACTAAGCTTAAAGGTTTTATCCCCCATTTCTTAGGTGAGGAAAATAGCATGAGAGATTAAGTGACTTGCTTAGGGCCCACCACTCGTAAGGGAGTTGCAGAACCAAGGCGTCTTGTTTGTTGAACACTCACGGAACTTTAGAAATAAAAAGAAGTATAGCATCACATTTAATTTTATCATTTACAAACGAGAAACCAAAAATCCAGTGCTAGTAATTTACAGAGGACACTCTCAGGAATGCTGATCTCCTGATGACCAGGTCCATGTACTTTGTTAAGTGTGTCTGACATAGACACAACTCAATGATGTATTAATATTTTTGATATTTAGATGTCATAATTTTTAAAAATTATGTTATCTTAAAAAGTATAAAATAGAATGTTTATATTTCTGTTGGCATACTTAATGTCCAACCATGGTTTAAAATTCAGGCTCCTCGATTTCAGTACATGTGGAATGAATGCAAACCTCGCCTTTTTTCCTTTTTAGCACCAGCATTGGATGTCGATTGGCAGAGCAACAATACCTTTGCTTCCTGTAGTACAGATATGTGCATTCATGTCTGTAAATTAGGACAAGACAGACCTATTAAAACATTCCAGGGACACACGGTGAGAATCCCCCCCCTCCCAAAACTGATTATAATGAATAAGTAATGTTTCAGAGTGGTTTTGAAATATGTATGTTTAATGACCAAAGAGCAAGCCAGTCTGCAAAATGAAAATAATGACTATTTACTGTTACTTTTAGAATGAAGTAAATGCTATCAAATGGGACCCAACTGGCAATCTCCTGGCCTCCTGTTCTGATGACATGACTTTGAAGGTAATTCAGATAGTGGGGAGAAATGGGGTGGAGATGTCATACGGTAGTGTGGCTGCTCTGGCCATTTGAACATTATTTAGACTATCTTACAGTTCATTGAATGCTTAAACCTTGTTTTTTATATTTTCTTTTATGAAGTATTTCAAATGTTTGAATATGACAAATTCCATTAAAAAGGTTGGCTGCATGGCAGGAATTATGATACTAAGAAATGTGCTGTTACAAATTATCTTCACTTTTAGAAAGTCGTATTGGCACAATAAGTGTATTTGCACATGTAAAGATTTGACTAATAAGCGGCAGAGATCTTTGTAGCATTCATGGGTTTGATTGAAATTCTATGAATTGTATTAATTTGATTTTGCTGTGGTGTGAATGTATGTCATCCTTACCGGGAAAGTGAGAGATAACAGAGAGAATCACTTAACTGGTGAGTGAACCTACTTGACATGCCAGCATCCACATCTCAATATCTACGGTTTTCTAGTTATGTGACTGAAAGCAAAACTGACACCTATGCACATCACATACCAGTTAGAGAAAAAAAACATTTTGAGATAAAGAACAGCCTAAATACTAATCTCCAAAATTAATGAAGCCCCTTCCTGTAACATGCTAACTATAAACTGAAAATAATTTTCTCCTGTGCTCTGCAGTGCCAGTGTCTGCAGACATGACGACCTTTACAGTTAGCATAATCATTAGGGCAAACTGCTTTCCCTCCTCCCATGAGCAGACTAAATGTAACCTTGGTAACCTGGTGGGGTTTTTCCTTAAATACCTGTTGTGTTTTTAGTGACTTTTTCTCCAGCCTGGGCTCTCTTCCAAACATTGCTAGTAAAAATGCATTTCTTAATGCTTTTCTCTCCTGAGTTTACTTTACGTACGTGTACATTACACTATGAAATGAGAGAAACTTGTGGAACAGAATGTGGCACATAAGAGAATATGAAAGAAGACCAGTGGCTAGAGAGCCTGGATTGGGGTGTCGTGGATTGAGTTGCAGCTATGGAGTTGGACTAGGAAATGTCAGAGTGCTTCTGTTTGTCCTAAGAATAATAAAAAGGCATAGAATTTTAAAGCAGAAACTAGATGATTAATGTGTATAGGAACCGTATTCTGAGAACAAGAAACATCAAGTGGGTGAGAACATCGTGTCAAACTTAAACAACAGTGTCTTTGAGTCAGTCATACAAGTAGAGGTGCTAAGTGGGTCTGATGCTGAGAGAACTCTCAGCTTGACATAAAAATTTATGATTTCTCATTGGATGTGTGGTCAGAGCCATGGGCATGGACAAACCTATGTAGGTATAAGTATAAAGTAAGAAAAGAGGGAAACCTAAAAAACAAAAGTCTTAAACTGCAATAATTACCAGCTCAAGAAGAATGAGCTTTCAAAAGGAAAATGAGGAGGAATGAGCCAAGTGGAAAGAGAAAGTGTAGAGAGGGACATTTCAAGGGAGGTGGTGGACAAGAGTGGTCAGCAATGTCAGTGCTACTGAAAGGTCAAATGAAATACTATGGAGACAAAGCTTTTGGCTTTATTTTCATTGTGTTGTAAGTACTTAGAGTACAAAAACATTGTGATACTGCTTTATTACCTCTAATTAGTGACATTGCAGAAGTGTGAAGCCCCCCTAATTTTTGTTTTTTTTTTTGTCAGCAGTTGGGTTTGGTGTTTGTATTTGGCAAGATTTCTCCCCATATTTTCATTGAATAATTCTGTCAGAATTATTCTCAGTGTAGGTTTCTCTTAATTTTTGCTCAAAAATAACAGGAATTTTTAATCTATTCATAGGCATATTTTCATTTCAAGAAAGACGCACTACTCACTACCATTTTAATTTTAATGATTGCTTTGTTACTTTTCATGGTTCTATAAATCATTTAAAAAGTTCTAATTTTATTATGGTAAAGGACACTTAACATGAAGTCTAGTCTTAACAGATTTTTCAGTGTACAGTATAGTAGTGTTGTCTATAGGCAGATCTCTAGAACTGAAATTTTATATTCCTTGATTAGCAACTCCCTCTTTCTCCCTGTCCCAACCCCTGGCAACCACCATTCTTTTCTTTGCTTCTGAGTTTGATTCTTTTAGATGCATCATAAAATGGACTCATGTAGTATTTATCCTTATTAAGATTCAGCAGTGTTGTCACATATTGCAGGATTTCCTAATTTTTTAAGGCTGAATAATACTCCATTGTGTGTCTATACCAAATTTTCTTTATTCATCTGTCGGTGGGCATTTAAGTGGCTTCCATATCTTGGGTTTTGTAAATAATGCTGCAGTGAACAAGGGAGTACAGATACCTCCTAAAGAATTCAATTCTTTCGGATAAATACCCAGAAGTGCAATTGCTGGATCATATGGTAGTATCATTTCCAATATTTTGAGAAACCTCCATACTGTTTTCTCATGGCAGCTGCATCATTTTGCATGCCCACCAACACCATACAAGAGTTCTAATTTCTCCACATTCTCGACAACATTTATTGTCTTTTTTAAAAAATATATACTAGCCATCCTGACAGGTGTGAAGTGTTATCTTACTGTGTTTTTTGATTTGCATTTCTTTTAATTAGTGACAATGAGCTTTTTCGTATACCTGTTGGTCATTTATATATCTCCTTTGGAAAAATGTATGTTCAAGTCCTTTGCTCGCTTTTAAATTGGGTTATTAGGTTTTTTTACTGTAGAGTTGTAGGCGTTCCTTATATTTTTATATAATTTAACTCTATATTGGATACATGATTTGCAAATAACTTCTCCCATTCTATAGGTTGTCTTTTTATTTTATTGATTGTTTCCTTTGTTGTGAAGCTTTTTAATTTTATATAGTCCCACCCGACTTTTCTTTTGCTTTTATTGCCTATACTTTGGTGACATACATGAATCATGTTATTTTATTTGTAACTTGCTTATTTATTTTCTGTTGTGAAATATTTCCTGATTTTAAATTCTAAAAGCAATGTATAATGTAGATCTTTTATTTAAGAGACAGCATAGAAACTAATGCCTTAAACATTTCAGAAACGTTACCCAAGGAACTTACAGAATGTTAACGTTTATACCGTCTGAAGCCATCAAAAGTAACTTTAGAACTACAGTTAATTCAGTCCTGAAGTCTTACAATAGTGAATATTTGGAAAGGACTTATGGCTAATTTGTCATTTTAAAGAGAGAGAAATACTGCATCTTAATTTCTTTTCAAATATCCCCTTGATCTCTGTAATCATTATTCTGGTTATACCACTTTTATTTTGAATTGGCAAGGTAGTATTTTAAATGTACCCTTTGTATAGAAAAATAATTATATACATTTTTCTTTTTTGCTTAGATATGGAGTATGAAACAAGACAATTGTGTCCATGATTTACAAGCACATAATAAAGAAATTTATACTATCAAGTGGAGTCCAACAGGGCCAGGGACAAATAATCCAAATGCCAACCTTATGTTAGCAAGGTAATATTTCTGTTTTACTCTTCCTTTTATGAGTCTTCTACAAATAACACTTCTAATATGTATGACAGCAAATTAGGAAAGATTCCAGGGAATGGGAATGGGTCCTGCAAGTAATATTTTTTTAATGGGAACTTTTAAACAGAGTTTTATTATTTCAGGTCATAATGGATTCCCCTTGACCCCCCCGGAGATGTCAGATATTTGCTGGTGATATCAAATATTGATTAAAACCCAAGTAATGTGGCACAGTGCAATAAAGTTTCTTCAGTATTTAAAAAAAAGATAGAGTTAAAAATGTTGTCAATTCAAAACCATGGACCAATATGAAGGAATTGTTTAAAGAACAAAGGAATACAGTGAATTAGCTCGTTTATGTCTTCTGATTCAGGGACTTGGAGATGCCCTTATAGCTGCCTTTTCTCATATATAGATTTGTTTCCAAAACACTTTCTTTCTAGCAGCCAAGTCTGCTCCTCATGAGGAATTTGTGGCTAGCTATTAGGAATGGCTGACTACTGTAGATTGTGGGTGGGGCTGAGAATATTTTATTACTTATAAAATCATATTTTTTCCTCCCTTGTCAGTGCATCCTTTGATTCTACTGTTAGATTATGGGATGTAGACCGAGGAATTTGCATCCATACTTTGACAAAACACCAAGAGCCTGTGTACAGTGTAGCTTTCAGTCCTGATGGCAGGTATCTGGCAAGTGGTTCTTTTGACAAATGTGTGCACATCTGGAACACACAGGTATGTCTCAGTTATTTAAATAGTCAAGTAAATACTCTTATATTTAGTAAGAAGCATTAGCCTGTGCAAATATTTCTTTTCCTCTTTGGTTGTCATTCCTTTTGTGGCATTAATTCAATTCTCAGGTTTTAAATTAGTACTTTTTTTTTTTTTTTTAATTTACAGCTAAGTAAAGATTAAAACCAACTGAAGTTATATTTTCATAATATAGACCAAAATTTAGAAATACTTTAGATTCTTTGTTTTTCCCCAGCAGTGTTGCAGACATAAAATGTAAGGGTTAAGATGCATTTATTAAATATAATTTTATAATTTTCTAAAATAATTGTCTTTGAAAGAACTCCATATGAACATTTTAAAAATTGTACTACAGGACAAGATTTTATGGCTAAACACAATGATTTATCAGACAAATTTAAAACTATACTACCTTCTTAGGGACAGTGCTATAGAGAGCCTTTCCTAAAAGTAGACAAAACAGCCTGCTGCTTTCGTTTTATCTTCTCAGTATTTTAGTTTTTATGGTCCATACACTGTTTCTTTAACAGCAATCACTTGACTCCCCCTGCTCTCCCTCTTCAATGATCAAGTTCTTTGCTGGTTGTAGTACGGACGTAATAAGTGACTGTGGACTGTGTCTCTCTGTGTTTCTCTCTGCTGACCATCACAGAGTATTTTGCATAAATCATCATTTTCAAATACTATTTTTCATTAAGTTATACTTTCAAATGGTCCTCCTAAAAAAACCCAACGACACTATAAAAGGTGTATGCTAGAAATACAAACTCTTGCTCCCATTTCTTTCTTGATCCCCTACAGGCATGTGTGTGAATAAAAGCATTATGATTCTTTCATTGTATGCTTTCAGGTTTTATTTTTTCATTTACATTTTTAACTCCCTTAGAATTGGTTTTTATATGTGGTGTGAGGTAGAGATCTAATTTTATTTTTCTACATGGATAACCAGTTGTCTCGCACTATTCATTGCCTCCTTACTGTTTCATAATGCCACTTCTTTCATATACCAAGTTCTTGTGTGGTTTATTCATAGATTCTCTTGCATTCCATTGATATACTTGTATATATACCTGCATCATTAGCAGTGTTTTAATAACTAACTTTATAAATCCTCCTAATTAAGTCTTTTTTCTTTATTAAAGTTTTATAATTTCTTTATAAAGATCCTTTTTCCTAATTCCTAGGTGTTTTATGGATTTTATTGTTACCATGAATAGCATCTTTAAAAAAGCATATTCCTTTTACTTACTGGGTGGTGCTTGTATTTGGAACATATGTGGATTTTGGTATATTGGTAGTGAATCTATCAACCTTTCTGTGCTCTCTTATTCTGATAGTTTATATTACCCCTTGATTTTCTTTTCACATTAATCTTTCTGTTGTGATTGAGTAGCAAAGGCTTATTAGATATAATCTATAGATAATCTGTCTGCTGTATACATTTTCAGTCATTGTGAGAAAATCAATTTAAATGAAATTTGGGTATCGGACTATAGAGTTCTAATGGAAGATACTGCTAAGCTTTTAAGGGCATATGAGCAACTATCCATACTGTTTTGTTGTATCACTATTGTGTATCAAAAATATTTTCCTTTTTTTCTTTTAAGTTTGAAAATAGTGAAATGCATCTTTTAGTGAGTTTTAGTGCAAGAGAAAGTCATTTTTTTCTAATATATACATCTAGTTTTCTTCTTTCATTCCTTGGATGATATGTTACCAAAGCATTTGACAGGTCAGTTGTTGAAGTCTGGTCTGAACATACATCTACATCTCTTGGCCTTTATTAATGTCCTACCTCTGGCTTCTTGACTGTGCTGTTTTGGTTCAATTATAGATTAAGTCAAGCTTAGAAATTGGTAAGTACTTTTGAAAGAAAGTTTTTGTTTTCTTAAACCCCAAAGTTGACTGTCCTATAGATTTTACTTTCTACGTATCAGCAGGTTTTAGATTTTGTTGGTGCCACTCCTTTCTCTCCTACTTCTCTCTTCTAATTGATCATGGATACTGAAGACCTGTATTCACACTTTTTCACTAATC